>NW_006408554.1:11227607-11241315 GCF_000296735.1 Chrysochloris asiatica | reverse complement strand
TGCTCCTCAGAAACCTTATATAGGGTTGCTATGGGTTGGAATCTATTCCACGGCACTTAACAACAACAACAATACCAGAAAAGGAGTCCTGGTGTGGAGCTACAGGATAAACACTTGACCCCAAGGTTGGTTTGAACTGGAAGGTAGGTGGTTCAAACTCACCAGCCACGCCACTCCTTGGAAACCCTATATAGGGTCGCTATGAGTGTGAACCAAATCAACTGCACTTAAGAAATTAAGAAGTGGTGTAATAGTCAGCACTTGACTTTTCACTGAAAGTCTGATGATTTAAAATCACCCAAAGGCTCTGCAGGAGAAAGACCTTGTGATCTGCTTCTATGAAAATTATAGCCAATAAAAAGCTATGGAACATTTTTATTCTGTCACATGGGGTCGTTTTGAGTTGGAATTGAATCAACAGACTATAGCCACAATAAATATTATTAGCTTTACTATTTTTATTTCATTCCCCTACATACTATAGCTAACAGTAAGAGGATTTTCATGTACGTTTTGACAAAGATTTGTAATGCTCAGGAACAAACATAACTTCCCCCATATATTATTAAGATTATTTTGTACAGTTTCAGCTCACAGTTACCTTTACTTATTACTATCCATCACTCACCTGTCAGTTTATCATACTGTGGTAGCTTGTGCATTGCTATGATGCTAGAAGTTACGACACTAGTCATTTTGAACAGACATGGCAAAAAAAACAAAACAAAACAAAAAAGGAGACAGACATACGAACTGTGTTGGCTGGCTAGATGCAGCATGACCATCTTGAGCTTTTGTGCATGCCTTCGGAAGCAGATGGCAGCTTGGCAGTGCACCAACACACTGGTGATTGTTAGCAAGAAAGGTGTGATAACCCACATTCCCTTAGTGACGAGAGCTGTGGCCAGTCCCCACCCTTTCCACCCTCAGTGAGGCTCCTGCTCTCTGGGCAGTCAGAATTGCACAGGGGTGAGCCGTGCAGTTGTGAGTTGCATCACTGGGAGCTGGGTGCCATCTGCACCAGTCCTGGGGCCTGGATTCAGGTGAGCCCTGCTCCAGACCTGCAGAGTTGGTCCTAGTCAGTCCTAAACTGGTGGGTATTTTCATGGCTGGCCACCCCAGGCTGCATGCTGAGTGGTAAAGACCCCGATCCTAGCTGCTTTGGGGTCTGCATGAACTACTTCCAGATTGGATCTCCAGAACAGACAACACCTAGACCTATAGGAAATCCATTTAGGCCTGAGTGTGCCACTGTCTCCTCTGTTGCCCAACCACCGCATGAGCTCTTTGGTTGGCAGGAACCCACCCTAGTTTTCTCCTCTCAGGTTTTGGCACCTGCCCTGGTTTTTTCCTTTCATGGTTTTTGTTTGTTTATTCCTTCTTCTCCTTCTTCCTCTCTTTCCCTTCCCTTTTTTTTGTTGTTGTTTAATCCTAGCTCCATATTCATATTTCCTTCTTTCTCTCTTTTTCATCCTTCTTCTCTTCCTTTCTAGCTGCCTATTTCTTTCTCCTATATTTGTTTCCGACCCCACCCCCATAAGTTATTTGCTTGTTTTCCACCCCCTTCCTCTTGTGTATGTGTGTTTTTTTCTTTTTTCATCACCCAATGGGAGACAGAAACTGTGTCGGCTCAGCTCAGACACAACAGTACCTTCAGCAGTCCCTCCACAGTGGCTGCTATACACCTGATCAGTGACAACAGTCAACATCAGCCGAACCCATCCTAACCTGAGGAGGCAAAGGATGAATGGGGAACTGTACACACACTTCCATTCTCTGATCACACTGCCAGGAGACAGTTGGTGAGTACCTAAGAACACACTAACATACGATCATCAATTAAATGCAAATAAAATAATACCACAATGTGTCACAGGCAACAGAAAGTTTCAGTTCACATGAAGAAACAAGATAGAGTGGTTTATATAAGTGAACAAGATGCAGAGCCAAAAAACATTTTTTGAGGATGAAAGGTATTAGAACTACCTGAAAAAGACCTAAAAAAAAGGTATTTATGAATAAATAAAATAGCTAAGAATAAATCTAACCAGAGAAAGAAAAGACCTATACAAAGAAAACTACAAAACACTACTACAAGAAACCAAAGAGACTTACAAAAAGGGAAGAATATACCATGCTCATAGATAGGAAGGCTTAACATTGTGAAAATGTCAACACTACCCAAAGCAATCTATAGATATAACACAATCCCTGTCCAGATCCCACATTGTTCTTTAAAGAGATGGAAAAACTGATCACGAACTGTATATGGAAAGAAACAAAACTCTGGATTAGCAAAGGATCTCTAAAGAAGACTAACAAAGTAGGAATCTTCCCACTTCCTGATGTCAAAACCTACTACACAGCCACAGTGTTCAAAAAAGCCGAATACTGATACAATAAAAGATCATATATCAGTGAAACAAAACTGAGAACCCAGAAGTAAATTCATCCACATAAGGCAAGCTGATGTTTGACAAAGGGCCAAATGGGGATGTGATTGTCTCTTTAACAAATGGTGCTGATGAAACTGGAAATCCATTTGTAGAAAAATGATATCTCACACCATACATAAAAACAAACACAACCTAAATGTAAAACCTAGAAATTTAAAGACTGTCCGTGAAAAATATAAGTACACATGTAAGGGCTCTGACCTATGGCATAAATACACTATCAAACATAACTAAAAAAATATAAATAGCAGAAGCAAGCTAGATGTCTGGGACCACCTAAAAATTAGATACTTATGTGCATCAAAAAGTTTCAAGAAAAGGATTATAAGAGAACCAACTGGGAACGCTTTTTGCAATGACAAGGGATTGAGAAGCTCTGATAATGTAGTGGTTACGAATCAGGCTGCAAACCTCAAGGTCAGCAGTTCGAAACTACCAGCTGCTCCACGGGAGAAAGATGAGGCTTTCTGCTCCCGTAAAGATTTACAGCCTCGGAAATCCTGTTCAGGGTTACTATGGGTCAGAACCGACTTGACAGCACTTAACAACAACAACAACATCAGGCAAGGGATTAAGTTCTAAAATTTAACTGGACAGAGGACATGAACAGACACTTCATCAAAGAAGATGTTTAGGAGATCAACAAACAATGAAGAAATGTTCAAGATCATTATCTGTTGTTCATATTGTTGCTGTTAAGTGCTGATGAATTGGTTCCCACTAGTAGTGACCCTGTATAGGATTTCCAAGGAGTGGCTGGTATATTTGACCCACTGACCTTACTTATCTTACAGAGCCAACCCGGATCATCAAGAAAAAAGAGCATGAGTGTAGTAGAAGTCCCTACCTGGAAAAATAGCTACAGCCAAAGCAGTGGCAGACACAGAGCAGCTTTGGGCTTCTAGGCCCATTGGCTGAGTCTACAGGCAGGAGTCTGGCATGTTTGGGCATTTACAGAGTGTCTAAAAAGAACTTAGTAATACTTGTCCAAGTAGGGCAGAAGCTGAGGAACCACATGGCTGAGAGGCCAAAGATAGGAGTGAGGTGAACTTGCAGTACTGTAGAAAAGAGGCTTTCCTGACTGGAGACTGCTACATTCTGAGTGTCTTCTGATCTTGAATTGTACCCTATTCATTTCCTTAATAAATTCCATAATTGTTATTATTGTCTATGAGTTCTCTGTAGCCATTGCAATGGATTCTTAGACCTAGATATGAAGCAGAGAATGCTATGCGAGGGACGGTTGGTGTCGGATTAGGGTAAAAAGAAGGTTGTATGGTAGAGGCATGTCTGGCCTCTATTTTATAGGAATTGACTTTGGGCTAATTTTGAGTTTGATCAAAGCAACAATAAAATATCATGTCACCATGGCAAAGGTCATGAATAGCAAAGGTCAAATGGACAGAAAACAACAAACGTTAGTGAGGGTGTGGAGAGACTTGGACTTTCCTGCACTGATGGTGGGACTTTAAAGTGACACAGACACTGTAGAAAATAGTATGGTGTCTCCTCCAAAAGTATATATCCTAGATATATAAGAGTCATGACCTGCATAGATGTATGCAAGCCCATGTTCATCACAGCACTGCTCACAATAGCAAAATGGTGGTGACAGCCTAAAATGCCCATCAATGAAGTGTGGTACATACACACAATGGAGTACTATGCAATATCAAAGAATAATGATGAATCCGAGAAACACCTAATAACATGGATGAACCTGAAGGACATTAGTAAATCACAAAAGGATAAATATTGTATAAGACCATTAGTGAAAACTCATGAAAAGGTTTTCATGCTAAAAGAAACATTCTTTCAATGTAATCAGGGGTAAAAGGGAAAAGAAAGTAACTCACTGGCTAGGGGGTAGCCATGTGTTAACTTGGGTGATAGAGAAGGCAATACACAATAACAGGGAGGTTGGCAGAAGACAAATGAAGACACAGAGGAATGCAAGGGTTAAAGGGAATAGAGGTAAATTCTATTATATACACAACCCTGCAACAACAGTGTTCTATGGATAGACATATGGAAAGATACACAGGCAGAATGGATATAGGAGGAAGAGTGGGAATATGCCCACAAAGGTTTGACAGGATATTTGTACGTGAGTATTCACCAAAGTTGTTGTTCTTATGTACCACGGAGTTGGTTCCGACTCATAGTGACCCTGTGTAGGGTTTCCTAGGCCACAAATCTTTACGGGAGCAGAAAAAGCTTTACCTTTCTCCAGCAGAACAGCTGGTAGTTTTGAACTGCTGACCCTGAGGTTAGCAGCCGGATTCGTAACCACTATGCTACCAGAGTTCCATATTTACCAAAGTAGGTGAGACAAAGTCTTGCCATCCTTGCTTCTAAGGAGCATACTGGTTGTGCTTCTTCTAAGACCGATTTGTTTGTTCTTCTGGCAGTCCATGTTCCAATATTCCTTGCAACACCATAATTCAAATGTATTGCTTCTTATGTAGTCTTCTTTATTCACTGTGCAGTTTTTACATACATATGAGGCATTTGAAAACATCATGGTTTGGGTCACGTGCACCTTGGTCCTTAAAGTGACATCTTTGGTCTTTAACACTTTAAAGAGGTCCTTTGTGTCAGGTTTGTCTAATATAATACATCGTTTTTGATTTCCATGAGTATTTATGTGGATACAAGTAAAATTCAATCCTTGACAACTTCATTCTTTTCTCCATTTATCATGATGTTATTTATTAGTCCATTTGTGACAATTTTCTATTTCTTTATATTAAACTGTAATCCATACTGAAGGGTGTATTCTTCAGTAAATTCTTCAAGTCCTCTTCACTTTCAGCCAGCAAGATGTGTCATCTGCATATCACACAGGTAGTTAATGAGATTTCCTTCAATCCTGATGTTGCATTCTTTTTTCTGGATTTGCAATTATTATTATTTTCTAAGCATATAGGTTGAATGAGTAGAGTGAAAGTATACAATCGTGATGCACAGCTTTCCTGATATTAAACCTGCAGTATTTCCTGGTTCTGTTCTAATAACAGCCTTCCTTCATCATCATTTCTATCACCAAGGCCTTAGTTTTCAATGATAGATCCCCTCCTATTTGTTTCCAGCTTTCACATTCTAATCACCAGTAATTGTCAATGTATTTTGATTGCTTGTTTGATCAATTTTAGCCTGAATAAGTTGGTAGAATTTGTCAGTTTCTTCATCACTGGTTTTGGTGGTTGGTGCATAAATTTGAATAGTAGTTGTATTAATTGGTCTTCCTTGTAAGTGTGTGGATATTATCCTATCACTAACAGTATTGTATTTCAAGATAGATCTTGAAATGCTCTTTTTGACAATGAATGCAACACCACTTTCCTTGAATTTGCCATTTCTGGCATAGTGAGCTGTAAATCTGCCAAACTAAAAATAGCCAATTTCAGTCCATTTCAGCTCGCTAATGTCCATAATATTGATCTTTATGTGTTCTATTTCATTTTGACAACTTCCAATTTTACTAGATTCAAACTTTGTACATTCACAGTGTCCTGATTATTACTGAATACTTGCAACTGTTTCTTCTCATTTTGAGTTGTGCCCCATCAGGAAATGAAGTTCTTGAAAACTGTGCTTCCTTCACATCATTATTGCTGACTTGATTTTGAAGAGGTAGCTCTTCATTAGTCATATTTTGAGTGCCTTCCATGAGGGGCTCATTTTCTGGCATGATATCGGACAGTTTTGCTGCTATTCATAAGGTTTTCAAAGGTTAATCTCTCATAAATGGATCATATATTCCTTATTCCTAGTCTGTCTTAGCCTGGAAGAGCTATTGAAACCTGTTTTCCATTACATAATAAGAACAAAATTGACTTGTTTAATCAACTGAATTAATCAGATATTTGATCTGGGCTTAGTAAGTATTATTTATTCCCTGAATGTTGACATATTTTATAGATACAACTTTAAATTATTTTCCCTGAAATGTTTTTACTATTTTTATTGATATATTTTTCAACGAAACCTTTGAGTTTAACACCTATTATTTGAGAATCTATATTTCTACCTTCAATAAGACAAGATGATGATTATTCAAGAGGAGTATTCCATGTAAAGCTCCTGGATTTGGGAGGAAAGAGCTTTCTGATTCTGGAAAGCCTGTCCTACGGGGAGGACTTCTCCACAACAGCCCTCCTAGTCTTCCATAGAATTCCAGCCTCTATACAAAGTCCAGCAGAGCCTCCAACCAACAGGACTGTTTACCCTGCTTGGAAATGATCAATTAGTTCCTAGAAAATAATACCCTTTATTTGAAAGTCTGTTGCTATTTTTGGCTATTTGAACCATCAGCTTGGTACATCTGAACTGCATCTAAATTTTGGCATCCAGATTTGTCTTCATCACTGGGGTGCACAGGTGGGAGTGTGTAAAGGAAGAATTTTTCTAGTGTGACTGGGGCTGAGCTGGGAAGGGTGAGGTTTCACATCATGCAGATAGCAGAAGAATCTCTGACTCACCTGGGGATCTAAGAAAGTGTCTCTTGCTTTTCTTTTTTGCATCTGTCTTTCTGTAGCAGGACCAAATAGGATTTCTCTTTCTGTAGCAGGATCAAATGTATTTCTTTAAAGTCTTCCAAACCTTCTCATTTTTATCTTTAGTCTGTATTGAGTTAAATAGAACTCAAGCACTTATTCTAAGATACCTTTAAGACTATCTGAATCAAGCATAGTTTAGTTTAGTTTGAGAGTGAAATGTATTCAGTTTTGACTGGGTTAAATGTGCTTTTAAAAATATAAATTTATCTTTTGTAAATAAATATTGGTCTTTTTAATGCAGAAAATATGGATAATTTAGAGAACAATATAAAGAAAAAAATGTCCACCCATACGCTATCTCTTTTAGCATTTAGTTGAATTTCTTTTATAGATTTTACATCCTTGAAATTATAACGTTCATGCTGTTTTTCTGATATAACACCATGCCATGAACACTTTACTGCATCATTAAGTATTCCTCTAAAATATGTTTTTTTTTAATGTAGTCAGGGCAATCAATCAATCTCTTTATGCCTCTTCCTTTGCTTTTATGCTTGGAAAAGTCTTACTCATTTGAAAATCAAATATTTTTCCAGAGTTATTTTGTAAATATCCTATGAATGAAGACTCTGATAAAAATTTTCCTAGCAGTGGAGAATGATTTGAGCCTGCAGTTAAATGCTAGATATAAACTGTATATTAGCTAGCACTGACCATGGCTTGAGTAAGTCAGTCTGGAATACTGGCAATTTCAAACTCTCAAAAGTTAATGAAACCTAAATTTCCTCATTAAATTGGAGGTGATTCTGAACAATGAAACCGAGGCTATTTCATCTTCACTGGCATTAAAAAAATCAAAGTGGATTTTCCACAGTTAAGGAAAAAAAGTAAAAATAGGATGTTGCTGGAAATACTAATATATTAGTATTACTCCTGCCTGCCCTTTGGGTCCTGAACTTGTATCAGAATCTGAATGTTGAACGTCTGCAATTTTACTTCCCCTTTCCTTTCTCTACAAAGCAAATGATGTAATATAGACAAGAAAAGTACTTAAAAATCACTTTGCTATAGTGGACAAAATCCTTGGAATATATCCCTGAATGTCTGCTGCCAAAATAGGAATGTGAGTCGGGTGTTTGGTTAATTTGAATGTTTACTGAATCTGCTTTGCTGAATCCAAGAACATTACAGTTTTAGGTCCATGATAATTAAAATCTGTGAGAACAAAAAGTGTGATGGCGTTCACCTCCACCTCCTCACTATATCTACAGTGCGTTGGTATAGCCTGGAGCATGGTAAGTACTTAGTAATTTATTTGATAAATGAATAAATCACTTCACCTGAAATAGGATTACCCCAAATTCTCTCTCATTATATAGGTTGTCTCTTCACTTTGTTGATAAGGTTGTTTGATGCACAAACATTTTCAATTTAATGGAAGCCAATTTATCCATTTTTCCTTTGGTTGCTTGGGCCTTTGGTGTCCTATTTAAAGAAACCAGTGCCTAATCTAGTGTCATGTAGATTTACACCTGTGCTTCCTTCTAAAAGTTTTAGGTTTGATCCATTTTGAGTTAATTTTATATATGGTGTGAAGTAGGAATCTAAATCCATTCTTTTTCATTAAAAAAAACAACAACACTAATTTTTATTGTGAATTGAGTGAATAGCAGATCATCAGTTTTACATTAAATAAATACTTCATTTCATTTCAATGATTGCAATCCCCTTAATGTAACATCACAAATCCCACTTCCTCCCTGTGACTCTTGTTTCCATTCTTCCTTCTTTCTCATCCTTTCTGGATTTTGTTTTTACATAATGCTGCCCTTTTGATCATGAATGGTTGGCCATTCTATGGTGTGCATATTTCACTAAAGTTATTATTCCCACTATAAACCTATTTACTGTTGTTGTTGTTAAATACCGTCAAGTCGATTTTGACCCATAGTGACCCTGTACAGGGTTTCTGAGGAGCAGCTGGTGAGCTTGAACTGTCAACCTTGCAGTTCAAATGGCTTTGCAGTCTGGTGCATTAACCCACTGTGCCATACTGCTTAGCTGAAAATTGAGCCTTGAGGCTGAGTTCAGTTCCAGATCTGAATGGTAACCAAAGGCCATAGTCTTGGGTTCCTCCAGTATCTTTTGGACACTGGCAGTTTGAGCTCACTAGCTGTTCAGCAGGAGAAAGATGAGACTTTCTGCTTCTGCAAAAATTTAAAGCCTTAGAATCTCCAGTGAAAACTATCCAATCTATCTAGGTGGAGCTGATGAAATGAAATGCAGAAGGGTCACTTATGATACAATAGTGAATGATTGTTATCAGGACTGATTGTGAGGGTTGGAAATGTAAAGGTAGACGTTTGGTAGCAAGGAAAGGAGTTATTAACTCTCCAGTCTAGGAGCGGATGTCTCTGGGACCATCATCGGAGAAGAGCCGAGAGGGACCCTACCCAGAGAAGCAGCAAGGCCGGAGATGGAGGCAGAGATGATGACGTGGAGTGATGAAGCGGATGGGAACTTTGGATCCAGAGAGGGAGAGGGACTGGGTCCTAAAGAATGGGGGTGGGGGGGGGTGGGGACAGGTTTATAGGGTATACCCGTTGGTCAGTTGATGATGCATGGAGGGGATTTGAACCATGGCAATGAGATGATATACGATGGAATGAATGTAAAACTAAAGTTCTCGCATGTAAAATATCATATAATTTACAATAAAACATTAAAAAAAAATTAAAGCCTTGGGAACCCTATGCAAGATCAACATGAGTTGTAGTGTAGTGGTTAAGAGTCAGGCTGCTAACCTCAAAGTATGCAGTTTGAAACTACCAGTGGAAATCCTATCTAGAGTTGCTATGATTCAGAACAGACTCCAAGGCACATTAACCATCACCATCCTGAGTCTGGACTACTTGATGGCACTTAACAACAATATTCCATTGTATGAATATTACCACATTTGTTTATTCATTAACAGATGGACACTTGAATAGTTTCTACTTTTTGGCTATTACGATTAATGCTGCTATGAATATCCACATATAAATTTTTATGGGGACATGTTTTCAAGTATTTTGGGCATATGCCAAGGAGTCCTGGTGGTGCTGTGGGTTAGGTGTTGGGCTGTTAACTCCAAGTTAGTGGTTCAAACCCACCAGCTGATCTATGGGAGAAAGATGAGGCTGTCTGCTCCTGTGAAGATTCACATTCTCAGCAACTCTCTATAGGGTCACTTTGAGTTGGAATGGACTCAGTGGAAGTAGGTTTGGTATTTTGGGGTTTTGGGTATATACCTGGAATGGAATTGCTGGGTCATATGGTTACTCTGGAGTCCTGGTGTGGCCCTATGGTATAAAGCATTGGACCAAAAGGTTGGTTTAAACCATAGGTTGGTGATTCAAACTCACTAGCCACTCATTGGAAACCTTATACAGAGTTGCTGTGTGTCAGAACTGACTCCATGGCACTTAACAATAACAATAGCAATGATTACTCTATGCTTAACTTTTTGAGGAAAAGCCAAATTGCTTTTAAGCCTAGTTTTAACTTGGAAATTTTGTTTACTTTTAAATTTAATATACTGTTTAAGTCCATCACTTTTAAGCTTTGTGAATGTTCCACTTCTCAATTTTCTACTGACTTATTTTCCTCACTCTCTGTCCCTTTCCTAAATTTAAATCTCCTACTTTCTTGTAAATAACAGCTGATCACTTTTGCTGAAGGATTATCTCCAAAGTCTTTATTTTCCCCTCTTTCCTTCTTCTAATGTATCTATTCTAGTTTTCTTTCTTGCATGAAGTTGGAATCTGGACCATCCCTCTTGGATCATGGCAAATGTCAAGGAACTTTATTGCCAAAGACCTTTTTAGTTTTCAGGATGAAGAGACCATCTTTAGGACACATAGCAATAGTAAGTCCACCATGTCCACTCATACCTACTCCCCACCTTAAAAAACAAGTAATCCATGATACAGTAAATATGATATAGCATTAGCATTGGTTTTGCTAACCTGGCATAAGCAAACACTTAAAAAAGAAAGATTTTATAATTGAAGTGTGCCTCTACTTGTTCATTTTATTTTGCTTGCAAGATATCAGACTTTGAGACATTTGAATACTAGGAAAGCAAGAGAGGTGACAACTATTGAAACCAGAAAAGTTCTAGCTTGATCCAGGGTTTTTCAACAAAATTGATTATTATTAGTTTAAAAGATTTAAGCCCACACCTCTAAAAAATGTGCCTTTCAGCTTCCAACTATCAATTATTATTTTTTAGATAATGAAATCTTTTAAGCAATTTTAAAAAATAACAAAATAGCCAAGCACATCCCACCAGGCATTTAAGCCAGGTGGTTTGCTTCTGTATCACACTTTTCTGTGCACTTGTGTTTTAAAAAAACAACAACAACAAAAATAGCATGGCCCCACCTCCTAAGCTCTTAAGGTATGGGCCAGTCCAGCTGTCAAAAGAAAGAAGGACATATGGAGCATCCTACATCCCACTGCTTCTGGATTCTATGCAGAGAGAGCCAAGGTCAGAATCTACTGGATTATATAGCAGGGAAGAAAAGGCTGACATCTTTCTTTAGTCAAGAGCTAAACAACTAGCCAAATTTCAGTTCTGCCTAGTTGTTTTAGATTCTTTGTTTCAGTATGAAATGCTTTAACCTATAAAGTAGAAAGAGGTAGGACTATATCTGACTCCAAAGTGAATGGACCCCTAGAATATGGAGGCCTGGATTTAAATGTTGTTGGTTATTAGTGTTTATTTAAACCTTTAATTGGAGACAAATAGAATTCTCTATATAATTATCCTTCACCCAGTTTCCCCACTTGCAACAGCTGACAAAAATCTAGTACAATATCACCCTCAGAATATTGGCCTTCTGCTAAGATGGGAAAATTTGGAAACAGATAATGATAATGGTTGAACAATATGATAAGCCTAATTAATGTCATTGAATTGTACATGTGAAGAATGTTGAAAAGGTACATTATTTGTTATATATGTATTTACCACAAACTAAGTTATTAGACAATAATTGACCTTAATACAGTGAAGACACTAAATATTTCCATAGCCATAAGGATCCCTCAATTTGCTTTAAATTTCTATAATTTTTCAAATTTAAGAATGTAATTTATATTGTACACCCATCAAACATCTGTCAGTTTGTTGTACTGTAATGGCTTGTGAGTTGCTGTGATTCTGGAAGCTATGCCACCAGCATTTTAAATACCAACAAGGTCACCCATGGTGGACAGGTTTCACTGGAGCTGCCAGCTAAGACAGATTAGGAAGTAGAAGTAGTAGACCACTCCTGAAAAGTTAACCACTGAAAACCTTATGAATAGCAGCAGAATAATGTCTGATACTGTGTTGGAAGATGAGTCCCTCAGGTTGGAAAACATTCAAAATAAGACTGGGGAAGAGCTACCTCCTCAAAGTAGAGCTGACTTTAATGGAGCAAAGCTTTTGGGATTTCATTTGTGGATGGGGCACAACTCAAAATGAGAACAAACAGCTGCAAAGATCCATTAATAATTAGGATGTGGAATGTATGAAAATTGGAAGTCATCAAAGATGAAATGCATAAAGATGGATATCCTTGGAATTAATGAGGTGAAATAGATTGGTTTTGGCCATTTTGAATGGTTTACTATGCCAGGAATGAAAAATTGAAGAGGAATGGCATCACAATTATCAAAAAGAGCATTTCAAGATCTATTTTGAAATGCAATGCTGTCAGCAGTTTGAATCTACCACTTGCTCAGTGGGAAGAAGATGAGGCTTTCTGCTGCTGGACTCAGGCCCCTATGCAGGGTTGCCATGAGTCAAAACCGACTCTATGGGACACAACCACTATCACTGCATGAAAACCATCAAATACCACTAATATTCACATTTACTTACCAAACACTAGAAGCAATGATAATGAAATTGAAGAATTCTACCAACTTATTCACTCTGAAATTGATAAAAATACAATCAAGTTGCATTGGTAATTACTGGTGATTGGAATACAAAAAAATGGAAACAAAGAGGAAGGATCCAAAGTTGGAAAATAGGGCCTTATTTATAGAAACTATGGTGTGGATGGCATGATAGAATTTTCAACTGTAAGCATCAATTTTCCAGCTGATGGTTGACTTTTGAACTTTTTCTTGGTTGGCAGTTGAGGATGTTTCCATTCCATACTCTGACTTTTACCCTCAGGAAACTGACCAAGAAAAAGTTCAAAAGTCAACCATCAGCTGGAAAATTATTGCTTAAAGTTTTCTGGGGTTCTCAAGGGCCAGTATTGGAACACTATCAGGAAAAATGTTCAACAATCAATGGTGCTCTTTACAGTGAGATGTTCACTGAAGAAGCTGAAGCCTAAACTTTGGATTAAATGGAGAAGACTATTATCCAAGGGCTTTGTGATCTTGCATGATAATGCATATCTACACACCTCTGCCCACACTGTTGACACTCTGCAAAATCTTTGTCCTGATCTTGCCTCATCAGACTTTCACCTGTTTGGTCCTCTAAAAGCAGTCCTTCAAGGATGAAGATTTACCTCTGATGAAGAAGTGAAGACAGCAGTGCATTCGTGGTTTACAGTGCAGCCTAAAACATTGTTTAATAAGGGAATATGAAAACTTGTTGACAGATGCACAAAGTGTATTGAAAAGCAAGAAGATTATGTAAAAAAATGATGTATTTGTCGTTTCTAAAAATTGATTAAGATAAATTCTACAGCCAGA
>NW_006408554.1:11222803-11227317 GCF_000296735.1 Chrysochloris asiatica | reverse complement strand
CAGGGACTGGACCCTCCTGATAACATGTCTGAAGTTTGAGAGATGAAATCTCACTATCCTGGCTTCTAAGGTACATTCTGGCTGTTCTTCAGACAGATTTGTTTGTTCTTTTGGCAGTCCATGGTATTTTCAATATTCTTTGCCAACTTCTAAATTCTTTGATTTTTCTATTGCCTTGTTTATTCATGGGCTAGCTTTTATGTACTATGGGGCAATTGAAAATACTATGGATTGGGTCAGGTAAACCTTAGTCCTCAAAATGATATCTTTGCTCTTTAACACTTTAAGAGGCCCTTTGCAGCAGATTTGCCTAATGCAACTTGTCATTTGATTTCTTGACTCATGGAAATGAGTGTTGATAGTGGATCCAATCAAAGTGAAGTATTTGAAAACTTCAATCTTTTCTACATTCACCATAATGTTATTTATTGGTCCGGTGGTGAAGAATTTTGTTTTCTTCACATTGAGGGGCAACCCATACTGAAGACTATGGTCTTTGATCTTCACTAGTAAGTATTTTAAATCTTCACTTTCAGTAGGCAAGGTTGTATCATCTGCATATCGCAGGTTGTTAATGAATCTTTCTCCAATCCAAATGCCACATTCTTCATAATATAATCCAGTTCCTTAGATTATTTGCTAAATATACAGATTGAATAAGTATGGTGAAAAGATAAAATGCTGGCACACAGCTTTCCTGATTTTAAGCCTTTCAGTATCTCCTTGTTCTGTTTGAATGATTGGCTCTTGGTCTACATACTGGTTCTTCATAAACAAAATTAAGTGTAGTAGAATACTCATTGTTCATAATGTTATCCATAATTTGCTATGATTCACACAGGTGACTGGCTTTGCATAGTCAATAAAGTACAAGTGAACATTTTTCTGGTATTCTCTGCTTGCAGCCAAGATTCATGTGACATTAACAATGATATCCCTTATTCCATGACCTCTTCTGAATGGGGCTTGAATTTCCAGTAACTCCCTGTACTGCTAAAACTATTTTTGAATTATCTTAAGCAAAATTTTACATGCATGTGATATTATTTGATGTTTCCCACATTCCCTTGGGTCACCTTTCTTTGAAATATTCACAGATATGGATCTCTTACAATTAGTTTGTCTAGTAGCTGTATTCCAAGTTTCTTGGCATATGTGAGTGAGTGCTACCAGCATTGTATCAGTTTACTGAAATATTTCATCAATTTGTATTCTGTCAATTCCTGGAACCTTGGTTTTTGCCAATGCCTTAGTGCAACTTGGAGTTCTTCTTCTTTTATACCATTGGTTCTTGATCATATGGCACTTACTGAAATGACTGAATATTGACCCGTTCTTTTTGGTACACTGACTCTATGTATTCCTTTCATCTTCTTTTGATGCTTCCTGCATCATTCAATAGTTTGTCCATAAAATTCTTCAGTACTGCAACCTGAGGCTGGGACTTTTCGTTCAGTTCTTTCACCTTGAGAAATGCTTAGTGTGTTCTTTTCTTTTGGTTTTCTGACTCAGGTCTTTGCATATTTCATTATAATACTTTGTCTTCTCAAGCTATCCTTTGAAATTTTCTGTTCAACTCTTTTACTTCATCATTTGTTTCAGCTGCTTTAGTTTTTCTACATTTAAGAGCACAGTTTAGAGTCTCTTTGACTCCTATTTTTGTCTTTTTTTTATTTCCTATCTTTGTAAAAAGAAAAATTTATTGAATTAAGTGAAGGTTTACAGAACAGATCATCAGCCCCACATTCAACAAATCATACACAGTTCGTGTCAGTACAATGATTGCAATCCCTTGCATGTGCTATTTGTTAACAATACTTACATCTACTCACTTTAACTTTTGCATTCCTGTGTCTTCCACTACCTTCTTCTTTCCTGTACCAACCTCCCACTTATTGTATATTGCCTTCTCCAAAACCCAAGTTAATCTGTGGTACTTACCAACAACAACCCTCTACACAATGAATAATTTTTCCTTTCTTCCCACCCCTGATAACCATCATCAAATGTTTCTTTTAGCCAGAAAATCTTTTCTTAACTTATTACAACAGTGGTCTCATACAACATGCCTTTTTTGATTGATGAATTTCACTTACCATAATGTCCTCCAAGTTCATCCATGTTATGCAGTGTTTATCAGACTTATGATTCTTCAGTGTTGTATAGTATTCCATTTTGTATATATAAAAAGTTTGTATACATTCTGCTCCTCTTTGTCTCTTGACTTGTGCAGTTAATCCATTTACATTCAGTGTAATTATTGATAGGTATGAATTAATTGCTGTCATTTAACTGTGTTTTTGTGTGATGTTGCTAGTTTCTTTGGTTCACATAAATTTCTGTGTTGAGTTCAATTTTGTAGTTTTTCTTTTAATTTCTTTCATTGCTATTGTACTGTTTATTAACTCTTTCTGATTTTCTTATTTTTTATTTTGATGTAAAGTTGTAGTAATTTTTTTTGAGGTTACTTATTAAACTACATTAACAAATTAAATTTATTAATTGTTTCCCTATTTAAAACAGTCTATTTTATCTCAAAATGTACTTAATTTCCTTGCCATTTGAAAGTTCTGTATCTACACTATTCCCTCTTTTTACTTTGTAATTGACTTCATCATACATTGATATCTCTGATTCTTTCGTTTCAGTCTTGTAGGTTTGTTTTACTTTAAATACTTATATATCTGGATTGTGTTTGGGTGGTGTTGTCATGTTTCTTAATCTCAGGCTGTTGTCTGCTGTTGTTGGTTCTCAGTCAAAACAACACCCTTTAGTATTTTTTATAAAGTTGGTCTAGTTATTACAAATTCCTTTAATTTTTGCTTATCTGATTTCTATCTCATTTGTTTCTCCTCTGATCATTATTGTTTCTTTTCTTCTGGTGACTGTAGGCTCGCTTTGTTGGTCTGTTTCTAATTGTTGGAGATGCTGTGTTAATATGTTGATTTTGGTTCTTTTTTCCTTTGGATATGTGCATTTATTGCAATAAATTGTCCTCTCAGCACAGTTTTGCCGTATATTGTGGTATATTGGTATATCATGTTTTCATTCTTATTTGTTTGGTATATTGTGTTTTCATTCTTATTTGTTTCTAGAAACTTGTGAATTCACATTTTATTTCTTCTACTACCAAGTAGCTTTAAAGCAGGGTGTTATTTTGTTTCCATGTATTTGCCTTTATTTCCTTGGTCTTCCTATTGTTGATTTCTAATTGTATGGCACTGTGGTCTGAGAAGATGCTTTGTAGTATTTTGATGTTTGTAAATTTATGGAGGCTTGTTTTGTGGCCTAACACCTGGTCTATTCTGGAGAATGTTCTGTGTGCACTGGAAAAGAATGTGTATTGGGCTATTGTGGGATTGAATGCTCTGTACACATCTATGAGGTCAAGTTGGTTGATTGTGCTGTTTAGTGCCTCTGTACCTTTGTTGAGTTTCTTTCGGGCTGTTCTAGCCCTTTTTGAAAGTGGCATATTAAAATCTCCCACTATAATTGTAGATATGTCTATTTTTTTCTTCAGTTCTAGTAGGGTTTGCTTTATATATCTTGGAGCCCGTTCATTGGGAGTATAGATATTTATTATGGTTATGTCATCTTGTTCAAGTGTCCCTTTAATCATAAGATAATGTCCATCTTTATCTATTATACTGGATTTTGCCTTAAAGTTTATTTTATCAGAGATTCATACTGCCACTCCTGTTCGTTTTTTATTTCAATTAGCTTGGTATATTTTTTTCCATCCTTTAACTTTTAATCTGTTTTTGTCTTTGTGTGTAAGGTGTGTCTCTTGCAGACAGCATATTGAAGGATATTGTTTTCTTATCCATTCTGCCACTCTCCTTTTCTTAACTGGTGCATTCAATCCATTGACATTCAGTGTAAATATCAATAGGTATGAATTAATTGCTGCCATTATGTTAGTTTTTTTGGAGTGCTGCTGGTTTCTTTGTTCTTCATGCTTTCTTGTGCTGAGTTCATGTCTTTTGTGCTCTTTCATATCAGTTTCTTCTTAGTTTTAATTGTTCCATGTTCTTGCATTGTCCTTTTCTTGATATGCTGTAATGTATTCATTTTCTTTGAGATTTCCCTATATTCTATTAACATTTCCCTCCTTTTAAAATAGTGTATTTTATCCTGCATCTACCTGACCTCCTCACCACCTGGATCTCTGTATTTTTTTTTCCCTATATTTTTCCCTTCTTTGACATTGTAATTATTTTAATCATAGACTGACTTCCCAGGTCCTCTAAATTCATTGTAATTTCGTTCTGTTCTGGACTCTTCTATCTGTTAACTGAGTTCTGGGTGGTGTTGCCATGTCTGTCAATTTCTGGTTGTTTTCTGTTCTTGTTGGTTTTCAGTCCAAAGAATTCTCTTTAGGATGTTTTGAAATGCTAGGTTGGCTTTGACAAAGTCTCTTAGCTTCTGTTTGTCCTGGAATGTTTTGATTGCACCATCATATTTGATTGACAGCTTTGCTGGGTAGATGATTCTTGGTTGGCAGTTTTTTTTTT
>NW_006408554.1:11219961-11221698 GCF_000296735.1 Chrysochloris asiatica | reverse complement strand
AACAACAACAACAACAACAAAATCTTCTTTGGTCTCTGAGATAGTGTGGTGGCATTGTATTGGCATTTAATTGATGATTGTATGTTGGTGTGTTCTTAGGCTCTTACCAGTTGTCTCCCAGTAAGTGTGATTAGAGAATGGAAACATGTGCACCACTTTCCATTCATTGTTCCTGCAACTCATTTTAGGGAGGGTTTGGCTGTTTTGGGCTGTCTATCAATGATGATGTGCTATAGGAGCTGGTATTGGCTCTTGTCCAGGGGGTGGAGTTTTTCTGGCACCACCAGGCTGCCATCTCTCTGTCTCTCCAAAGCTGCTCAGAAAAGTTCAAGAGGTGTGGTGTGTCTGGCTGGCGTGGTGTGTCTGGCTGGCAGTGCACTCACCAGTCAGTCTCCCTCTTTCATCACTCCTGCTTAACAATAGGTATTCAACCCACTTGTGTAAAACTTTCCTCTGAAGCTCAGGGTTCCAGGATTATTCTCTGTGTCTATTTCATTTGGCTTCCCATATCTTTGTGGTAGAGGGGCTGTATAGCATGTCTGTCTAGTCTGCCGTCTTCTTTTTCCTCTATTTTTAATGACCTTTTGTTTTTTGCATGTATGATATTTTTGATGTCATATCAAAACTCCCTGGTCTTTGGTCATTATTGTCTAATGCATTGAATTTATCCTTGGGATGGCCTTTAAATTCAAGTGGGGTATATTGAAGGTTGTGTTTTGGCACTCTTGGATTGTTTTAATTTTATTCAATTTCAGCCTGTTTCATTGTCAGTCTCTAGCCTGATGATATTGAGTTTTTTCACTGTCTGTTCCTACAGATGTGTAGTCAATTTGATTTCTGTGTATTCTATCTGGTGAGGTCCACATGCATAGTCACTGTTTATGTTGTGGAAAAAATGTATTTGCAATGCATAAGTCATTGGTCTTACAAAATTCTATCATGCTATCTCTACAACATTTCTGTCACCAAGGACATATTTCCCAACTTTGGATCCTTCTACATTGTTTCAAACTTTTGGATTCCAACCACCAGTAATCATCAGTGCAGCTCAATTGTATGTTTGATCAATTTCAAACTGAATAAGTTGGTAGAACTCTTCTGTTTCATTATCACTAGCTTTAGTGGCTGGTACACAAATTTGATTAATAGTGGTATTAACTGATCTTCCTTGTAGGTGTATGAAATACTTCAAGATAGATCTTGTAATGCTCTTTTTGACTATGAATATTATGCCATTCCTCTTTAATTTGTGGTTCCTGGCATTGTATACCATGTGACTGGCTGATTAAAATGGCCAATACCAGTCCATTTCAGCTCACTAATGCCTAGGATATTGATCTTTATGTGCTTCATTTCATTTTTGGCAACTTCCATTTTTCCTAGATTCATATTTTATACAGTTCATGTTCAGATTATTAATGGGTATTTGCAGCTGTTTCTTCTCATTTTGAGTTATGCCCCATCAGTGAATAAAGGTCCCTAAAGCTGTACTCCATTCGTATTATTATGGCCAACTTTCCTTTGAGTAGGTAGCTCCTCTCCAGTCATGTTTGGAGTGCTTTCCAACCTGAAGGGTTCATCTGCCAGCACTATATCTGACAATATTTTGCTGGTACTCATAATGTTTTCATTTTCTGACACCATATCTGACAATGTTTCACTGCTATTCATAAAAATTTCGATGGTTAAACAGAATCCAGCAACACATCAAAAAGATAATACATCATGATCAAGTGG
>NW_006408554.1:11194509-11208298 GCF_000296735.1 Chrysochloris asiatica | reverse complement strand
ATTCATACCCACTACGCTACAAGAACTCCTTATATAGCCTTTTAATGCAAAGCTTTGGACTAATTCTATCATAGCCCATGAGCAGAAACAGGAACAGACCTGAATTTTTTCACTTTGGGTGAGATTCATCACAGTATCTGAAATAGAACAAATTGGGGGTTGAAGCCCTAGGATGGGAAATTTGGAAGAGGTATAGTGAGTCCTTTTAGGAGACTGATGTGTGAGATTAAATGACTGATTATTGTTGTTAAGTGCCATTGAGTTGGTTCCAACTCATAGTGACTCTGTATAAGGTTTCCAAGGAGCGGCTGGTGAGTCTGAACTGCCGACCCTGTGGTTCAAACCAACCTTGAGGTCCAATGGTGTATCCCACAGCACCATATCAGGATTCCTAAATTATTGATAGGTCTGTGGAAAGCCACACACATTCAAAGTGGTGTGACTAGTCTCCATCTTTGATTGGGGTCACTGAGGTTTCAAAGCCCCACTTTGATGTCATGTAAAATTACCCTCCTTTAGAAACAATTGAACCAATCCTTACTTGCAACAGATTCTTCATCACAATTACTTTCACTTGTTGCATGTGGAGCTTTTAAATCACTGGAAGGATTTCAAGCTTTTCCACTAAAATAAGGCTAAATAAGAACCGTATGCACCTGTTCTGACTAAGCTACAACTTCTTACACACAGGAACTGATCTGTTTTGTAACCTGGGGAGTGCCTGTACTCTCATTTTGTTGAGGGTTAAAGAGGTCAAGTGACTTGTCCACCGAGACCACACAGCCAGTAAGTGGCAGAATTCACATTCCAACCCAGGTCTGTCTGACTCCTATGTGCCTAATGTTGTTGTTAAGTGCCGTCGAGTCGATTCCAACCCATAGTGACCCTGTATAGGGTTTCTAAGGAGCAGCTGGTGAGCTTGAACCACGGATCTTGTGGTTCATACTGACTTTGCAGTCCAACTCATTAACCCACAGCACTAACCAGGACTCCAATAGAATATAGCAAAAGGATGGAACGGCACATCTGAGATTAGGTTACAAAGTGACTGTGTTTTCTATCAGTAGCCTATTCTCAGTTCTCAGTCTCTATCATCTTCTCAGAGGGAGGCCAGGTAAGCTGCCCTGTGGAGAGACCCATGTGACAAGGTTATTGAAGCTTCTATTTTGCAGGTAGATGGGATCTGAGACCTGCCAATAACCCTTTGAGGGAGCCTGAAATCAGATCCTTCTCTAGCTGATCTTTGATATGACATAGTCCCAGCAATAGCTTAGCTTTAGCAGACTTGTGAGGGAACCTGAGCCAGAGGAACCCGGCTAAGTGACGCCTCAATTCCTAACCCACAGAAACTATGAGACAATTCATGTTTGTTGTCTTAAGCTAATAAGTTTTTGGAAAGGCACACACAAAAATAAAGAAAGCAAACATAAGAAAGCCAAAGTTTTGGCTTTTGATACCATCCCCTTCTCTTGGGGCCGAAGAGGTGGTAGAAACAACTAATAGTTTGAGGTAAATGCTGCAAGAAAAAGGAACTTAAATCTTGTTTACCATGTGTTAGAGCTCTGGTAGCATAGTGGTTACAAGTTGGGCTGCTGACCTCAAGGTCAGTAGTTCAAAACTACCAGCTGCTCCGCAGGAGAAAGATGAGGCTTTCTGCTTCTGTAAAGATTTTACAGCCTCAGATGCAGGGTATCTATGAGTCAGAATTGACTCTATGGCACATAACCACCACCATCACCACCACGTGTATATCTGGAAGGACATTACTTCACATAACACCTCTGTGCCAACATAGGGGCAAACATAGCTGAGGGCCAATGGCAATGTGGTATTTTTCAGCAGAAGGGGTGCTGGAAGTGATACCCTGGATCTCTTGGGCTCCTATGAAGCAGAGAGAGAAGACAGAAGTTCTAGTGCCTTCCAGAGGGTTGTTGTTGTTGTCATTAGGTGCCATCGAGTTGGTACCGACCCATAACGATCTTATGCACAGCAGAACGAAACACTGCTTGATCCTGGGCCAGCCTCACTACTGTTGCAGATGGAAATTAAATGAATTGTAAGCCCAGGATCCAGTTCTGGTACAAAAGGGGATGTAAACTTTGGCAAGGACACTGGAGCCCCTACTTGGACCAGCTACCTCTTGCCTTACCTGAGAGAAAGAGGTTTAACAAAAGGTCTGCATTATTGTGAAAGATATGACGGACCATTGCTTGACAGGTTTAAGATTACTTAAACTCTTGATACCCTCATTTCACCAGCAACTCATGCCACCATTTATAGAAATGAGAGCTTCAAAACAAGACAAGGACATTTCTTACAAGTGTGTAATGTGTGAATTTTGACACGCTTCAGTGCCTGCTGTTTTTGGGTGGTCACATCTTGGCAGCCCCATTAGTGTCACAAAAACACTGGGGTGAGTGACTTCTAAATCCATTGCTGTTAAGTCAATTCTGACTCACGGTAGCCCTATATAGGGTTTCCAAGACTGTGCATCTTTACAGCAACTGTCTCAGACATCCCTTTAATTCACTTCTGGCTGTTGCCTCAACTCAGATGGGAAATGTAACTGGTAAAGTGGAGGGGCAATTATCAATCATAACTAGAGAGTGAGGGAGGCGTACAGAGGGAATCAGAGGCACTGAGGTGACGGGTCTGTCTGCACATGTGATGAGGGTCTGGTGCAGGAGGAAGCAGGAACCTTTCCACACTCATCTTTGGGTAAATGGAGCTTGATTTTAATTGCTTTTGCTCCAAGCTCAGCTAACCTCTGTTGGTAGCCATTGTATATACCTCTTCTTTACCCTATGGCTATGTGTCTTTCTCTTCCTGAGAAATTTAGATCAGGTTGTAGGACTGCTCTGTATGATTGTACTTGTCATGTACTGCAAAAATCCAGATGGTGCCATTTATATCTTATAAGGTAGTTTTACACTTATCACCAATAAGTCTTTCTAGGTAACTACCACTGGATTCACATTATTCCCATTCATGAACAAATATCGGAACACCTACTAGGTGCTAGGGATTTGAGAGTGAACAACACACTGAGTCTCTGTCTTTAGAGTTGGTGCAGGAAGAGACAGACAATAACCACATGAAGAGTTAAGACAAATTTAAGTGCTAAAAAGAAGTTGCTGATGTGGAGGGTGAAGTAAAACTTTAAAAGCTAGAGTGTTTGGGTGATACATCCTTTTATATTCCTTTTTTACTTCTCATTGTGAATTGGGTGAAGGTTTATAGAGCAGATCAATTTTCCATTCAACAACTCATACATATTTTGTTGTATGTCATTGTTTGCAAGCCCCACAATGTAAGGTCACTTACATTACTTCCTACCTGTGTTTCCTATTTCCATTCCTATCTTCTTTCTTAATCCCTTGTATTTTGTGCTTGAATAAATGCTGCCCTTTTGTTCTCAAAAGGTTGATTATTCTAAGGTGTGCATACCTCCCTAATGTTATGTTGTTGTTGTTGTTAAGTGTCATGGAGTTGATTCTGACCCATAGCGACCCCTGTATAGGGTTTCCAAGGAGCAGCTGGTGACCTTGCAGTTCAAACGGCTTTGCGGTCTGGTGCATTAACACACAGTGCCACACCAGGACTCCCCCTAGTGTTATAGTTCCCCTTATAGACCTGTCTATTGCTTGCCTCAAAATTGAGTTCATTACTGCAAGAACCATATGGGGCCCATGCCTGACTTCCTCTGCCTACAGTGTTGCTGGTATTAAATGCCATCCAGTCAGTTCCCACCCATAGTGACCTTGAATAGAGTTTCCAAGGCTGTAAATCTTTACGGGAGCAGAAAGCCTCATCTTTCTCCTGCGGAACAGCTGGTAGTTTTGAACTGCTGACCTTGTGGTTCGCAGCCAGATCCATAACCACTACGCTACTGCCTTCAGTAGGGGGAAGGAAAATCAAATTCAAAGCCAGTCCAAGGCAGTTTTCTGTGAAGTGAAGGTCAAACATGCCTCCACCCTGTTGTTGTTGTTGTTAAGTACCATCAAGTTAGTTCTGACTCATAGCAATCCTGTGCAGAGTTTCTGAGGAATAGCTGGTGGATTTGAACTGCTGACCTTGCAGTTCTTAGTCCAGTGCAGAACCTATAGCTTCCACCCTACAGACTTCTTTACCTTATTTGGACACCAACCATCCCTCCCACAATACTCTGCTTCACATCTGTGTTTGGTAATCCATGGCGATGGCCACATAGAACTCATAACAATGCTTACAATTAGGGCATTTACTAGAGAAGTGAACAGGTTATGATTCAGGATCAGAAACAACTCAGTATGAAGCAATTTTCCAGCCAGGAATGTCTCTTCTCTGAGGTACTGTGAGTATGCCTCACTCTTATCTTCATCTTCTCAGCCATGTGGTCACTTGTCCTCTGCCCTGCTAGGGCAACTGTTAACAAAGCTCTTTTAGGCAGTCTGTGAATGCCCAAAGGGCACATTCTGTAAGCCTACTTCCTTCCTGTCAGCACACAGCTTTCCTTAGTCCATGGTCAGGGAAGCCCAAAGCTACTTTGTCAATCCATGCTGCCATCTCTGCCCCAGCCTATGCTGTCACTGCTTTCCAGGTAAGGGTCTCATGCTCTGCTCTTGCTCTTTTTTCTTGATGGTTCTGGGATCCTATGTCCCTGCTTCTGAGATGGCTCCTTTTAAACCTAGCAGGATGACAAAAGTAACCAACCCCAGCCTTAGAGTCCTGTGCACCTTATTTGTATGGTCCCATCTAGCCACTTGATGGGATTTAAGAAAACATTGGATAGAAAAGCCTCCACATTGTTTCTGAAATTTCCAAATAGGCAAAATGACTAAAGCTATATTTCCAGGGGTTCTAGAAGTCTCTGTCTGACCAGTAAACCCAGTCATTTTAAAATTTATTTTTATTTTGCATTTTGTTCCATATTTTTCTCCAATTCTGTGGGTGATACACTCTTATGTCTTCATTTCAGTAAACACAGGACCATATTTTATAAATAATAGAAATTCAGTACTTAACCATATTCTACTTGAAATAGAAGACAATAGATTGTTATATATTCATTGTTAATTTGTTGTTGTTAAGTGTTGTCTAGTCAGTTCCATCTTATAGCAAATCTGCATAGGGTTTCTGAGGCTTTAAATCTTCCCAGGATCAGAAAGACTCATCTTTAACATGCGGAACAGCTGGCGGACTCAAACTGCTGAACTTGTGATTCACAGTCTGGTGCCCTCAAGACTATTCCAACTCATAATGACCCCATGTGTCAGAGTAGAACTGCCCCCTAGAGTCTTCTTAGCTGTAATCTTTTTGGAGAAGCCCTCGTGATGGAGTGGTTAAAATGCTTGACTGTTACCAAAAAGGTTGACAGTTTGAACCCACCAACTGTTTCATGGGAAAAGATGTAACAGTCTGCTTTTGTAAAGATTTCAACCTTGGAAGCCCCATGGAGCTGTTCTACTCTGTCTCATAGCGTTGTTACATGTTGGAATTGACTTGAAGGCAGAGGGTTTGGTTTTGGACTTAATCTTTCCTGAAGTGGATTGCTAGGTCTTTCCTTCATGGAACCACTGGATGGGGTTGAATCACCAACTTTTGGGTTAGCAGCAGAGTACTTAATCATTGCACTACGAGGGTTCCTTAGATATAGCATAATTGTTGTGGTTGCTAAGTGTTGTTGAGTCAGTTCTGACTCACTGCAAGCATGTATAGGGTTTCCAAGGAGCAGCTGGTGGATGTGAACTGCCCACCCTGTGGTTAGCAGTCCAGTGCTTATACTACACTGCCCAATTTTTATTAGCTTTTGCATTTGGTATGGTGAGATAAAATTGTGTTTTAAGAGGAAACGAATTACTTAATATATTGAGTGGGAATAATTTGCATTTTATTAAATAATATTAATAAAAATTAAGGATTATTTAGTGGGTTTGATAGTGGAAGAGAGGCAGATTTGACAAATTTAAAACATTTTTAACATTTATGAAGGATATTTTACCAGATCTGGCAGAGTCCTCAAAATCACGAATCCCACTAGACATGTCATTCCTCCATGAAACACAGCACAATCTAGCTGAAATATTCAAATATCCTACTGATGCTCTGGAGTCCTGGTGTGGCACTATGAGTTAACATGCTGGGCTGTAAAGTTGGTTTGAACTGCAAGGTTGGTGGTTCAAGCTGACCGATCGCTCCTTGGAAACCCTATACAGGTTTGCTATGGGTTGGAACCGACTCAATGGCAGTTAACAACAACAACAATGATTTTCTATAAGTACAGGGCTAAAGAAATTTGATATTATTTTTCTGGGTATGAATCTTCACTTCTTTTGTCTCCTTCATTTTCATTACCAGTACTACAAGTTTTTTTCAAGGCCTTTTCTCTCTTTCTTTTTCTAAATTAAGAAGCCAAAGTTAAAAGAAAAAGAAAAATTACAAAAGTTACTGTATTTTTGACAAACAGTAAAGAAATATCAGAACATATGAGGAGGCTTCAAAAAATTCATGGAAAAATGGAATGAAAAGGTAAAGGAAAATTTCCATGTACTTTTTGAAGCACCCTCTTATTAAGAAGGTGGGTCACTGGTGACAGGGATCCACTCCATACACTGACCTCAGAGGGCTCATGATTCCCCTGCAGCTTCTAGAAAATGAGAACTAACTGAGTTTAACAACCATTGGTGGTGGTTGTATGCCTCCAAATTGGGTCCGACTCACAGGAACCTCTCTATCGTTTCTGAGGCTGTAAATCTTTACGGGAGCAGAAAGCCTCATCTTTCTCTCACAGAGTGGCTGGTAGATATGCACTACTGACCTTGTAGTTATCAGTCCAACTTGTGATTCTTCAATGTTGCATAGTGTTCCATTGTGCATATGTACCAAAGTTTCCATTCATCCTTCTACTTTCCATTGATGGTGGTGGTTGTGTGCCATGAAGTCACTTTCAACTCACAGCAGCCCTGTATAGGGTTTCTGAGGCTATACATCTTGATGGAAACAGAAAGCCTCATCTTTCTCCCTCATAGAGGCTGGTAGATTTGAACTACTGACTTTGCGGTTATTAGTCCAACTTGTAATCCACTATGCTACCAGGGCCCCTTCATCAACCTGCTTCTGAGATTAAGGTCAACCATTAGGGTCACTGAAAAATAACTGAATGTGAGGAAAATTAATCCATAAATGCCTAAGGTCTTTGGCATTTAAATTACAGACCCTTATCAGGAGTTTAGAACCGACTCCATGCCACATAACCACTACCACCATCAGGAGTTTATAATACACAAATCACTTGCTCAGCTTCTTATTGTGAGCATAGGAGAAATAATTTTGAGGGGGATGCTAAGAGAGGTAGACTTTTTGAGCTGAATACCATATTAAAAACTGCCATGGAATATCACAAACTAGGTTTTTAGCTTCTTTTATGCCTTGATGTCTAAGAGTGGCTAAGGTTGGTTCTTAATTTGTCCCAAATTTATAAAGTCTCTTTGGGTTCTTTCCTTTTAATCAAGCTTGTTCATTCTTATCACTCAAGTAAAAGCGAGACTGAATTGTACTAGGCATAGTGGGACATTTGTACACTCAAGAAAGCTGCTCACATAATCCCGACGTTAATCATTCTCTCAGGTATCACCGGCTTCACATTCCTTCTTGAGCAAGATAAAAACACATGAGAAGCACTGAGTAGCTGTGTAAAGGGTTTCATTTGTACTTACTTCTTTTATAAACCATTGACAAAAGGCAGGACTGATCCATTCTCTTGCATGAATACCACAGTCTATCCAAACAGCTCTTTTGTAAGCTCGAGATCTTCTGCCCAGCTGAAAACAAGAGTATTTATAGTAACCTATTCATGCTTTTATTTTGGATTCACTGACCAGTATAATTCAATACACTTTTAGTTTATTTGTATAGTTATAATTCTTATCTATAGTTTGGTTCATTGGGTGGTAACCTATAAAAGAAGACAAAGAGATTTCCTATCTCCTTGGGGAGTTTCAGGCTTGTTTATATAGAAACAAAAATTTATTTCCCTAATTACAAGTCTAAGAAAATAGATAAGGAAAATGGAAATCTTTAAAATAACCTTGCTTTTCCATTTTATAATCTGACTGTTAAGTAAAAAGCTAAAATAAACATTTATTTATCTTTCCCCTGCTCCCTCCTAAAGGAAGAGATGGCTTAAAGATAGAACTATGTTTTATATAGGATGATACAGTCAAATTTGATCATAGCACAAAATGGAAATCTAAAATAATAAGCTAAGGTTGTTAGATTAAAGTGACAGCGTTTTCTTTACAAATCCTATGATATCAATATTGCTTACAACCTGGTTTCAAACCCAGTAAACAACAGGAGGCCAAGTTTTTATTCATTTATTATATATTAGTTCATTAACCTAATATTTTAGGATATCCTTTTTTATTGTGGCCATCCTTTCTTGTTTCTTGTTATTTATAACACGACATTTGCCATTTTAGCTATTTTAAAGTATAAATTCAGTTTCATTAATTATATTCACCATGTTCAACCATCGTCACTATTCATTTTCAAATGCTTTTCATGCCCCTAATCAGAAACTCAGTACTCCTTAAGGAATAACTCCCCATTTCTTCCTCTTCCCATCCTCTGGTAATTACTAATAAACTTTGGCAACTGTGCATTTGCCTCTTCATGTTTGTGAGACGATGCAGTATTTGTTAAGATATTATTTTAATGTTAGATATTGTACTTGTCATTAGAGATTCAAAGATGAAAACACAAGAAACATATGCTAGTGGTGAGGGCAGGTATGCAATCAATCAATAAATCAACCAGTCATTATAATATGCATGTGCCTGAGTAATTAGGGAACATAGGAGTTATAAGGTTTTTTCCTCCTGTGGAGTAAGAGAAGGCATCTCAGGAAAGAACACTTGGCTACTTGAGTAAGACTTGAATCTTGCCTGGAAGACAAGTTGGAGGAAGATATTTTTCAAGCTTAGAAGGGAATCTGAGTATTTGAGGAACTGCTTCTAAAATATAAATGTATGAGAAAAAAATGACAGATGCAGCTTCATCAGAGACAGAAGACATATAAAGTCCTGAATACCACAAAAAAGAGATGAGACTTTTTTACTGGATCTCAATGGAAGACTTGTGTATATGTGTGTATGAATATTAGGGGATGAGAGAGTAGAGGGCAGGGCAGAGATAAATTATGGCTATGGAAGTGGGGACAATAGGTTGGTACAGATCCAAAAGATGTTTAGAAGAAATAATTAACAGTGTTCGTGGTAGATTTAATGTAGAGGTTAATATAAAGGAGAAGAATTTAGGATGTTTCTGTTTCTGAGCTGGTAGAATAGTGGTGGATTAGAGGAAGTTATCAGGCTATGGAGAGAAAGACAATTTCTGTTGAATACATTGAATCTGAGGAACTTTTGTGAAAATTCATGTAAGAATGTCAAGTGGACAATGATGTACAGTGGACTCCACTGGATACAAAGGACTGGGTTGATTGTTGAAACCATAGGGTAAATATGCATGTATGGACAGTATTCATGGAATGCTGAATATGTTGAATCTGAGGAGCTTTTGTGAAAATGTCAAGTAGAAAATGATGTACAGTGGACTCCACTGGATACAGAGGACTGGGATGATTGTTGAAACCATAGGGTAAATATACCCCATAGACAGGATCCATGGAGTGAGAAGAGAATTGAGGATAGAGTCCTGGGGATTAGTTACCTCCACTCAAGGAAAAGACGTCTGGTAAAGTGGAGGGCCGGCTAAGCAAGGGGAAAAGGAGAGAGAAGCCCTCAGTGAGATGGACTGACACAATGGCAACAACAATGAGCCTTGAAGATATATGAAGAATGATGGTCATGAATATGGTACAGGACAGGGCAGTGTTTCATTTCTTTGAAGATAAGGTCTCCATGAGTCAGAGCATACAACAAAAAGAAAGTACAAGGGAAGAGGAGCCAACAACTGAGACCCAAATGTACGACCAGAGAGAGAAGAGCGTGAGAGAGGAGGAAGAGAAACAACTCGGAATTATTGTTGACATTGGCAAGAGCAGATTTACAAGAGTTTTGTGTGTGTGTGTGTGGGGGGGGCATGCAAAATTAAGCGGTTGAAGATCTGAATAGGAAGTGAGGAAGCAGAGACAGAGAATATAGGGGGGTGTTTTCAGAAGTTTAGCTGAGAAGGGATGGAGAGTTATAGGAATGTAGCTGGAAGATAATACAGGGTCAAGGTATAGAATATGGTACAAAGCTTCTAACACATTCATATAGTTTTGCATGTTTCAAGTTAAGTAGCACTTAACTTATGAGTAATTTTGAAGTCACAAATGGTTTCAGAGCATCAAGTAATCTGGCAATGGATGGAGTAACAGTATTCTATGAAATACTCAATGGCAAATACTAACATGGCTCAAATACCTGAGGGTAAACTATCTTTAAACATCAAATGATGCTAAATATGAGACTGTGAAAACCACTTCAATTATTTTCCTCATAAGTCAAAGTTGAAAATGATAAATGTTTAAAAAACTTTTTTTATTTATCGAACATATATTTATTCTTACCTTTAAAACAAAAAGAGATCTTCCTTCATATGATTTTCCAATAGAGAACATCTGAATGAGGCCTGAATGGGTTTTATTCAGCTGATGCATCCAGTTTTGAATCTAAAAGCAAATGAATATGAACCATGTCAGGTTCTCTCACAATGGAGGAGAACAAGAGGTAACCAAATGACAACAGTAGGTCTCAGCACTCAAAAGGGCATACATTATTGTTATTGTTGTTAGGAGCCATTGAGCTGGTTCAAAATGATAGCAACCTTATGCACAACAGAATGACGCAATGCCTGGTCCTGCACCAGCCTCACACTTGTTGCTATGTTTGAGTCCATTGCCACTGACTCTATGCCAATCAATCTCATTGAAGGGCCTTCCTCTTTTTCACTGACCCTCTGTTTTAACAAGCATAATTCCTTCTCTAGGGACTGGTCCCTCCTGATATTATAAGTATGAGAGATGAAGTCTCACCATCATTGCCTCTAATGCAACAAAGTATAAGTAAACATATTTCAGCCAAGATCCATCTGACATCAGCAATGATATCCCTATTTCAAAATTCTCTACTGAATGCAGTTTGAGTTTCTGGCAGGTCCCTGAATTATCTTCAGCAAAATCTTACTTACATGTGATATTAATGATATTGTTTGATGAATTTCAAATACCTTTAGTGCAGGTTGGACTTCTTCCTTCGGTATCATCAGTTCTTGATCATACACTACCTCTAGAAATGGTGGAACAGCAGCCATTTCTTTTTGGTAATTTTGTGTATTCCTTCCATCTTCTTTTGATGCTTTCTGCATCATTAAATATTTTGCCCATGCAATCCTTCAATATTTCAAGTTGAATCCTGAATTTCTTCTTCAGTTCTCTCAGCTTGAGAAATGCTGAGTATATTTTTCCTTTTTAGTTTTCTAACTCCAGATTTTGCACATTTCATTTTACTTGACTCTGTCTTCTCAAGCTGCTCATCAAAATGTTCTGTTGAGCTCTTTTACTCCTTCATTTCTTCCATTTGCTTTAGCTATATATATGCTGTCAAGCAACTTTCAGAGTCTCTTCTGACATCCATTTTGGTCTGTTCCTTTTTCCCGTCTTTTAAATGACCTTTTGCTTTCTTCATGGATGGTGTTCTTGATGCCATCCCACTCCTTTCTGGCTCCAGTTTTTAGTGTCTAATGCATCACATCTGTTCTTAAAGTGGTCTCTAAATTCAGGTGGGATATGTTCAAGGTTATATATTTTGGCTCTCATGGACTTGTTTTAATTTTTTTCTGCTTCAGCCTGAACTTGCATGTAAGCCACTGATGGTCTGCTCCCTATCTGCACCTGGCCCTGTTTGGGCTGATGATATTGAGCTTTTTCATCTTCTTAACCCACAGAGTAGTTAATTTGATTCCTGTGTATTCCATCTGGTGAGGTCCATGTGTATAATTGCATTCTTTGATGGCACTGAACAGGAAAAAAAATGTTTAAAAAAGCATTTGTAATTTAAGAGGTAGCATTTGCGCAAGAGTCAAAGCACAAGGCTCTAGGAATTGATGGAATGCAAATTGAAATATTTTAACCAACTAATGCAGCACTCACTCGTGTATCCCAAGAAATATGGAAGACAGTCACCTTGCCAACTGATTGGAAGAGATCCATATTTGTGCCCATATCCCAAAGAGAGGTGACCCAATAGAATGTATATATCATTGAACAATATCATTAAGATCACATGCAAGTAAAATTTTGCTAAAGATAATTCAACAACTGCTGCTACAGGTAACTGCCAGGGTTCAAGATGGATTCAGAAGAGGACATGGAATGATGAGTATCATTGATGACATCAGATGAATCTTGATTGAAAGCAAAGAATACCAGAAAGATGTTTACCTATGCTTTATTGAATATGCAAAGGCTTTTGATTGTGTGGATCGTGACAATCTATGGGTTACATTGTGAAGAATGGGTATGCCAGAACACTTAATTTTGTTCATGAGGAAATGCTACATAGACCAAGAAGCAATCATTCAGACAGAACAGAGGGATATGGACTGATTTAAAATCAGGAAAGGGGTGACTCAGGATTGTATCATTTCACCATACTTATTCAATCTGTGTGCTGAACAAATAATCCAAGAATTTATATTATCTGAAGAAAAATAAGGCATCAGACTTGGAGGAACATTCATTAACAACCTATGATATGCAGATGATAGAATCTTGCTTGCTGAAGCAAAGAGGTCTTAAAATACTTACTGATGGAGATCAAAGTCCACAGCAGTCAGTATGGATTGTACCTCAATTTAAAGAAAATAAGTATCCTCACCACTGAACCAAAAAAATAGCATCATGATAAATGGAGAAAAGATTGAAGTTGTGCAAGACTTCTTTTGCTAGGATCCACTATCAATACTCTTGGAAGCAGCAGTCAGGAAATCAAATGACATATTATATTAAGCATATCTGCTACACAAAATCTCTCTAAAGTGTTCAACAGCAAAGATGTCAGTTTGAGGACTAAGGGTGCGCCTGACCCAAGCTATGGTATTTTCAGTAGCCTCTTATACATGTGAAAGTTGGACAATGAATAAGGAAGACCGTAGAAAAATTGGTACATTTGAGTTATGGTGCTGGAGAATATTGAAGTACCATGGACTGCCAGAAGAACAAACAAATCTGTTTTGGAAGAAGTACAGCCAGAGTACTCCTTAGAAGCCAGGATGGCGAGACTTCGTTTCTCATACTTTGGACGTATCATCAGGAGAGACTAGTTTGTGTAAAAGGACTAGTTAAAGTAGAGAGTCAGCAAAAAGAGGAAGACCCCCAATGAGATGGATTGGCACAGTGGCAGCAGCAATGGGCTCAAGCCTAACAATGGTTGTGAGGATGGCTCAGGATAGGGCAGTGTTTTGTTCTGTTGAGCATAAGTATGTATTGAGTCAGAGCTGCCTTGCAGGCACGTAACAACACAACAGCAAAGTTATGCTTTATTTTCTGCCTTTACCGATAGTTGTTGTTGTTGTTGTTGTTAGGTGCCATCGAGTCGGTACTGACTCATAGCAACCTTATGCGGAGCAGAACAAAACACTGCCCCAGATCCTGGGCCAACCTCACAAATGTTGTCACGCTTGAGTCCATCGATGCTGCCACTTGGCCAATACATCTCGTTGGGGGTCTTCCTCTTTTTCTCTGACCCTCCACCTTACCAAACATGACATCCTTCTCCAGCAACTGGTCCCTCCTGACAATATGTCT
>NW_006408554.1:11191429-11192153 GCF_000296735.1 Chrysochloris asiatica | reverse complement strand
CCATCAAGCCCCACCTCTTGGGTTGTATTCTTTTAAAAACCAATTTCTATTTCCTTCTTCACACCCCAAGACTTAATGTAATAAATTTTTTAAGGAAAACCATTGAAAGTACTTGGAAATGTTTATTAAAAATGTGCTATTTGTCACCAAAAAGGAGTTGCTCAGAAAAAGTCATTATCTTTTGCATTTAAAGATTATTATACTGAACCTATGACAGAGGATATGGTCTTTGAATAATTTTTCCAGTAACAGTGATACATTTGCTTTGATTTTTTAGTACACACTTAGCTGTCATCAGGAGAAATTATATTTGAGATGGATGAATAGAGCACTTAGAAAGATCAGTGACATGTCTGACTTAAAAGCCCTACATAGACATAAGAAAGTCACGTAAGTGTCCCACTCTTCTATGATATGAAAGAACAGGTGTCTGTTGGAGAAATGTCTTTAAAAGTACCCATATTTTCTTCTCTTATTTAGTTTAATAATCAGGGAATACACACACACACACAAGGGAAAGAAAAAAAAAAATTGCTACAGCAACATAGAATCCTTTACTTAACAAAAAATTCTAAATGTGAAGCTAATGTTTCTCACTGCATTCTCCATCTAGTTCTATACCCTTGTGAAGGCAGTGTTTCCATCTAACTCTTCCCTGAAGAATTCTGCACTGATTTATACCACATCAAAATGGCAGTTTTGGCACCCTCAAGGGACTCAAATA
>NW_006408554.1:11174026-11181994 GCF_000296735.1 Chrysochloris asiatica | reverse complement strand
TGGTCCTGTATTTTGTGTTGTTCTCGGCAGAGCTCAACCTGATCTGCCATCTTTTTCTGGAAGTTCTCTTTGGCTTACTCTCGAGTGCATATTTATCCATAAATATCCAGAAATGTCAAAAGTAAATCTGAATTGGTTCCAACCATTCTAGATAGTCTTGAGCTATACAAGTGTACTGAGTAATTGTGTACAATGCCTTGTATTTGTAGATCTCTTTATATTAACTGATTTACATGGGAAATCAGAGCCACCTCAGCTACCTTACAATGATTATAGTGCCTGCTTACTTTTCTTAAGACTTCATTTTGTAATTAAAGTACATTCTGTTCCTTTTAATCCAAATTCTAAATTAGAGGCAATGCAAAGGTTTATAAGTAAAACCTTCTGGAGTGTTAAATCTAACCTGAATGTGCATTAGAAGCAATAATTTTTACTTTCTGTATGTGTGTGTATTTAAATTTAATTTCATTTTAGTGCATGTCAATAGCATTTTCATGTACCAAGTTATTTAAAATCTTTCCATTGCTTCTTGCTTCTAATTTCAAACTTCTAAAAAATGTTGAGATGAAATATTTGGAAATAATTTTGAAAGGAGAATCATTTTAAAGAGAACCAAAAGTATTATTAAAAATATAATCGGATTCCATTAGTTCTATGTATGGAATTCTTTTGTTCAATTAATGTACTCATTCTGTCAACAAGTCTCTATTGGGAGGTCTCTGTTTGTCACTAGGGATATAGTGGAGTCCTGGTGTGACATAGTGGGACAAGCACTGAACTGTGACCTGTATTGGATTTCTGAGGATTGGTTGGTGGGTTTGAACCTTGTAGTTAGCAGTCCAGTGCTTATCATAAAGTGCTACACTAGGACTCCAATCACAGAATTAAGAATGGTGATAAATAACACATCTATGTGCTATGGTGATGGTGGTTATGTGCCGTGGTGTTGGTTCTGACTCATAGCGACCCTATACAGGGTTTCCAAGGCTGTAAATCTTTACAGGAGAAGACAGCCTCATCTTCAGGGAAATGTAATACTCCAGGATGGTAGCAAGCAGGCAAGGGTACCACCTACTCTAGGAGATTAGTAACAACTACTCTTTTGCTTAAGCTGAGTTCAGGTGAACAATAAATAAATATGGTGGTAAGGATGGGACTTCTGTCAGTTTTCCTGGTAGAATAAATAACAGCATGTTCAAAGGCCTTCAGGGGCCACAAATGAGGCTTGAACGTTGAGAGGTCTCAACTTTGCAGAAGATACAAGGCAAGCATCAAGGTTCTTTTCTATACCTCAACCAACTCATTGTCCTGAAACTTTGTCTACTTACCTTCTATGAATCTTTTTTTTTCCCTTAAATTTTATTTATTTTGTTGTTGTTGTTGAGAATATACACAAAACATACTAATTCAATGATGTCTGTGCACACAGTTTAACAACACTGATTACATTTTGATTGCATTCTTCCAGTTGTACTTCTGTTCTCACCCTTTTTTCTGAGTTGTCCCCCCCTCATTAACATGTACTCTCTGTTCCCTAAAGTTGCTATTTAATCTTCCTAGTTGCTGTTGTCAGTTTGGTAGTATATGAGTATAAAAAAAGATTCTATAGTTGCTGAGCTGTTTCTGATTCATAGTGACAGAATAGATCTGCCCCTGGGGTTTCCAAGGCTGTATATTTTTATGGAAGCAGACTGTCGCCTGTTTCTCCTACAGAGTGGCTGGTGAGTTGAAACTGCAGACCCATTGTTTGGCAGGCACATGCCTTAACCACTGCATCACCAGGACATCTTTTATCACAGATGCATAGTTCTTAAAAGAGTATAATGCTCAAGGCAGACCTTTAGAAATCATTATTAAACGAGTTAAGCTGAAGTATTGCTCTGTTTTAAGATGACTTCAGAAGGTATTTTTGGTGTAAGGTTTTAAGATGATCTTAGGGCACTCATTTCAGGGATTTATCCATTCTCCAGGGCATTCTGCAGCTTCCCCCTTTTGATCAGTATTCTTTTATGGAATCCTTGGTCAAAATGCTCAGGAATGGTAGCTGTTGTTAAGTGCCATCGAGTCAGTTCCAACTGATAGCCACCCTGTGTAGGGTTTCTGAGGAGCGGCTGGTGAGTTTGAACCACTGACCTTGTGTTTCAAACTGACCTTGCAGTCCTGTGCTTATCCTACAGAGCCACCCCAGACGTCATGAATTCTTCTGGACTTATGGCAAATGAGACAGTTGGTCATGGAAAGAACTACTCACACATACTCCATCTCCTCCTATTTGGGACTCCTTCTATTGCTCCAGGTGAAGAGAGACCAATTGTTGTGCCAACTGATGGCTACTTGCAAGCTTTTACACATCAGGCACTACTCAATGAACTAAGAGGCTGAACAGATGCACCAAACACATGATTAGGCCAATTAACCCAGATGATCCATGAAGTCTTCAAACCTCCAAACTAAGAACCCAAATCTCATGAGGTGTTTGATTGTACATGAGCAGCTTCAGCGCGTACTCTTTTGTGTTGTTGTTGTCATTGTAAATATGAAGGGGCATCAAAAAGTAAGTGGAAAAATTGCATTATCTTTTAGTTTTAGTTTTCCTTGAACTTTTTCAAGCCCCTTGTATATCATTACACAACTTTTGCCAATTCAGCTTTATACAGGTGCACAGCGCATTGACAGCATCTACATTAATCAGCTGTGAAACCGTATCCTTCATCAATGTGATGTTTCCAAGACTGTTAACTCTCTTCTTCTCATCCCTTCCACCACTGGTGGTCACTAATACACTTTGATCACTATATTGTTGTCTTTTCTTGTCTTCTTTATATCAGGTGAGGTCACACAAGATTTGTCTTTTGGTGATTGACTTATTTCAACCAGCACAATGTCTTCAAGCTCCATGCATATTTTAGCATGCATTAAGACTTCAGTTTTCCTACTAGCTGAGTAGTATTCCAATGTATAAACATGTACCATGTTTTGTTTATCCATTCATCTACTGATGGACATTCAGGTTGTTTCCACCCTTTGGCTGTTGTGAATTGTGCTGCAGTTAACACTGTTGGCATAAAAGTCTCATTTGGAGCATCTACTTTCAGGTGTTTTTGGTATATTCCAAAGAGTGGTATTGCTGGACCATATGATTGTTGTTAAGTACTGTTGAGTCTGTTCTGACTCATAGCCACCCTGTATAGGGTGTCTGACTCCTGGTGTGGTGTTGTGGGTTAATGAGCTGTACTGCAAAGTTGGTTTGAACTGGAAGGTCGGTGGTTCAAGCTCACCAGCTGTTCCTCGGAAACACTATACAAGGTTGCTTTGACTTGATGACACTTAACAACAACAACATGGGGTTTCTGAGGAGCAACTCGTGAAGTTTTATATATATTTTGGTTATTATATTCTTGTTGGATAAATGGTTCCAAAAAAACTCTCCTAGTTGTAGCTTTTCTTTTCACTTTTTTGATGAAGTCCTTTGATGAACAAAAGTCTTACTTTTTATGAGGTCTCATTTATTTATTTTGTCTTTTGCTGTTGTGGTGGTTTTGTTACTATATTATACAACTCATTGTTGAAAGCTAGGCCCAATAACATTTGCTCCTATTTGTTCTTTTAAGAATTTTATGTTTTTAATTTGCACATTTTAAGTCCATAACTTGCTTTTGTATATGATAAGAATTGACTTGATGGTATGCTATTGCACATAGTCCTTGTCTCTGTCTTTATGCTTCTCCTAATCCTTAACCTAGGAACTCTGGTAGCATAGTGGTTACAAATCGGGCTGCGAGCCTCAAGGTCAGCAGTTTGAAACTATCAGATGCTCCATGGGAGAAAGATGAGGTTTTCTGCTCCTGTAAAGATTTACAGCCTCAGAAACCCTGTTCAGGGTCGCTATGGGTCAGAACCGACTCGATGACACTTAACAACAACAACAACAATCCTTAACCTAAATGATAAATATATGATTGTGAAAAAGCAACAAAAGTTTGTTTGATTACATACTTCTTCCAAGGAGTGATAAACTTCATAATTATATCTAGGAAGAGATCTTCGGTTTCTCTGGGTCTGCAAGCTGCTTCCCTTTTCCAGTGCTTTCTGAAGATCTTCTATGAGGACCCTGGGTGTGAAAAGACAAACATAATAGAGTACGTTGAGATAATATAAAAATTCGGGACTAAAACCAGAAATTCATGCTATCTATGGAAAAAGGGCAGCCAACGTTAACATTTCTAATAATACCAAATGTTGAAAACAATTCTTTTTAAAGAAATGAAAAGTGTAACTATGAGCTTATTATAAGCATATGTCTCCATATGCTGATGTGTCTGCTATAACAGCAGTAGTCATAGTTACCATGGATGGAGCATTTACAACAACAGAATGATAGTTACAAGCACTTATATTTGCTCAGTTTATTATGCACCAGGCACGCTGCAGTTTCTACACACAGGCTCTCAGTTTCTATTACTCCCATTTTACAAGCAGGGAAACAGCCTCCCAAGGGTTCAAAACTTACTAAGGCAGTCATGAGTAGCCACGCCCGAATTTGAACTCAGATTGTGAAGTCAAATTAAGTGTTGAGACTTCAAGTTCAGTGTGACGACGCAATGAAGACTGAGCAGAACCTATAATGAAAATGTTTCCTCGCCCCTGTGCACAGCTCCTTTACTGCTGCTTCTATTTCCTCACATCCCTTTCATCACTGGGAGGCTGTTCTAATGGCATCACCAAAATATCTAACTCAAGACTCTGAGAGAAAAGAGAAAGGACAGCAAAGTTCTGTCAACAGAAGAAACGGAAGAAATACCCAGAATTGGAAAAAGTTTTTTAGCTTCTTGCTAATATCAAGGATGTCAAGAAAAGCGTAGCTAATCAAAGCCAATGCATTTGGAAAGTGGAGGTTGAGGCCATTGTGGATTCAAGTGTTTGAAACCAGCTCCAGATGAAGCCATTAGTGCTTTTGATGCTACCTCTAAGCTGGATATAGGCCCGTCTTCCCACTCCACACAGAATGTTTAAGTATAGCTTCTTTGAAGTAAAAATGCACTTCCCTTGTTTGGAATAACTTAGAGACATCAAAAACCATGCAATGATTTTTCTGGGTGTGGCAGGTAAAAAGTTTTATCTTCTCCCAAAATCAGTTGCTTAAAGAGTAGTACTGGTGTGGCATTGTTGAATAAGCTCTGGACTACTAACCACAAGATTGGCAGTTCAAAACCACCCACTGCTCCTTGGAAACTCTATACAGGGTTGCTATGAGTTGTACTGACTCAATGACACCCAACAACAACAGCAGCAGTAGTTTAAGTTCTATTAAAATAATGACTCGAAGGCTGATCTATGTTCTATATTTTTTGTTGTTAAGTGTGGTTAGCAGTCCAGTGCTTATCTTATAGCTCCACCCCAGGATCTGTATGGCTGTCTGTGTGCTATCGAGTCAGTTCTGACTCATAGTGACCCTGTATAGGGTTTCCAGAAGCAGTTTGTGGGTTTGAACCGTCTATTTTCTGTTTAACAGTTCAGTGCTTATCCTGAAGCTCCACACCAGGATCTATATGACTGGCTGAGTGCTGTGGAGTCTGTTCCAACTCATAGTGACCCTATATAGGGTTTCTGGGGCTACAAGTCTTTAAGGGAGTAGAAAACCTCATTTTTCTCTCGTGGAGCAGCTGGTGGACTTGAACTACTGACCTTGTGGTTAGCAGCCTGAAATGTAACCTATTATGTTACCAGGGCTCAGATTCTATATTTGTTGATGTTGTTAAGTGTTGCTGAGTCTGCTCGAACTCACAGCAACCCTGTATAATGTTTCCCAGGAGTGGCTAGTGAATTTGAACTGCCCATCCTGAAGTTCAAACAGACCTTGGGGCCCAGTGCTTATCCTACAGTGTCACACTAGGACTTCGAGGATCTCTATGTTGTCGTTGTTAAGTACCATGGAGTCGGTTCTGATTCATAGTGACCCTGCACAGGGTTTTCAAGGCTGTAAATCTTTACGGGAGCAGAAAGCCTCCTCTTTCTCCCATGGACTGGCTGGTAGTTTCGAACTGCCGACCGTGAGGTTAGGAGCCCGATTGATTCGTAACCACTACACTACCAGAGCTCCTGAGGATCTATATAAACCCCCTCGCCCAATTGTTAAAATTATTTTGAATTACCTTATAAATACCTCTGGTCCACGAAGGAAGATTTCCTTGGGATCCTGCTGATTCATGATTGATTATTTATCTAGTGCCCACAGTGAGCCAAACCCTTAATCAAGGATTTGATTATTTGCTTACTTTTCTGTACCCTTCAAGTTTCTGCTTTAAAACTGGAAACATTTTAGAAATCAAGCCATGGTAAGGTGGTATGAAATTGGTAAACTCAGTTGCTAGCTGCTTTCCATGGTTCAAAAATAAGAGTGGAGCTTTAGGAAGTCAGCCTGAACATCATCAGTCACCATTGTTTTCCTTTCTTACTTAAGGAACTAAGTTACAGCTGAAATTAGACTTGTATGCGTTTAGAACTTCACAATATTTAACATAGAACTTTACACTATTGCTAAGGTAGGTCTTAAGTACCTTCGCTGTTATATTCAAACATCCTTGTGCTGTGATAGGATCAGGAATGGTGAGGAAAGATGCAAGTTTGATTAGGACTAAGGTGTTTGTAAACTGTCAACATATTTGAGTTACTCCAGGTAATCATCAAATATGTTTCTCTTACCAATATCCATTTCTCCTTGCTACTTGAAACTTAGGGAACATGGTGATTCTATATGGTAAGCACTGGACTTTGAACCACAAGGCCGGTGTTTCGAGTCACCAGTCGCTCTGCAGGAGAAAGATGAGGCTTTCTGCTTTGACAAAGATTCGTTGCCTTGGAAACTCTATTCAGGGTAGCTATGATTTGGAACTGACTAGATAGCACTTAACAACTTTAAACTAAACAAAACAACTTATTTGCCAAAGTCAGCCAACCCTACACAAGGATCACTTTCTGCATTTGCAGTTTAAAAACTTAAAATACAGAAACACCAAAATAAATCGTTCAAAGGATTGAAATATTTTCAGAATGTTTACAGACTTGAGCTGTAATGTATTGCTTTGACAACATTTCCAAAGTTGATAGATCTTCTAAATATACTCAAATGCTGACAATTTGTTTCCCTGGAGGGTAAGAGCAATTCCTTGCTTTCCTTGCTAGAAAGGTCTGAAGTTCTGAAGCTGACACACCTGCTTGTTTGTCAGCTCTTAGCAGAACAACCCTTAGAAAGTTAACATTCTGTTGGGCCTTCTAGTAAGAAAATTGTGCCTCTTAATTGATTAGATTATACATTATTAATTGATAAATGACACCATTTTTCTAACCACATAATAAAATGCCTATTCAGACAACTGCCTAAATAATTCCAGTGGATAATTGTTATATTTATGTTCATATTTTCTAGGTAGACCTGCAAAAGCTTTCACTGAAAGTAAGAAAATTATCATATTTTCAGTTTGAGGTTTTATAGAATCATAATTTTGATGAATAAATGTTTATTAAGCATCTACATCATATTTTAGAATAAAGTCTCCTAGACTCCTAAATAAATAGAGTCCTTGTGTGGTGCTGTGGGATAATACATTTGACCACAACGTTGATTTGAGCTGCAAAGTTGGTGGCTCAAATTGACCAGCCACTCCTTGGAAACCCTATACAGGGTGACTATGAGCCAGAACTGACTGGATGGCAGTTAACAACAATAATAATAACAAAAGTCTTTGGAAAAAAAAAAGAAAAAGAAAGAAACAGAAACCTCAAACAAACCAGTTGCTGTCCAAATTGTTTTTACTTGTGAAATATTTTTTAATGCTTTCTTTCCCCTGATCCCACTACTGTGACCCTAACCCAGAACGTTCTGATCTTTTTTATTTTTAAAGAACTTTTTATTGTGGATTGAGTGAAAACTTACAGGGCAGATCATCAGTTTTACATTCAACAAATCAT
>NW_006408554.1:11157424-11173291 GCF_000296735.1 Chrysochloris asiatica | reverse complement strand
TTTCAATCTTCCTCTAGTTGAGTTCTGATTATCAAGCCATTGAGTCTATGTCAAATGGGTACTGTCTGCAAGTCTGGGTGTTCTTGTGCATCTCCCCTCACTTCATATCAGCTGGAGGCTTCACTCTCAGCTCTAGCCCTCTGTGGCTATGTCCTTGTCAATGGGCTCAAGTGTCCTCAGGTCTCACCACACTTTCTGTTCTGGAACGCCAATAATTCTTAAGTTATTCCTCTTCAAATTGTCCGAAATGAATCTAAGGCCTTCTTCAGATTTTTTAAAATTCTTTTTTCTGTTTGTTCTTCTATCTTAGTAGTGTTGAGAGATTTATCTTCTAGCTCACTAGTTCTGGCTTCTAACTCTTCAATTCTATTCCTCTGCTCTTTCAGTGTGTGGTCCATTTCTGATATTGTATTATTAATCCTTTGAACCTCTTTTGGTAGGCTTTGAATTGTTTCCAAATGTATCTTATTTGATTGTTCCTGTAGTGCTTTCCTGACTTCTTCCTTATTTTTCTCAAATCCATTGTATAGTGTTTTGATACATTTTATAATAATTTTTCTGAATTCCTTCTCAGGCATTTCCAAAGCCTGACCATATTCCAGTATGGAATGTAGGTCCACCTCCAGCTCATTTGCCTCTGTCACTTTATCTCGTTTCTGGACATGTGCGGATATGGTCATCTGTTTCTGTTTTTTGGGCATATTTCAGGATTTATCTGTGGCCTAATACTTAGATGGGTGTGTATTTTGGTATTTTTAAGGCTTTCTGATTGCCTCCAGGTAGATATGATCAGGAGAAATTTCAAGATGCCTCTGTTGGTTGTTATGATATAATTCAGGATTTAATTTTCAGTCTATTTCCTTTTTAGTCTGCCTGTCCTGCTCCACAACCTCCATTCAGGCCTTTTTCCTAATGATAAACAGTTCATGGCCAGCTGTGGCCATTTTGTGCTGTCATTTTTTTTTGTTGTTGTTGTTGTTTTTTAAGGTTTTTATTGTGGATTGAGTGAAAGTTTTCAGGGCACATCATCAGTTTCACATTCAAACATTCATATACCTTGTTTCATTACATTGATTATAATCCCCTCCACATACCAACAGTTAACAGTTTCTCTCTATCCTCTTTAGCTTTTTTGGGGGGGGAAAACTTTGCCTTTTTGGAATTTACACTCTTGGCTTTTAGGGAAGGTTTTTACATTTATCTGTGGGTATCCAGGGCTCATGTATGGAATTACTAACCAGCATAACTGAATAATCAGATAAGGGACATTTTGCTATGTCTGCTAGGTGGCTAAAGTCTGATCCTCAGAGCCTATGGTTTGGACGGTCAGCAACACTTGGGCCCACAGGGACTTGAACTCCTGATCAGGTCTGCACAGTCTGCATCAGATTCCCCCTTATTTATTATTTGTTTAAGAGACGCTGCCTGTCTTAGGCGGTCAGTATGAATTCCTCAGTCTTAACCCGTCATCGAAACTCATTGCAGCATGGTAATGGCTCTGTCTTAGGTTGCCGAGGTTCCATGTGATCCTTGCCCGTCTCTGGCCACACGTCCAGCATAAACAGCCACCATCCGAAGAAGGCAGGGAGAAAGGAGACCAGCTGGGGACCCCACACGCAGGATGTTGCCAGACCACCACCTGCTCTAAGACGACCAAGCAGGATCACTATGCTGAGGTTCAACCAAGTTCACAGGGCAACTTAATCTCTGACCGAGGTAGCAAATTAGTAGCCACTCAGTTCTCCACTTGAGAATTACTTATATCAGAAATTTGAGCATGTAGCTGATGAATATCCACAGACAAGTGTATATTGTTCCACAACCTCCTACAATGCTGTTGAATTAAGTTCCAATCAGGTTCTGGTTAACTGACAAAATAACACATATCTAGGTGGACAGGGCATGTCATTTGGTTTTAAGTGGAAACTGTCTCTTTAAATTTTGAGCAGATCTGTGCGCGTGCGTAGTAAAACCCTCTGGAAGTGGGGTTGGGGTGTCCACTCGCTTAGGCACCCCCTCTAGTCACCATAATGGAGGTGTGCAGGCAGTGAGAGACCAATGAACACATAAAAAAAAGAACGTCCACACCTTTATCTCTGTATTTCTGTCAGGTGTCCATGGCTGCTCTGATCCTTCCCCAGCTTGGTCTTGCCCAAGATGGCGGCTCCAGGAGTAGCTGAGCATCTTGTATTAGAAAGTACTGGATTTCTTGCTTTTGCTACAAATTCCCCTAGTTATAAACCTTTTCCTTTATATGTGGTTCAGAGTTCTGGGAACATCCCCTGAACCTGCTTGGTCTAGTATTCTGTGTTGTTGCTGATGGAGCTCCTTACTGCACTTCCACCCGATCCACCATCTTGTTAGTTCTCCAACATCCTTATCTTTCACCTGTACTGTTATTGTAGTCTTCTGTAGACCTCTGGGAGTCCTGGTGTGGTACTGTGGGTTAATGCACTGGACTTCAAAGTTGGTTTGAATGGCAAGGTCAGAGGGTCAAGCTCACCATCTGCTCCTTGGGAACCCTATACAGGGTTGCTATGGGTCAGAACTGACTCTATGGCACTTTAAAACAACAATGTAGACCTCTGGAGTCCTAGTATGGTGCTGTAGGATAAGCACTTAACCTCAAAGTTGATTTGAACAGCAAGGCTGATGGTTCAAACTCACTAGCCTTGGAAACCCTATACAGGATCGCTATGAGTCAGCACCGACTCAACAGCACTTAACAATAACAACATAAACCTGTACTTTATTGACAAGAGATTCCCCTGCTTAATACCTCCATTGTTTCCAGTTTGCCCCGAAAAGGCATGGGCTTTGAACTCTGCACATGAGACTTTCTACAACCTCTCTAACATCCTTGCTTTCTACTCTCCGACTTGCACCTTATATGCTAACAACACTGAACTACTACCAGTTCCCTGCACAACTGTCAGTAAGTATTGAATTGTATTCTCCAACAAGATATGTTGATGTCCTATATTCTGCCTGTACCTGTGAATGTGATCCTGTTTTGAAATAGCTTAAAACAATTTTTGGAGAAATTGAATGAAGATCATGAAATTTTCCATGAACTTTTAGAAGGCTTTTCATGAAGTCTTTTTTTTAAGTTTTTACTATGAATTGAGTGAAAGTTTACAGGGCAGATCATCAGTTTTACATTCAACAGATCATATACTTTGTTTCATTACAATGACTATAATCTCCACCATTTACCATCAGTTAACAGTGTTTCTCTCTATTCACATTAGCTCTTTAAAAAAACAAAACAAAAAACACTCAGCCATATATAATAATGTACACCACCAAAGGACACATTCTGCAAGTCTGCCTCTTGGCCACCAGCTCTCAGTCCCTTTCTTTCCATGAATCTAGAGTCCTCAGCTGCTCCCTCTCTCCATGTCCCTATCTCTGCCTCCATCTCTGGTGTCGCTGCTTCTCTGGAGAAGTTCCCACATTCCGCTTCTGCTCTTCTCCCTTGATGGACCTCATGTCCTTTGTTTCTGTACTGTAATAAGATTAAATTCTTCCCCCTTTATGTTACAAAACTTCTACCTTTACAATTGTGACAGTTGCAATTAGTCATGATAACAATAACTCACTATTGAATCATAAGAATCTTATCCCTATTTCTTTTTACCAGACCCATCTGGACAAGATGAAAACTATTCAGTGGGGACTCTATCTCCGCACCCCCACTCTTAAACTAAACTCTCTCTTGAAACCTTGTAAGCCAGTCACTTCCTGCCTTTATTGTCCCCTCATTTTAGGTAGCCTGTGTCTAAGTTGCCTGTCCCTATCTACCCTGTATACAGAGGGGATCACATTGACACTTGATATGAAGACTCCCTCCCTCTCTGTTGGTGTTTTGAACTACAACCTCCATGAGTATAGGTCAAGTACATCAAATTGTATCAATTTATCCTCATTTCCTTTATTAAAAATTGTTTTCTTTTTTATCTTCCTATAATCGAGTTCTGATTATCAAGCCATCGAGACTAGGTCAGATGGGTACTATCTACAAATTTGGGTGTTCTTGTGCATCTCCCCTCCCTTCTTATTAGCTGGATGCTTCACTCTCAGCTCTAGCCCTCTGTGGCTATGTCCTTGTCCATGGGTTCAGGTGTCCCTAGGTTCATAAAGTCTTTGAAGATGTCAACAGTTAGGTTAATATGAGGTCCTACTGTAATAGGGTAGGTACTAATTCTATATGACTGGTGTCCTTGTGAGAGCAGGAGAAGATGCAGAGAGATAGAGAAAGGACATCATGTTGCCCGATAGCTGCAAGCCAAGGAATGTTTACAGCCACTGTTGTTTTTAAGTATCACCAAGTCTCTTCCTACTCATAGCAACCCTGTATAGAGTTTCCTAGGAGCAGCTGGTGGGTTTTAACTGCTGATCTTGCAATTAGCAGTCCAGTGCTTTATCCTATAGCACCATATCAGGACTCCTTACAGCCACATGGTGGTGGTGGAGGAGTGCTGTGACATCAATTCCAACTCACAGGACCCTTTACAGGGTTTCCAAGGCTGCAAACATTTATAGGAACCGAAAGCCTCATCTTTTCCCCACAGAACAGCTGGTAGTTTTGAACTGCGGAGGTTGAGGTTAGAAGCCTGACTTGTAGAAAGCAGAAAAGAGGAATGGAATATATTTGACCTGGAGCCTCATAAGGAACCAAAATGGCCAATGCCCTGATCTTGGAATCCCAGCCTTCAAAACTTGGAGAGAATAAATTTCTGTTCTTAGAATGCACTGTCTCTCCCTGCAAGGTTCTTGGGTTTCACCTTTGCCAGCTAATACATTGCCTACAGAAAGCCTTTTCTGACCCTGCTTTCCCATCACTCTCTAGGTTTTGCTAGGCTGCTCTCCTTTCTTGATACATAAAAACAAACAAAACCAAAAGCATCTGTGTTTACAGTGATCATTCATGCTAATAATGGAAGCACATGTCAATACAATTGCCTCCACTGCTTATTAGATTAGTAAGAAAATCAAAGGTAGAGACTAGGTTCTATTCACCTCAATTTTCTCGGTACCTGACACTGTACCTGAAACACTGTCTTAGACACTCAGTAAATAAAATGAGCCGGCTATCACTTATGTTCAATTAAGTACAAATGAATTGTATAGCCAGTTAAAAGAAATGCTTACTTGTACTGGATGCTGGCTTGCTGTAGGAAGGTTAACAGTGCCCGGGAAGCATTTTGGGGGATATGGACGTCGGTAACTGTTCCCTCTGATATATAGGAGATACTGCTGGGCTGCCACAGGTCCACCTGTAGTGCAGGAACCAACCTATAATTCATATTCAATGTAGGTGGGGAAAAATCCATGTCACAATGTCAAACATGGTATCCTGTTTGCATACAGTAACACCAAACTGTCAATGCTTGCCTCGCCAGGGTAAAATTTCTTTTTGATCTTGAATTTGTGATTATAACTGCAAGTAATAGTTTAAAGACCAATACGTGAAAGGCAAGAGTTCAAAATGGGATAATTTAGTTTTAATCATAACACTGATATTGTTTTAAAATGATTTATTGTACAAATATTTGAATAACATTAAGAAAGAGAAAGATATAACTCACCTTTCATCCTCCCACATGAATACAGTGTTGTAGTTTGACAAAATTTGGTAATTTTAAATGGCACATTAACCATGTGTTTTCTTCTCCCCCAACACATGCCTTTTTCCAACTCCTAGCCAGTCTTTACATGTCATAAGAAACACCCTTTCTCAACTAGCTCAGATAATTTCCTGGTCATAGCTGTTAGTGGGCCTTAGCCTCTTTTACTATGTAACTTCCCCTTCCAGAATATAAGTTCCATGAGAACAAAGAATTTTTCCATTTTAGTAATCACTTTGCCTGACACTGGTTAGCAATGCAATCATTAATACAATCAAATTGACTGAGTAATTCACTTTATGTCCATTACATGTCCAGTATTTTACAGGAAATTAGGAGCCACACTTATTCAATTCACTGTGGTATCCCCAGGGCCTTGCCCAGTGTTTGCCATCTGGCAGGAGCCTCATGTTCGTTGAGAAGTGACTGGATTCAGATGGGAGGGAGGAGTGTCCTATCTTGTGCATGAGCCTAGAGCAACATTTTCAATTAGGCACAATCTGTTTTTATAGTTTTGTAGACTGTGTCTCTCTGTCTTCTCTTGTCTGCTTTGGGACTTTCTTTTTCCTACAGTTCTAGTCTTAGTCCTCTTGCAGAACCCTAAACATCTAATCAGCGTTTAATTACTTTATCTTCATGTGGGATGTCAATGTCTGCATTTTGCTAGGGAATTCTCTTGTTGTTGTTAAGTACCACTGAGTCAATTTCAACTCATAGCAATCCTGTATAGGGTTTCCAAGGAGAGGCTGGTGAGTTTCAACTACCGACCTTGCAGTTCAAACAGACCTTGCAGTCCAGCGCATTAACCCGCAGCACCACACCAGGATTCCAGAAGACCAAAAATACTTTATGACTCAAGGAAACAAACTTCTACTGGTACAAATTAATCGGCAAAAGTGTAGAGAGGCGTTTAATTTGGGTACAAAAAGTTTACCTACTTCTTTCAATAACCGGACTGATCCATTAACTCACAAGGGCAAATCTGACTCAGCTAACATACCAGGCCAGCAATTAGAAAAAAGCAAAAGTGTAGGGCTGGAAGGGACTCTGAAAGGTCATTTAACCCATCTGCCAGACCCTTGGGCAAGGTATATCTAGGACTGTACTAAACTGTCCCCAGTAGAGGAGTTTAAACCACATGTTTTAAGTTTCTAGAAGAGAAGAGCTGACACCATTCTAATTTAACTCAGATTCCCACTTAAACTTGTCAGACATTTTTCTTAAACTGTCACTGCAGCATAGTATAATGTTTCCTTGTTCTGCTTTTCAATGGGAAATGGCTAGTTTCTTGCCAGCCATCCAAACTCATCAGTCGCTCCTTGGAAACCCTATGCAGGGTTTGAACTGCTGACCTTACAATTCAAACTGACCTTTGCATGCAGTGTTTATCCTACAGTGCCACATTAGACTCCTGCATTGTCTTAGGAAAGTAAATTAAAATTAATAGACTGCTTTTCTCCAGTAGTATTTTGGAGAAAGAATGCTTAGATTGGTAGTATGTACCTTTCAGGCAAATGCCTACAAGGGTAAGTAAAAAAATATTGTTACTAGGGTTTCAGTTAATACATGCACAAGTTTATTTCAAACAAATTATGTTTAAACATGTTGCTATGATCAGTAGATGGATACAGGCAAGGTCTATCAGTAATATAACTATCTTACACTTGTTAGAGTATCTTCAAAAGAGAAAAAGGATACATTTTATGCCATGGACAAAGATGAGTTTGAGGTCAGAGTTCATATAAAAGTTTTAATAAAACTCAAGTAGACATCTTCCCAAATCATTGAAACTTTGCAACAAGTTCATGAGAATGCTGCCAAACAGAAAATAACAATTTTTAGATGGATCAAACATGTTAAGGAAGGTTGGGAAGGATCTCAAAGGTGAGCCAAGAAAGGGAACACTTGGCAGATGAAAAACTTCTGCTGAAGTCCAGAAACTGGTAAAAGAGGATGGCAGCATTACCAGTGATGTCATAGCTCCTGAAGTTGGGATCTCATATAGCTTATCAGTTTCAAATTTCATTGAATATCTTGGCCTCGGCAACTTTTTGGTTCAGTGGGTGCCAGCAGAGTTGCATGAAGATCAGCAAGCTCCAAGGCTGATTTTTCTATCAGTTTCTAACAAAAGACCAAAGCTAATAAATGAGTATGGACTAATCATAACTAGGGACTAGTCTTAGATTTACCAATATGATCCAGAGACCAAGGTCCAATTAAAACAATGACTTTCAAGGGTATTTGCTAGCTCAGTTAAATTCAATACAGAGAGGTCAGTTGGCTCAGAAGGTTTTCGTGACTATTTGCTAGGACTTCCAATGGTAATCTTTTTTTTTTTATTTTTAAAAATTTTTATTGTGAATGGAGTGAAGGTTTACAGAGCAGATCGTCAGTTTTAATTCAACAAACCATATACTCTATTTCATTTCAATGATTACAATCCTTCAATGTAACATCACTGATCCCACTTCCTCCCTGCGATTTTTGTTTCCCTTCCTCATTCTTTCCCAACCCTTCTGAATTTGGTATTTAGGTAAATGTTGCCCTTTTGACCTTGAATGGCTGACCATTCAATGGATGCATACCTCACTAGTGTTGATGTGCCCTTATACCAATCTCATGCTTGAATGAAAATTGAGTCATGAAGGGGAGTTCAGTTCCAGACCTGAAGGGTGACCAAGGGCCATAGTCTTGACTTCCACTAGTCCCTTTCTGACCAGTAAGGCTAGTCTTTTATAACTTTGAGTTTTGTTCCACATTTTCTCCGTAATCCTTTTCAGGACTGTTTGTAATGATAGCCAGACACCATCTAGTTCTTCTGGTCTCAGGGTTGTTGCGACTGATGTTCATATGTTCTGTTAGTCCCAATTGTTCCATTAGTCCCTAATTGTTCCCAAGCATCTTCAGATTTCATTACTTTTATTTCCTTTGCACAGAGAGAGACCAAGAGTTGGCCTTAGATGACTGTTCATGAGCTTTTAAAACCCCAGGCACTACTTACAAAAGTAGAATGTAGAACATTGTCTTTGTGGACTATGATATGCCAATTGATCATGGTACCCCCTGAGGCTATGGTCTTGAGCACCCAGGCTCAGTGACTCATTCCTTCAAGGTGTTTGGTAACAACTAAGAAGTTTTCCTGATTTTGTTTCCTGTATGCTCCACCACATTCATGGATATGTTTGCAGCAACGGTAAATGCTCATGCACAAATATCCTCTGTCAAAAGATTATATATTGTGGGTATACACTCTCCCTCTCACACCCATTCAGCCTGTGTCTCTATCCATGTATCTGCCTGCAGATCTCTGTTAATACAGGATTGTATATATAATAGTACTTATTTTTATCCCCTTTAACGTCTGCACTAATCCTCATGTTCTCCCTTGCCTCCATCATTCTTCTGCCAATCCCTCTCTTATTGTATATTGCCTTTCCTGTCACCCATGTTAACATACATCTACCCTCTAGGAGTCCTGGTATGGCCCTATGGGTTAATGTGCTGGACTGAAAAATCAGTTTGAACCACAAGGTTGGTGGTTCAAGCTCACCAACCACTCCTTGGAATCTTTATACAGGTTGCTATGGGTTGGAACCGACTCTATGGTACTTAACAACAACCCTCTAGCCAATGAATCATTTCCCATCCCTTCCCACTCCTGTACAATCAAAGGATTTTTTTTTTTAGCATGAAAACCTTTTCTTGACCTTATACAATAGTGGTCTCATACAATACTTGTCCTTTTGTGACTGACTAATTTCACTCAGGTTCATCTATGTTATAAAGGTGTTTTGCAGCTTCATCATTACTCTTCAATGTTGTGTAGTATTCCATTGTGTATATGTAACAAAGTTTGTTTATCCTTTCTTCATTAATGGGCATTTAGACTGTCTCCATCCTTTTGCGATTGAGAATAGTGCTGCAATGAACATGTATATTCATATATCTATTCGTGTCATGGCTCTTGTGTCTTGAGGATATACATATATGCATATATGTGTGTGTGTGTATACCAAATAGATTGCTGAGTCATATGAGATTTCTACTTCACAGGGGTAATCTTGTTATATTTTTTTCAAAGGACACAGGATGATCACAGGGGCTCACTAGGAAATTTTAAGAAAGTTGAAAACTGCACTGGTGAATAAAAGACCAGGAAAATTGATCTGAGTATTTTTTTTTCCCCATTACAACAAGGCACCAGCTCATTCTTTCAGGATAACAAGGACTATCTTAAGGGAATTTCACTATGAAACCTTATTCCATCCACCCTACAACCCTGATCTTGTCCCTTATGGCTTTTTTTCTGTTTCCCAAACTCAAAGAATATTGAAATGGAACACAATTTGAGTGCCTCAAGGATGCCAAAATTGTCCCTTTGATTTTGTGTAAATCAAAGAGTGCAGAATTCTTTGGAGGATGGGTTAGAAAAATGGTAACACTGCCTTCAGAAGTATATAGAACTAGATGGAGGATATGTCAAAAAAAAAAAAAACACACACACACAAAACAATAGCTTCTCAAACCTTTGCTTAACAAAGGTTTCTATGATTTTGTCGTAATACTTTTCCACTTATTTCTGTGTATAGTGTATGTGTATTTATGTATACAAAGATAAACACCATGTACTGATAAAATGATCCATTCATCATGAAGATACAAAGACTATAAATATTTAAATAAAAGACTAATTCCAATACAAAAACATTGAAATATATAGGATAAAAATAGACTAAGTCACAATGATTGTAAATTGTAAATTCTTAATTGTTGTTGTTGTTGTTAAGTGCCGTCGAGTCGGTTCCGACCCATAGCGGCCCTGTACAGGGTTTCCGAGGGTGTAAATCCTTACGGGAGTAGAAAGCCTCATCTTTCTCCCGCAAATTCTTAATTATATCTCAATAATTTAAAAATGAAAGACTTCCTTCCCAAACATACATAGAATTCTAATAAAAATTGACCAAATACAAACCAAGCCTTAACAAGTGTCAAAAAATGGATTCAAGCAAATATTTTCTAATTATGGTATAATTAAATTTAGAAATCAATGACAAAAACTATGATGAACTGACTTTTAAATAACTTCGTTAAAGAAGACATTGTAATGAAATTAGAACTGAATCAAAATTAAATACATTTCAAGGAGAGAAACTTGTGGCCTTGAAAGATCATGTTGCTAAGGAATCAAAGTGGGAAATTGGTGAGTTATATGTCCAGTAGAATACTCAGGAGAACAAAAAAGCAGCAACAACAGAGTCACCTACAAAAAGGTTGTTGTTGTTAAGTACCGTGGAGTCAGTTCTGACTCATAGTGAACCCTGCACAGGGTTTCCGAGGCTGTAAATCTTTACGGGAGCAGAACGCCTCATCTTTCTCCCATGGAACACCTGATAATTTTGAACTGCCGACCTTGAGGTTAGCAGCTCGTTTTGTAACCACTATGCTACCAGAGCTCTTTAAAAGGCACATAATAAAGGTGGGAAGATAAATGGATAAAACAGAAAACAAAATAATAAGAATCAACAAAATGAAAATAGGAAAAACATACAAAATAGGAAAGTAGTAAATCTGATTAAAAACCAAAAGTATGGAGATTTAAATGACCAAAATTAGCAATAAGAAATGATACCAATAAAAAATAATAAAATACTGTAAATGGCCTTAGGTTAATGTGTTAGAAAACATATGAAATAAATAATTTCCTAGAAAAACACAATTTACCAAAATGTAACTTACAGTTGGCAGAAGAAATAATAAAACCTGGTTAGATTTGTTATCAATTGACAAAATTGAACTCTTGATATTAGTTACCTCCGTTAAAACTTTTTACTCTTCTGACCCTTATACCCAAGAGGAGATGAGAGGAAGTGAAAAGGGTAGGAGACGGGACAAGCCTGGATGGCCTTGTTAAACTGATATGCAAAATGCAGACAATCCAAAAAGTTGTCCAGAGTTTTGAGAAATAAGAGATGTTCCTAAAATCATTCCATGACGCTAATGTAATCTTGAATATTCAAAACCAGGTAAGGAGAGCATGTGGAGAAAATTATAAGCCAGTATTATGAATACAGATGCCAACACTAAAAAAAAAAAAATCACAGACTAAATCTAGCAAGATATTAGAAAAATATCATGACAGTTGCAGTGGTAGTTTAAGATTAGAAAAATCTTAATGTCGTTCATCATATCAAGAGCAACAGATTAAAGAAAAGAGACCATAAGACCATGTCAATATACTCAGACAATTTTACAAAATATATTCCTAGACATTAGTAGTTAAAAATATCTATATACTATCTTTAGCAAACATTGTTACAAATTTTGGTTACAAGAATGTTATAAGTTTTCATTTTCAAGTCAGACATAAATGTGTTGTTTCATAAACTCTCACACTGGGAGTCTTTGCTAAAGCAAAAGAACAAAGAAAACAAAAAAGGAAGAAAAAAAAATGTCATTCTTAACAAGCCACTGTTTACATAGAGAAGCCAAGAGACTTTATACAGAATGATTAGTATTCAAACTTAGCACCCTTTAGGGAAATAGCAATGGAAACACATACATCCCCATGTACATGTGTTGAATCATTGTTGTTGTTGTTATGTGCAGTGGAGTCAGTTCTGACTCATAGTGACCCTGTACAGGGTTTCTGAAGTGTAAATCTTTACGGGAGCAGAACACCTCATCTTTCTCCCACGCGGAACAGCTGGTAGTTTCGAACTGCTGACCTTGCGGTTCACAGCCCGATTCGTACGTACCACTATGCTACCATTGTTGAATCATAGCAACCCTTTCTATGATTCATGAGGAATAGCTGGTGAGTTTGAACCACTGATCTTGTGGTTTAAAACCAACCTTGTGGTCCAGTGCTTATACTACAGCATCACACCAGACCTCCAAACATATTTATGTTGTTTGTTGTTATTAAGTGCCATCATGTTGGTTCCGACGCATAGTGACGCTGTATAGAGTTTCCGAGGAGCAGGTGGTGAGCTTGAACCATTGACCTTGCTGTGCAAACCGACTTTGCAGTCTGGCGCATTTACCCGCAGTGACACACCAGGACTCCAAATGTCTATGTATTGTTGTTATTCTGACCCATAACGACCCTGTATAGGGTTTCCAAGGAGCAGCTGGTGAGCTTGAACCACTGACTTTGCAGTTCAAATGACTTTGCAGCCTGATGCATTAGCCCACAGCGCCACACCAGGACTCCAAATGTGTATATGTTGTTGTTGTTGTTAAGTGCCGTCGAGTCGATTCTGACCCATAGCGACCCTGTATAGGGTTTCCGAGGCTGTAAATCTTTATGGGAGCAGAATGCCTCGTCTTTCTCCCGCGGAACAGCTGGTAGTTTCGAACTGCTGACCTTGCGGTTTGCAGCCCCATTCGTAACCACGACGCTACCAGAGCGCCTTAAATGTGTATATACTGATCTTTAAATATGTTTACAAAAACCAAGTTAAATAGAGTTATAGGCATAGTATCAGATAATATTTGCAAAAGCATTGCAATTAAAGTCTCCTGGAATTGACAGAACAGAGAATCCAGACACAGATCCACACATATAGGATAAGCCATAAAAGTGTTGCTACTAGGGTTCCAGTTCATACATGCACAGATTTAGTCCAAATGAAGCATGTTTAAAACTTTCATTTAGATCAGTGGATAACTGCAGACAAGTTCTCTCAGTAACACTTGTCTGAAACTTCAAAAAACAAGATCCAGTCAAAACAGTGACTCCAAGGCACTTAACAACAGCATTCATCAAGCTACTCTTATTTACCGTAATAAATACTTACTTTTACTTATCATACAAAGTCACTGCACTCCCATATTTTTACTGCAGCACTTATTAAGGGACCCTGGTGGCACAGTGATTTAGTGCTCATTTGCTAACCGAAAGGTCAGCTGTTAAAACCCAGCAGCCATTCCATAGGAGAAAGATGTAGCAATCTGTTTCCATAAAGATTACAGTCTTGGAAACCATGTGGGACAGTTTCTACTCTGCCCTTAGGGTTTTTATGAGTTGGAATCAATTTAACAGCAGTGGGTTTGGTTTTGACTTTATTTATTTATAAGGAATTTAACCTGCCTTTTAAACTGTGCCTGTTGTTGTAGAATGCAATAGAGTAGGTTCCGATTTATAGCGAATCTGTATAGGGTTTCTGAAGCTGTACATCTTTATAGGAGCAGAAAGCCTTATCGTTCTCCTTGGGGTGGTTAGTAGATTTGAACTTTGGACAGCCCAACATGCAGTGTACCTCACTATACTACAAGGGTTCCTATCTGTGCTGGTATTGTATTATGGAGTTGCTGAGTGGCTCAGCTACCAACTGAAAGGTAGTGGTTTGAGTCCATTCAGAGGCCCTAGCATTCTGCTTCAGCAGATCATAGCCGTTTGAAAACCCTATGGAGCGCAGCTCTACTTTTCAAACATATGGAGTTGCCATGATTTGGAGTTGATGTGACAGCAACTAGTTGTTTTTTTGTTTCAGTATATTATTTTGATGTGAGTTTTTTGGGTTGTTGTTTAGGACTTGCATAGATTTGAATGGGTATCTCACTAATCCAGTTTGTTTTTTTTTCAAAGATAGTGTTAATTTTACATAATGCAAGGTTTCCTGGGATGTATATATTGCTTTATAGCAAAAACACCTATAAGCTCAAACAGAATAGAAATGATTGTTTATCTACATCAATAATTATGTTATACTTTTCAATGCTGTTTCAAATTATTTATGCTTTTTTTCTCTCTCTCCATGAAAGGCATGTTGAAGAATGGACAGTTTTTGGCTTTAATGTTAAGAGTCATCAAGTACTGCTTTTCTGTACCACATCAAGGGTTTGGTTAGGCAATTACTTACGGTGACAGAAACACAATTCTTCTTTTAATCCAACCTCAAATTGCTTATCTGTCAGCTGATTGGAATGAGTGCTCAGTTGTTGTTTAACAAATAGTTAAAGGCCCAAGGATTAAACCAGGAACTCTTTGACACAAACAAGCAAGGAAAGAAAGACGTAGATATCTATTAAGGGCCTGAGGGTTTCTTGTGGCATAATATCTGATAAGAATGAGAATTTTCACTCCACCACTGTTTGTTGAAATTTCTGACCATTTGCCAATTGAGCAGGTGGTGACAATATGAAACTCTAAAATGGCCTTTAGCTTGCAGAGTCAAAAAACATTCAGTGAGCCAAGGGAATTAACTTTAATCAGATTTGAGATAAGTCCAGGAAAAACAGAAACATTTCTGATCTAAGAGTAGATATGTAGTCAGGGTTGGATGGTCAGAAACCCAAATGTATAAATTTGTAATGTGCAGAAAGGGACTCTTGGAAGGATCCAAAACAGGCCTGAGGATTTCCATGGCAAGTCTGCAAGTCTGGAACATCAATTGCTTTTGTTGTTGTTGTTATGGTTAGCAGTACCATGACACATAACACTAAATTAGATGGGGGAGCCTTGGCACTGTAGCTGCCCTGTTAAATGGCAATGGATACATCATGTTGCCTAACAGGTATTGCAGAGATCATGCACCAAAACAGATGCCCCTCCTTCTCTGGGAGTTGACTCTTTCTGATAATCTCAGTGAATCATCAGTCCTTTCAGGATATCTACATGACCTTCTTAGACATCATGCTGCTTTATGCTTTGCAAAATGTCTATTCATATAATTTTATCAAGGCATCAAATCTATTTAACGTTCTTTAATTTGAACTGCTGATATCGTTCACTGTTTCTGTTGTGAACCTCTCTTATATGCAGCTTTAATCTTTTGCTCACTAACCTCCAACCTCCACCAGGATGCAGGCAGAGCTGACAGTTGTTTCTCTTCCTTCCCTAGTCTTAACCTGCCATTTAATGTTGTCCTTCAGGAAGCCTTCTGCCCTCTTCATCCTGGAAGCTATTTCTAGATATTTTAGATCCATTTTTCTGTCCAAGAAGTTTGGTGTCAAATTATTCTAAAAGCAACTTGATTCATATTTTATCAGTAAGAGTTCTATATGTGTACTTCAGTAATTTTGTATATTTTAGAAAGAAATAACAAGTTAATGACTGTAGATTATAAATAATTTTTATAAAAATAACCTTTGATAATTGTAACCCACTGGAATTTGTGAGTGTTTTTTCCTCCTGAAATATAGAGCTCTTTTCAAAAAGTAGGTAGTTAAATTAGAATAGAGCTCTTTTCAAAAAGTAGATAGTTAAATTAGAATCTCTTTTCAAAATGTATAT
>NW_006408554.1:11155675-11157269 GCF_000296735.1 Chrysochloris asiatica | reverse complement strand
AGTTTTACATTTATCCTATTGTATTTCATTTCATTGCAATGATTACAATCTCCTCCATGCATCATCAAATAACCAAAGGGTACACCCCACAGGCCTGCGCCCCACCCCACACCTCCCCGCCATCAGCACACAGCCCCTCTCTTTCCCTGAGTCCACTGTTCCCAGCTGCTCCATCTATCCATGTCATTGTCTCTGTATCCATCCCTGGCGTCACTGCCTCTCTGGATAGGGTCACGCTCTCCACTCTTCTCACTTGATGGTCCCAGGAACCGCTGCTCCTAGGCTGCAAAATCAACCACTCCCTCCTTTTATCAAAAAAATCTACCTCTACATTTCCAACCCTAACAGTCAGTCCTGATGGCAATTATTCACTTTTGTACCATAAGAGTCTTATCCCTATTTCCTTTCGCCAGCCTGGTCCCAACAGATTGGAAATCATTCAGTGGAGATTCTACCTACCCCTGCCTCATCAGGAACTAAGCTCCCTCTTGAAAGCTTGTAAGGTAGTCACTTCTTACCTTTATAGCCCCGCCCCCAATTTTGGGTAGCCAATGTCTAAGTTGCCCATTCCTGTCAACCCTGTGTGAGGGGGTGAGAGTGATCCTCACTGTAAAGATGTGTTCCCTATTTTGAACTACTATATCCTTAAGTATAGGTAAAGTTCATCAAATTATAATGGGTTACTCTTTTTTTCTTCTTCTTCTCTCTTCTTTCTTCTTCTGGTCGAGTTCTGATCATCTAGTCATTGAAGCCAGGTCAAGTGGGTACTATCTGCTAGTGTGGGTGTTCTTGTGCATCTCCCCTCACTTCATATCAGCTGGATACTTCACTCTCTGCTCTAGTCCTCTGTGGCCATGTCACTGCCTCTGGGCCCAGGAGTCCCCGGGTCTTGCTGTACTGCTGGCCATCCAGGTCTCCACGCGGGTTCACAGGGGTCTGTTGAATGTGGTCGGACTTAGATCCCAACTTCATTGCTGTTTTTCCCCCTCTTCCCCTTATCGGTGACCAGTGAGGTCACCAGCCAGATCACATGTCTGTTCATGTATTCCCCTTGAGTCTTAGTCTTGGAAGGGACCTTGCTCTGAGGGGACCTGACCACTTGCCTTGATGGTTCCTGGGCGAACAGTTTACTTGTTCTTGTAGTAATCAGTCAGACTGCCATTATTGTTTCTGATTTCTCCTGCTAGTCTTTCTTCACAAAGTATCTTCTGTGTCTAGCGGCTCCAGGCTGGTATACTCATCCTTTCAGTGGAAATTTCCCACCTTAGACAATTCTGGATGGGGTTCTGGTTTCCACCTATGGTCATATGCAATGCAAAAGCTCCACAGGAGGTCTCTTTCACTAGGCAACTTCTAATCCCCTTTAAATTATTCCCATCAGTTATAGGCCGAAGATGAACTTTCAAGCTTTCTATGGTGATGTTTCTGGCTATTCCTTTCTCTCCCCCTCACATGTCTATTTCACAATGGTAGGCAAGGGAAACCAAGATTCAAAAGACAGCCAAGCATCCTAACATTATTCTCCTCTTTTACCCATTCAAACCATGCCCTGTATCCCGAAGCCCTGTTGTTCCAAGGTTGTGCATACATCATT
>NW_006408554.1:11153403-11154116 GCF_000296735.1 Chrysochloris asiatica | reverse complement strand
GCAGGTGTGCAGATAGATATTGAGAAGTTAATTGGAGAAAAATGATTTACTATTTTTGTCTCTGAAGGTCAGTTAGGTATCTGCGTGTGCACAGCATAATTCTTGAAATAGTTGCGTCTTTTTATATTGGGGTTTTACGGATTGTTGATATGGTTTGTCTGTCAGGCCAAACGTGCTTTTTTTCTTCCTGCACAAGTTAACTTTAGGGCTGGGACACACAGGCAGAAGTCAAAAGCAGCAGCCAAAGAATTTTCCCTTGGGCTGATGGGGCTCTTTCTCTCTGTGCTGTGGGAAAGCTGTGGTCTCAATGCCGGACTTTTTTTGGGGTATGCACCCACCCGTCTGAAGGCATCCAGGCTGGGCAAAGAAGACATGACAGGGAAGAAGAGGAAAAAAATGTGTAGAATCCCCCCCACCTCCTTTTGCAAATGTCACTGTGCCGCTTTTAATGCTGGTTCACTGTGCAAGTCTGGCTGTAGCCCCACCCTCTGACCTCGGACCCAGCGCCCACAGAGGGAGTCCTGTGTCTTGACCGATTCCTAAATTGTAATATTTTACTTTATACCATGATTTTTCTACTGGCAGTTGCAAGAAACTGACGCCCTGAAGCTTATGCTAGATCCAGAGTTCTGGTGCTGTTCCGTGAGAGCAGTTTCTCTGCGTTTTCAGCCCCTCCCCAAGGAGCCTGTCCTACCTGACTCTGCTCTGCCACT
>NW_006408554.1:11150472-11151978 GCF_000296735.1 Chrysochloris asiatica | reverse complement strand
GAAAGCCTCATCTTTCTCCTGCAGAGCAGCTGGTGGGCTCCAACCACTGACTTTATGGTTCACAGTCCAGTACTTATTGTACAAAGTCACTGTTCTATATTCAATATAACACTTAGAGAAGTGACCAGATTCTTGTTCTAGACAGACACATATTATTTTTCTTATTGGTAACAAAAATATCAAAGATGAAAGAAAAGGAGACTACCTAGGAGATGATCCTCGATTAAAATGACACCCATACAATGAGTTAATATAAGAAAAAAGTATTATATTCCTACCAAAAATAGAATTTTAACATTAAATTCCAAAGATTTTCATAATAATATTGAGACTAATAAAATTCTGAAATAGCAAAGGGAAGTGAAAGAGAGCATCCACCACCAACCCCCAAAGTACAATGAAGGGGCCCTGGTACAGTAGTGGTTACAAGTTGGGCTACTAACTGCAAGGTCTGCAGTTTGAAACTACCAGCTGCTCCATGGGAGAAAGATGAGACTTCTGTTTTTTGTTACCAAAGATTTACAGCCTTGGTAACCCTATACAGGGTCACTATGAGTCGGAACTGACTTAGTGACACCACACCACCACCACAAAGTACAATGAATAGGCTTAAAATGAATAGTTCCTGTAGAACTTGGCCATTAGCCTCACCTGGGAACTTTTAAAAATGCAAATTCTCAGATCTGACCTTAGGTTTTCTAGATGAGAATTTCTAGAAGTGAGGCCTAGAAATATGTGCTTTAGTAAGTTCTTCAACCTGATTTTGATGTATACTGAAGTTTTAAAAAGGACTTGTCTACAAGAAACAAAAACAAATATTTACAGGTAGTATTGAAGGTGCTGTAGTAAATGTGTTTACAAAGCACTGTGGGGAAATGAAGAAACAGCCAATAACTGGGGAAATTAAGGAAGCTGTATAGAACACATGACATTTGAACCAGTCTCAGGAGGCAAGTAGAATATTAAGAACATTTCATGAATAGCAAAACTTTGTTTTATGAATAACAAGAATATTCAAGGAGAAACATTTTAGCATTCATAGCAATGTTGTTGTTGTTATGTGCCATCGAGTCGGTACCAACTCATAGCAACCCTATGCACAACAGAATGAAACACTGCCTGGTCTTGGGCTAACCTCATAGTTGTTGCCAAGCTTGAGTTCATTAATGCTGCCACTTTGCCAATCCGTTGCATTGGGGTCTTCCTCATTTTCTCTGACCCTCCACCTTACCAAACATGATATCCCTCTCCAGTGACTGGTCCTTCCTGACAATATGTCTGAAGTATCAGAGATGAAGTTTGGCCATCCTGGCCTCCAAGGAGCACTCTGGCTGCACTTCTTCCAACACAGATCCGTTTCTTCTTTTGGCAGCCCATGGTGCTTTCAATATTCTCCTCCAACACCATAACTCTAAGGCATCAGTTCTTCTATGGTCTTTCTTAATCACTCTCTAGCTTTTGCATGCATATGAGTTTATTGAAAATACCATGGCTTGGGTCAGGTGC
>NW_006408554.1:11142738-11149742 GCF_000296735.1 Chrysochloris asiatica | reverse complement strand
ATGTATGCTTGCAGCCACTTCTGTGTTACTTTTAGTAAAACTTTACTCATATGAGATATCAAATATATTGTCTGATAATTTTTACATTCCATTGGGTCTCCTGTCTTTGTAATGAGCACAAATACAGTTCTTTTCCTATCCATTTGCCAGATATTTGTCTTCCAAAGTTCTTGCCATAGATGAGTGAGTGCCTCCAGTGCCGCCTCACTTTCTGGAAAGATTTCAATCTTATTCCATCAATTCCTGGTGCCTTGTTCTTTGTCAATTCCTTCAATGCACCTTGGACTTCTTCCTTCAGTATATTTGCCTTTTTGTCGGTTGAACATTAACCATTTCCTTTTGGTACAGTGACTTTGTGTATTCCTTTCATCTCTTTTTGATACTTTCTGCATCATTCAATAATTTGTCCAGAGAATCCTTCAGGAACGAAAGTCGAGGCTTGAATTTTTTCTTCAGTTCACCCAATGTGAGAAATGCTGAATGTGTTCTTCCAGATCTTTCTAATTCCAGATCTTTGCACATATCATTGTAATATTTATAGCAATAGCACGTTATAAAAAGCAAGCAGGAATACATTGTTTTGGTTATTTTAGGATTTAGATCATTATCAAAGAATAAATGAGTGTAAGATGAAGCAAGAAGGGGTAGGGAGAGAGAAAGAAGTGAGAAGAGACTTTGAAAGATTACCATCACAGCATCACTGAGAAGAGGATTTACCAAATTTTCAATAAGAACATGCTCTTCATTTGTTTGAAGACTTCTGATTCTTAGGAATTTGGAAAGGGACCGCACCATTCCTAATAAGGTGTGTGTATATATGTGCCCCTGTGGATGGTCCTGAAGGATGAGGAAGGAGGTGGGTACTATTCCCAGATGCTCCAAGTCTCTCTTTAAGAGGCAGCTTGGCATTGGAATCCAGATGGGAAATGCACATATAAGCTTTTAAAGGTTTCCATAGAAACCTTTAAATTGACTTTCTGGGACTCTTGATCTAGAACAAGAGTCTTAAAGAAGAACTACTGAAAATTAAAATTTTAATTTTAATAGTAGTAACATAATAGGAACGTTGGTCACATTTAGGACTGTATAATAGAGAATACCAGAGTCCTGGTGTGGCGCTGTGGGCTAGTGTGTCAGACGGCAAAGTCATTTGAACTGCAACATGGGTGGTTCAAACTCACCAGCTGCTCCTTGGAAACCCTATACAGGGTCGCTGTGAGTCAGATTCAATTTGACGGCAGTTAACAACAACAGCAACAAATAGAGAACACCACTGTGCGAGGTTATGTCATATTTATGGCAGTTTGGGAGAAGTCTTATGAGAGGCCTGAAGTCACTGGGTAAAAAATAAAACTCCATTCTCATCCTTTTTCTGGGTATTCGAAAAAATAAGTGGAACGTATTCTTGGAAACAGACTAGTTTAGATTGGGTCCAGTGGCATATTATTGCTGGGAAGAAATTGATGGGAATAAATAGTGAGGGGTTCCTGTAGTGGACTGAGCCCAATGGACTTGGAATAAAGTCGAAAGATTGATCAAATTAAAGTTCCCTTTTATGAATTGCAATTGCATATGACTGTCAAAAAATAGAGCCAAGAGAGTTGGAGAATCATGGAAAGGTGGTGGCAATGGTGAAAACTGAATAGGGAGAAGTTAGGTCAGATGACGAGGGGACAAGACACGGGTACACCTCCATGTAAATTCTCAGGATCATTATAGAGAGGTCTACTGGGATCAAGTTACCATTTCTGGATATCAAAAAATAAAACTGGAGGAACAGCAGTTTCAGGGAGAATCAGGAGTACACATTTTGAGTTAAATACTTTCTATCCTTTTATCCTTCCTTGTACACATTTGTCACCCTCTGTGATGCACTTCTGTCTCCCTCTCTACTTACTCCCATCTCTTTTACCCTTTGCCCCATCATAAGCAGTCCCCTTTTTATTCTACTAATGGTTTTTCTTTTTTTTTTAAGTTTTTATTGTGAATTGAGTGATAGTTTACATGGGAGAACATTGGTTTTACATTCATCCTATCATATTTCATTTCATTGAAATGATTGCAATCCCCTCTGTGCATCATCATTCAATAGTATTCACTTCTATTCCCTCTATTTTGGGTTTTTTGTTTTTGATGCACACAAAAACACTCAGGAATATGTAATCATTTAAAAAACTCAGGGGCACATTCTGCAAGCCTGCCTCCTGGCTGCCAGCACACAACCTTTCTCTTTCGATGAGTCTAGAGTCCTCAGCTGCTCTGTTTCTCCATGTCATCATCTCTGCCTCTATCTCTGGTGTCACTGCTTCTCTGGATATGTATATAGAGTTTTATATGAATATAACTTTTCATTTCTCTGGGATAAATGCCAAAAGTGCAATTGCTGGGTAACATAAGAATTGCATATTTAGTTTTATAAGAAATCGTCAAACTGTTTTCTTGAGAGATTGGACCATTTTATATTCCCACAAATAATGTATGGATGATCAGTTTTCCTGCATACTTATTAGCATTTGGTGCTAATCACTATTTCTTATTTTAGTCACTCTGACAGGTGCATAGTGCCATCTCATTGTGATTTAACTTGCATTTCCCTAGTGGCTAATGATGTTGAATTTTTGTGTGTGTGCTTACTTGTCACCTCTGTATCCCCTTTGTGAAATATCTATTCATGTTAAAGTGCAAAATTATTTTTAACACAAATCTTCTTAAATTTATGCATGCACACATTCTCAGAGGTAGGTGCTGCCCTGATCTGTTTGGAACAACTCTTCTCCTTTTAGAATGAATGAGGTTATTCAGACTTTCTCTAAACTGTGGATACACAGAAATCATCAACTTTTTATATAAGGTCACTTGAGCCTTATTTGCAAATGACCTATATTTTCATATTTGACATGCAACTCAACACACAGCAAGCTTGCTTTTTATTAAAAACAAAGAAACTGGAAAAGAATGACTGTACTTGAATTATTTTCTTAACGCATAATACAAGGTGGTGGTGGTTATGTGCTGTACTTGAATTATTTTCTTAACGCATAATACAAGGTGGTGGTGGTTATGTTCCGACTCATAGCGACCTTGTACGGGGTTTCGAGGCTGTAAATATTTACAGGAGCAGAACGCCTCATCTTTCTCCTGCAGAGCAGCAGGTAGTTTTGAACTGCTGACCTTGAGGTTAGCAGTCCGATTCGTAACCACTATGCTACCAGAGCTCCTTACATAATATAAGAGAGCCACCTTTATGTATGTCTGCAGACCACTGGGATTATATTAAAGCCTCTCATGACCACAACTGATCATTGGTTCAGCAGAGAGCATGAGCTGGCATTGCACTTCCGATCACAGCAAGGTTGGAAGTTCAAACCCATGAGCTTCTCCTTGAAGACCCTATACAGAGGGTTGCTATGAGTCAGAATCGATTCAGTGGCACTTAACAACAACATAATAAGCAAACTGTTGCTTTAAAATCAGACTTTCCCCCCTTCTTTTCATCTATGTACTTTATCCACAACACATAAGCACAGGTAGATAAAAAATCCCTTAGTTCCTTTTCTTTCAAATCCTTTCAAATTAAAGAGATATGGTCATGCGGTTAATAATGAAATCCTTTCCCCTATTACTAGCACAACCAAACCACAAGTGAAGAATGTGAGAAACAAAACAGCATCCTATAAATAAACTGAAATTCATCAATAGAATAGGAGCAGTAGTGGGTGACTTACTAAAACTCAAGAAAGTGTTGGTCATGATGTGGCAACTGTCACCTTTCTTGGACAAAATAACATTTACTTAGTGGAAGCTTTGTTGCTGCTTAAGCTCTTTGGATGTCATGAGGACAGAAGAGTAACTTCTTCCTCCACCCCCCATGCCATGGTATGTAGTAGATTTGTTGCTTACTGTAGGTGTTTAATACATATTTGTTTTTGTTGTTGTTTGTTGTTATGTGCCATGGAGTTGATTCCGACTCATAGCGACTCTGCATAGGGTTTCTGAGGCTGTAACTCTTTACGGGAGCAGAAAGCCTCATCTTTCTCCTGTGGAACAGCTGGTCGTTTAGAACTGCTGACTTTGAGGTTAGCAGCCCGTTCATAACCACTAAGCTATCAGAGTGGTTGTCAATCTGCTTTCACTCATGGAAGTCCCATGTACACATGAATGAAGCATTGTCTGGTCTTCATAATTGTTGGTTTGCTTGAGTCCATTGTTGCAACCACTGTGTATTCTGTTGTTGTTGTTATTAAGTGTTATTCAGTTGTTTCTGACTCATTGTGACCCTGTATAGGGTTTCCAAGGCTTTATATTTAAGGAAGCAGAAAGCCTCCTGGAGTGGCTGGCAAGCTTCAAACAGAGCCTTGTGGTTCGAAGTCCATTGGTTATCATACAGAGCCATGGCACTCCCATGTATTTTGAATGCCTTTTAATTTAGGGACTTACCTTCCAGCATGGTATAACACAATATTCTGTTGTGATCCATAGAGTTTTCATTGTTTAATTTCCAGAAGTAGACCACCAAGCCTTTATTCCTAATTTGTCTTAGTCTGGAAATTCTGCTGAATCCTGCTCATCTGGACACTATCTGAAATGCTGGGTGGTGTAGCTTCTATTACCATAACCACATTTGAGCCACAACAGTACGACAAACTGACAGATGTGTGGTGCTCAATATGTATCAATACACATTTGTTGGCTTAGTGCAAAACATGATTTAATATAAAACGTGCATAATATTTTTGAGTATGTTATAAAACAATGAATGTACAGACACCAACATCTCTGAAGAGAAGAGCCCATTTCCCACTTAATTCTATGTCTGACTCAAGAATAAAGACCATTTATTTAAAATGATCAATTCTATTTGGGTAGATATATTTTTATTTGAACTCATAAGTAATAAGAGATGATGAGTAGATTGTAAATTAAACTAGATAATTTGTGAGATTATAAAACTGCAAAACAACACTTAACTGTCATCCTCATGATATCCTTTATGTTTGAGGCACTATTATACTAAACACATTGAGGCAGTTAGCCTTTTAGTAATTTGTTAATTACTCATACTGATTTCTCTTATTAATTGCTGACACCTAACACACTGTGAGGGTGATGCAGCCTTCACCTATTAGGAGGGATCAGTGTTTGTACCGTATTGATATTAAGTCACTCTCAATTGTTGTTGTGTGCTGTGAAGTCAATTCTGATTCACAGCAACTCAAAGGACAAAGTACAGCTGCTCTGCCACGTTTTCTAGGCTGTCATCTTTATAAGAACATATCACCAGGTCTTCTCACCCGGGAGGGATGGGTGGATTGGAACCACTGACCTTTTGTTTACCTGTCAAGCACTTAACCATTGCACCACCAGAGTTCCTACTATCAGCTGTAAGATCCCAATTTCAGAGATGTTGAAAAGGGAAAAATGTATCATCTTAAAATAGTTGACATATAGTAATAACAATTTCTATATGTCATTTATTTTAAGATGATACATACAATGAAAAAAACAATTTTTGATTATCGGCTTGTAGTGCAATGGGTTTCTCTTTATATATATGTCTTCCTGGTCTTGAGTTTACAATTCTGCCAGAAAATGATTGCTTGGGCTATTGTGATTGGTCTACTTTATGCACCTTGCAGGAAATGATCAATTTGCTATGCAAACAATGGCTTGAAAATCCACCCAAAAGATTGAGTGGCTTATGGAATTGATTGGTTTGTGATCTTGCTGGGAGCGCCATGCCTTGAAATTGACAAGGAGTTTGTTTACATAAGTAGCCCATTGCACAGAGTGGAGGGGGAACCTCACTACCTTTGAGAGGAATTCTGAAACAGAGTGTATTCTGGAACCCAGGGTCTCTGAGCTGAGAGCCTCGTAGACCCAGAAGAGAAAGCTATAACACTGAAGGTAACAAGAAGTGGCAGAAAAAAAGGCAGAAAGCACAAGAGTTGAGTGGCAGAGAAATGGCAGCGAGCACAGTAGAGCCAATTGGTAGAGAAACAGCAGGAGCAGTTTGAGGGGCATGAGCCATAAGACCAGTGAGAGATGGTTTGTCAATCCACAGAGAGAGTGAGAGCCAAGACAATGAGAGAGAGTGAGCAAGCTGGTGGGTGCCTCTGGGCAGTAGGCTTCTTGACAGAGCTGAAGAGCTATAACACCTGCCAAAGTGGAGCAGAGGTCTAAAAGGCCCTGGAGGCAGAAGGGATAAGCAGCAGAGGCTTGGGAGATCTTGTGCAGTGTCTTCCTGTGTGATAAGGCTAGGCCATGCTTGGCCCAGTGGCAAAGCAGAAGCCTTGGGAACCTTGTAAGTTTCCTAGACAGTTTGTTGGAGATTGAAGGCAGAGAGGTATACTAGCTGGGTAAGAAAGGAACATGCTAGACTGAGAAGGATGACTTGCTTCTGAGCAAGGTCAAGAATGGTAACCTGCTTGCATGTACCACGGAGAGTAGCTGAGAGAGAGCTTTCCTGGTTGGAAGCTGTCCTGATTGCTGATTCCTGTCTTTTGAGCTGTACCTTGTTACTTTCAAGTTGATCTTGATTCTCAGTTGTAGTTGTTACTTCCCTAAATAAACCACAAACTGTGAGTATGGTATGATAGTTGTTTTTAGCTATTTCAATGAATTATCAATACTAGTAAAATAGAGAGAGCCATCAGGAGGGGGCGGGGGATGACGGTGTCAGAAATTAATAAGTTGGAGAGTGGAACCTCATAGGAAGCAATTTTGTGCTGAATTTGATTCTTACCCCTTATGGATGCATATGATTTCTGACACCAGGGCACACTATGCCATGCACTATGAGAAATGATCAAGAGGCACTCCATATACACAACACGTTTATAGTATCAGGAGAAAATCAATAAACTGAACAATGTCATGGAGATTAATGAGTTTATGAGTCCTCAACTTAGTTTTCTGTTCTTTTGAATCATATGGAGAAGCCCATCATTATGTAAGGACTACTGATTATAGGAGCTCTGGTAGCGTAGTGGTTACGAATCAGGTTG
>NW_006408554.1:11140516-11142618 GCF_000296735.1 Chrysochloris asiatica | reverse complement strand
TTTTATGAGCATATAGGGAATAAACTGTAACAGTCCTTGGTTTTTCAGGCACTTACATTATCAATCCCTCACACCCACTTTAAGGTTTCTCTATTTTTGAGATATTAAAGTAGAAAAAACAAAACAACAACAACAAAAGACCATTTTATTCTAGGGTCCTAAGATTAAAAAATGACTTAGTATACACTTCATTAATTAAAAATAAGCATTTTATCATCTTTCTGCAGCTGAACAAACAAAACAAAATTAACATTATATTCCAAAAGTATACCTACAAAGACATAATAAAGATAAATAAAATCAATGACTTGGTCTTAAAATAACAGTCAAAACAGTGCTTGTACCCATTTCGTATCCTTAAAATATTGCTGAGTTAGTCACTTGAGATGGAAACAGAGAAGGTATGGCAATGTTGAAACTTGAATCCTTGACTCGTTGCTCACTGTGCTAGATTCCTGGAAGATATTTCTCTATATGTGGATATTTCTTTCTGTCTAGATAGCTATTGGGAACACAATGGCTCTGCAGGATAAACAGTGGACTAAAACTCTCAATGTTTCCCTTTCAAGCCCACCAGCTACTCTATGGATGAAAAATAAGGCTTTCTGCTTTCTTAAAGATTTCCAGCCTTGGGAACCTCATACAGGGCTGCTCTGAGTCAGAACTGATTCAACTGCACTTAACAACAGATATCTAAAATTGTAGCATATCGTATTATGTTCACCCATTTTCCTGCTGAACTCGGGCACTGCTGTTGAAATTGCATTGACTAAAGAAGTATGTTGGTAGCAGTGATGGTTCAGTGGATGAGTTCTTTCCTTCCATGCAGCAGATCTGAGTTTGATTTCCTCCACTGAACCTGCAGTACAGCCAACACCCACTCCTCAGTGGAGGCTAATGTGTGTTGTGATGCTGAGCTGGTTTCAGTGGAGCATCCAGATGAAGGTAGACTAGGAAGAAAGGCCTGGCAATCCACTGTTGATAATCATTGAGTGAAGACCCTATGGATCACAATGGTCCAATCTCCAGCCAACCATGGGATAGCGAAGTGCTTTGTTCAGTTTTGCATGGAGTCATCATGAGTTGAGGAAGGGGGCCCCATGATTTGGGGAGGAGTTGCCATAGGAACCTTGATAGCAGCTAAAAACACTAACAACAAAGATGTATGAGTGGAAGTAGAGTGAGTAACTGGCAAGGAGAGCTGTAGGAGCCAGTGTGTGTTTCCCTGTCTTCTTCCCATCTATCCTGATGACCAACAATGCTCTAAATTGAAACTTTTTCAGACTAAATTACAGAATGAAGAGTTTGTAGAAGGAAGCCACAGATGGTCCTTGAACAAGAAACACAACTTCTAAGATCCTTGCTTTTAGGATGATTTGTTTCATTTGGGACTTATATGGAAATTCTGGGAAAAATAGTTCCAATTTAACTAAATTGACACTATAAAAGTGCCACAGTTTTAAGTACATTGCAGGAAGAATGCATCGTGTTGTTCTACAAGTTTGAACTCTACTATAAGTTTGATATTCTATTACAAGTTAAGTCCCTATCTGGACTCAGAATTTGGTGACCTGAGAGAGAACATTTCTGTAGTCAAGTTCCTTTTGATTCCCTTAGATGAAAACCCAGAACACAACAATGCTGTATGGTGGCATGCTTAGCTTGGCCTTGACCTTTCAGATAAGCGTGTGGACTGTGGAAAGAGAATAAGTCCTTTGCTTTCCAAGCCTGAAGCTGAGCTTTCCTAAGACACTTCTTTCCAAATCACCTTACCCTGGTCCTGCCAGACATTGTAAGGGTGAAGATGCCAGAAGTAAGGGTGGCAAGATATCAAGGACCATTAAAAAAACCTCTGATCCCTCCCATTGGATCTGTACCACACTGGGAGCACCTTTATCTTTGACCCATATAGAATTCTTTGTTTTTGAAGATAGAGACTAGTGGTGAGGTTTGATCTCTGCCAGAAATTACCATGTGTTCTGAAGAGGTTCAGTTATGCCACTTTTATCCAATCTGAAACATTAATGACAACCCTTTGTGTGTGCTCTCTGTAAAATAAACTAATGCCCAAGATTTGTTGGATGGTTGGGGCCAAAGAGTTA
>NW_006408554.1:11132085-11138608 GCF_000296735.1 Chrysochloris asiatica | reverse complement strand
TTGTGCTTATTCTCAAACTCATTTATACCAATTACACCTGAAATGATAGTATTTAATCTTTAAAAATGAAATAAAAAATGAGAATTTTGTTTTCATAAAACCACGTTGAATACTCTGGAAAATTTTAAAAAGGAAAGTTGCTAAAAAAGAAAAAAACAAACATTGCTGTTGGAATTAGAGGTAGACAAGTTAGTAGTAACATATTGGGGAAATATTACAATGCTTGAGATGAACTCTGCACTGAGACTGCTTTGCTCTTGGCTGGAAGCAGAGACTACCAGAGAGATGTTTACTTGTGCTTTATTGTCTACACAAAGACTTTCAATTGTGTGGATCATGATAAGCTATGGATAACATTGCAAAATATGAGTATTCTGGAACACTTAATCGTGCTATGATGAATCTGTACATAGAGCAAGAGGCAGTTGTTTGAACATTACAAGGGAACACAAAATGGTTTAAATTAGGAAAGGTGTGTGCTAGGGTTGTATTCTTTCACCATATTTATTTAATCTGTATGCTGAGCAAATAATTTGAGAAGATGGATTATATGAAGAAAAACATGACTGGAGGAAGATTCATTAAACTGTGATATGCAGATGACACAACCTTGCTTGCTGAAAGTGAAGAGAACTTAAAATATTTACTGAGGAAGATCAAAGATCATAGCCTTCAGTATACATTGCATCTCAATGTAAAGAAAACAAAAATCCTCACCACTGGACCAATAAACAACATACATATAAATGGAGAAAAGATTGAAGTAGTCAAAGACTTCATTCTTCTTGGATCAACCATCAACTCTCAAGGAAGCAGCAGTTAAGAAATCAAACGAAATATTGCATTAGGCAAATCTGCTGCACAAGATCTCTTTAAGGTGGTGAGGAGCAAAGATGTCAGTTTGAGGACTAAGGTGCACCTGACTCAAGCCATGGTAATTTCAATAACCTCATATGCGTGTGAAAGTTGGGCAGTGAATAAGGAAGACCATAGAAGAATTGATGCTTTTGAGTTATGGTGTTGGAGGAGAATATTAAAGTACCATTACCTGCCAAAAGAACAAACAGATATGTGCTGGAAGAAGTACAGCTAGAGTGCTCCTTGGAGACCAGGATGGCTAAACTTTGTATCTCATACTTTGGACATATTATCTGGAGGAACCTATTACTGGAGAAGGATATCATGTTTGGTAAAGTGGAGGGTCAGAGAAAAAGAAAAAGACCACCAACAAGATTGATTAGCATGATGGTGGCATCAATGGGTTCAAACATAGCAATGATTATAAGGTTAGCCCAGGACCAGACATTGTTTTATTCTATTTTTCATAGGGCCTCTATGAGTAGGTACTGACTTAATGGCACCTAACAATAACAACAACCAAAGTTATTGAGTGTTGGGATAGACAACTTTCAATACTGGTTTTATGTTGTAGTTAGTTAGGGATGCTTGGGAGGAAGTGTTTCTATTTAGTTCGTGCCACTCCTCTTTATAAAATATTGAATGGCTTTCTGGTGTGGTGTTATATAATAACTGGATTGCTAACTACAAGGTCGGTGGTTCAAATCCACCAGCTGCTCCTTTGAAACTCTATACAGGGTCACTAAGAATCGGAACCAACTTGACAGCACTTAACAACAACAACTGTAAAATACTAATTTTTATCCTGTCTTCCACGACCCTGTGTTATCTTGGCCCAGAAAAGATCTCTCAGACTTCATGTGTTTCTTCTCTACCTTCTAATGACTACGCTCCAGCTATACAAATCAAACCAATTGCTGTCAAGTTGACTTCACCTTAATGGTGACCCATGTGTGTCAGAGTAGGACTGTACTCCATAGGGTCTTTGTTTTTGTTATTACTTTTTATTGTGTACTGAGTGAAGATTTACAGATAACATCATGAGTTTTACATTCAACAAATGCTACAAGTAATCATTGTTTCATCTCAATGATTGCAGTCCCCTCCATGGAGCATCATTCACCCATTTCCTCCCTGTGGCTCTTATTTCCCTTCTTGCCAACTTCCCATCCCTTCTTGCCATTGTCCTTGGGTACATGTTGACCCTTTGATCTTTAATCATTGACCATTCCATCACTCATAGTGAGCATATTATACTAGTGTTTTTGTTCCCCTTATCTACCTATCTACTGCTTCGCTGAAAGTTATTCCCCCTATATACCTATCTACTGCTTGGCAGAAAGAGGCTGGATTCCTCTACAGACCTGAACAGTGGCTGAGTGTCACAGTCTCAGTTCCTCTAGTCTCTTTCTGACCAGTAAGGTTGGTCTTTTTTTTTTTTTTTTTTAATAATCTTGAGTTTTGTTCCCTATATTTTGATGCTCTATCCAGGACCTTCTAAGGAGCTCTGGTACATAGTGGGTATGAATTGGGCTTCTAACTGAAACATAGCAGTTCAAAACTACCAGTCATTCTGCATGAGAAAGATGAGGATTTCTGCTCCCATAGAGATTTACAGCCTCAGAAACCCTAGGCAGAGTTGCTATGAGTCAGAACCGAACTCCCTGGCCCACCACCACCACCACCACCATCCAGGGCCTTCTAATGTGAGCCCATTCAAAGCAGTTGGTAGTGGTAGCTGGGCACCATGTACTTCTTCTGGTCTCAGTTATGGACACTTATGTTCACATGTTCCATTAGTCCATTAGACTAGTTGATTCCAAGCATCATCAATTCCCATTGCTCTTCTTTCTTTTATACATTGTTGATGTTGTTAAGTGCTGTGAAGTCAGTTCCAACCCATAACACCCCTGTATAGGGTTTCCAAGGAGCATCTGGTGAGCTTGAACTGCTGACCTTGCAGTTCAAACTGGTTTTTCAGTCCAGTGCATTAATCCACAGTGCCATGGAGAGGCCAATAGCTGGCTTATTAGATGACTAATAAGTTTATTAGATGGCTGCTTCTAATATCTCAGATGCTACTCACAAAAGTAGGGTATAGAACATTGTCTTTGTGTATTACGTTGTACCATTGACAACAGCCTTTTTTTCTTTTAAGGTTTTATTATGTTTTGGGTGATAGTTTACATTGGAGAACATTGGTTTTATACGGTTTCATTGCAATGATAACAATCTCCTCCGTGCATCATCATTCAACAGTATTTGCTTTTATTCCTCTGTTGTTTTTTTTTGTTGTTGTTGTTTTGGGTTTTTTTTTTGGGGGGGGGATGTACACAAAAACACTCAGGAATATATAATAATTTAAACAACCAAAGGACACATTCTGCAAGTCTGCCTCGTGGCCACCAGCACTCAGTCTTTCTCTTTCCATGAGTCTGGAGTCCTCAGCTTGGCAATGGTTTTTAAAGGCTGATTATTTGGAAGTGGAATTCCAGGCCTCTCTTCCAAGGCCCTTCTATGTAGACTTGAGCCTCTAACTTTACAGTGTGCACATTAACCATTTGCATCACCCAAGAATTCCACATTCTCGTTATCCTACCCTTATTTTTGCCCATAAAATAGCAAAGTTTGACTAAAGAAAATTCCCCCTTTGCACTTGACATTTTGCCTAGAATGTTCTCTCTTGAGACTCTTGTATGGCTAATTTATTGTCCTTCAGGTTACTATCACGTTTTTCTAGGGAGTCCCAGGAGCACAGTGAGTTATGCATTGGGCTACTAATCTAAAGGTCAGGGTTTCTGATCCACTAGTCATTCTGTGGGAGAAAGATGAGATAGTCTGATTCCAAAAGCTCTGAAACAGCTCTGCTTTGTCCTATAGAATCGCTAAGAGTTAGATTTAGCTCAATGATACTGGATTTGCTTTGGGTTTATCACCTCTTAAGATAGGTTTTTTTGTGAACACTCAAAGAATTTCATTTTCTCCGTACAATCCTGTTTAATTCTGTTATAGCATTCACCACAATCTGTACCTACCTTGTCTGTATTGTTTACTACCCTCTCTCTTTAACTATGTACTGAACAAATAATGAATTTTGCTGTTGATATCAACTAATATATGCAAGTCAGAGAAATTTGATTAACTTTTATCTTACAGACGATGCCAGACTCAAAATGCCTAAATATGTGATTTTCAGTCTACTAAGTCCACTCAGAACAAGTGGGCTAGTAGTTTTCATGGTATGGATGATTAAGTCAACTGGCAAAAAGTGGTCAGTAACAAGAAGGTTAAACATAATTTTCATGTAAGACAGTGTCAACACAAGACACTGTCAGATTGGAGAAGAGCTGTTGCAAACTTCACTGATGTGTCTGATCAGGGCAAATGCATACCACAAAACCCTACAGGCTTATAACTGTTCTTCCCATCTGGTGACACTTCATCATGTGCCTGAAGGTAGTCATAAATAATCCATCAACACTGGTTTAAGAGAAAAAAGAAACAATCTTGACAAGTAAACCAAGTGCAAGAGTCAGTAAAACTGGTGACAGTTTCTTGTAATAAAGCCTTGTCAAACTGTATTAACTTAAAGATGTTTTAACAGTCTGTCTTAAATTGACTCACCTTGCTTTTCAAAATGCATCCGTGGCCCAGGTGAACAAAAGGCCTAACTTGTGTGGTGCTGTGGGTTAATGTGCTGAACTACGAAGTTGGTTTGAACTATCAGGAGCTCTGGTAGCATAGTGGTTACGAATTGGGCTGCGAACCTTAAGGTCAGCGGTTCGAAACTACCAGCCGCTCCGTGGGAGAAAGATGAGGCTTTCTACTCCCGTAAAGATTTACACCCTCGGAAACCCTAGACAGGGTCGCTATGGGTCGGAACCGACTCGACGGCACTTAACAACAACAATCAGGTTGATGGTTCAAGCTCACCAGCCACTCCTCGGAAACCCTCTAGAGGGTTGCTATGGGTTGGAAGCGACTTGGCAGCACATAACAACAACAATCAGTGTTTGGTCCAATTTAATAGATTCCTAATTTGGGGGAATTCCTCTTCAAAAAAAAAAAAATATTTGTGTGTGTGTGTATTAAGTGGAGATATACAGAACAGCTCATCAGGATTACTTTCAACAAATCATACACTTCATTTCATCTCAATGATTGAAACTCCTCAATTCAACATCATCTATCCCACTTTCTTTCCATGTTTCCCATTTCTACTCTTCCTTCTTTCCCAACCCTTCTGAATTTTGTCCTTAAGTAAATATACTTTTAATATCTAATGATTGTGATGATTAAATATAGCCATTCTATAGTGTGTGTACCTCACTGGTGTTGTCCCCCTGATATAATTATCTATTGGTTGGCTGAAAACTGAGCCATGGGGGTGAGTTCAGTTTCATAGCTGAGGGGTACCCAAGGTCTATATCTTGAGGTTCCACCAATCTTTATGTGACCAGTAAAGTTGGTCTTTTTTTATGATATTGAGCTGTGTTCACATTTTCTCCCATTCTATCCAGGACCTTCTAATGTGATCCCTTTTAGCACAATTAGTCATGATAGCTTGGTACCATATAGTTCTTCTGGTTTTAAGGTCATAGAGAGTGATGTTCCCTTAGTTCATTAGTCCATTGGATGAATCATTTCTAAATTTCTTTAATTTTCAACACTGGTTTTTCCTCCAAACAGGGAGAGACCAAAAGTTGTACCTTAGATGGCTACTCCTGAGCTTTCAAGTTCCCAATTGCTACTGACATAGTAGGATACTGCACATTGTGTTTGTGGGCTATGCTATGCCAATTGACCATGTTGTTCTCTGAGATTATGGTCCTGAGTCCTCCGGTCTAGCTCCTCATTCCCTCAAGGTGTTTGATAATATCTACTTAATTTTCATATTTTTGCCCATTGTATGCTCCACCATACTCATCGGTGTTTGTAGTAAGGTAAACACCCATGTAAAAATATACTTTATATATTGTATGTAGTACATCCCACAATCCCCCTCATACCCATTCATCCTGTGTATTTATCCATGCATCTAACCATATGTCATTGTTATTGCAGATTTGTGTATATAGCAGTATTTACCTCTATACCCTTTAACTCTTGCACTCCTACACGTCTTCTCCAGCCTTCATCATTCTTCTGCCCATCTTCCTCTCATTGTATATTGCTTTCCCTGTCACCCAAGTCAACACATGTCTACCTGATAGCCATTGAATTACTCTCTTTTCCCTCCCACCCCTGGTAACCGACAAAGAATGTTTCATTTAACATGAAAACCTTTTGTTGACTTTTTACAATAGTAGTCTTATACAATATTTGTCTTTTTGCAATTGACTAATTCCACTCAGTATACTGTTTTCCAGGTTTATCTATGTAAAGAGGTGTTTTGCAGAGTCGTCATTATTCTTAAATATTGTGGAGTATTCCATTGTGTGTATATAACAAAGTTTATCCATTGATGAACATTTGTGTTGTCTCCATCTTTTTGATAATGTAAATAGTACTGCAATGAACATGGGTGTCACAGATCTTATTTCTCTAGAATACCAAGTAGAGGGATTGTTGGGTCATATAATATTCTGTTCTCCCCTCCCCTTTTTTTGTGAGGAAGCGCCATACCATTTCTCTACAGTACTTGCACCAATTTACAATTCCACCA
>NW_006408554.1:11128403-11130845 GCF_000296735.1 Chrysochloris asiatica | reverse complement strand
CTTTCAATATTCTCCTCCAACCCACAACTCAAAAGCATCAATTCTTCTACAGTCTTCTTTATTCACTGTCCAGCTTTAATAGTGTAAAGGAATCCAACTGGTTGTTGTATGTTGATCTTATACCCTACTACTTTGCTGAATCTTTCAATGAGTTCCAATAATTCTCTTGCTGAATCTTTGGGATTTTCTAAGCTTGGATCCTATCATCCACAAATAGAATTTTAGGTTATCTTAGCCATTTTGGATGCCTTTAATTTCTCTTTCTTACCTTACAGCTTCCAGCACAATATTAAATAGGAATGGTGATAAACAGCATACTTTAATCTGGCTCCTGTTTGCTAAAGGAATGCTTTCATAGTCTGTCTGCTGAGAGTAATGTTGGTTGTTAGTATATATGCCCTTAATTATATTGAAGAATTTTCATTCTGTTTCTATTTTGTTGAGTGTTTTGTTTTTTTTTTTAATCAGGAATGGGTGTTGGGTTTTGTCAAATGCCTTTCCTGTGTAAATTGATATGATTATATGGTTCTTTTCATTTGTTTTATTTATGTGGTGGATTGTGTTGATTAGTTTTCTAATATTAAACTAACCTTGCATATCTGGAATAAATCTCATCTGGTCATGATGTATTATTTTTTTGAGATGTTGGTGGATTCTATTTGCTAGAATTTTCTTGAGAATTTTTTGTCTGTGTTCATGGTGGATATTGGTCTATAATTTTCTTTTTTGGTGATGTCTTTCCCTGGTTTTGGTATCATAGTTATGCTTATTTCATAAAATTAATTTATGAGGTTCCCATCATGTTCTGGAATAGTTTGAGTAGAATTAATGTCAACTCTTTTCTGAATGTTTAGTAGAATTTACCAGTAAAATCATCTGGGCCTGGAATTATTTTTCTTGGGAATTTTTTAATGACCTGATCAATTTCTTCTTTTGTTATAAGTCTGTTCAAGTATTCTATGTCTGTCTGCATTATTTCAGATATGTAGTGTGGTTTTTCATTTGTCTGTTTCTTCTAGATTTTCAAATTTGTTGGAGTACAATTCTTCATAGTAGTCTATTATTATCCTTTTGATTTCCATTTGTTCTGTTATGACATCACCGATATCATTCCTTATGTTGTTTGTGTTTTATACTTTTTCTTTGTTATATTTGCCAGTACTTTGTAAATTTTTTTAATTCTTTCTAAGAACCAACTTCTTTTCTTGTCAATTTGTTTTATTTTTTTCTGTTTCATTTATTTCTGCTCTAATTTTTATTTATTTTCTTCTGGTAACTGTAGTCTTACTTTGCTGCTGCCTTCTAATTGTTAGAGATATTGAGTTAAGATATTGATTTTGATTCTCATTTCTTTTTGGATTTATGTGTTTATTGTTATATTTTGCCCTCTGAGTACTACTTTTACTACCTAGATTTGGGTATACTGTATTTTTGTTCTCATTTGATAAAAGGAATTGTAATTTTATTTTTATTTCATCCACTGCTGTTGTAAAGCACATTAAGTGCATAGGATTTCCAAGGAGTGGGTTTTAACCACCGACCTTACAGTTAGCAATCCAGTGCTTTTCCTATAGCGCCACACTGGAATTCCATTTCTTCCATTCCCCAGAGGTTTATAACCAAGGTTTTATTCAATGTCTATGTATTTGATTCTTTTCCCTTGACTTCTTACTGTTGATTTCTAATTTTATAGCATTGGAATGAATCTAGGAAAACTGGAAGTTGTAAAAAATGAAATGGAACACTAGTGATCAATACCCTCAGAATTAGTGAGCTTAAATGGACAGGTATTGGCCACTTTGAATTAGGCAGTCATATGGTTTACTATAAGGAGCTCTGGTAGCGTAGTGGTTACGAATAGGGCTGTGAACTGCAAGATCAGCAGTTCGAAACTACCAGCTGTTCCGCAGGAGAAAGATGAGGCTTTCTGCTCCCGTGAAGATTTACAGCCTCGCAAACCCTGTACAGGGTTGCTATGAGTCGGAACGGACTCCACGGCACATAACAACAACAACATGGTTTACTATGCCAGGAATGACAAACTAAGGAGGAATGAGATCACATTTATTATCAATAAGACCATTTCAAGGTCTATCTTTAAGTATAATGCAGTCTGTGATAGGATAATATCCATACACCTACAAGGAAGACCAGCTAATGACAATATTATTCAAAACTATGCACCAACCATTAAAATCAATGATGAAGAAATTGAAGAATTAATTCCACCAAATTTTTCAGTCTGAAATTAATCAAACTTGCAAATAAAATGCATTGACAGTTACTGGTGATTGGAATATGAAAGTTGGAAACAAAACAGGAAGGATGAGTAATTGGAAAATACGGTCTTGGTTATATAAATGATACTGGAGATCACATGTTAAAACTTTACAAGACCAGTGACTTATTCTTTGCAAATACACCTTTCATCAACATAAAAGG
>NW_006408554.1:11095736-11127421 GCF_000296735.1 Chrysochloris asiatica | reverse complement strand
CCCATTCCAAAGAAAGCTGACCCAACAGAATGTGGAAATCATCACAGTATCATTAATATCACATGCAAGTAAAATTTTGGTGAAGATAATTAGAAAACAGTTGCATCACTCCATCGAACTGCCAGAAATTCAAGCTAGAATCAGAAGATGTGGAAAAGAGATATCAATCCTGACATTAGATGGATCTTGGGTGAAAGCATCAAGTACCAGAAAGATGCTTATTTGTGTTTTAATGACTATTCAAAGGCATTTGACTGTGTGAATTATAACAAACTATGGATAACATTACAAATAACGGGTATTCCAGAACACATAATTGTGTTCATGATGAAACTGTACATAGACCAAGAGGCAGTCACTAGAATAGAACAAGGGGATGCTACATGGTTTACAATATCAGGAAAGGTGTGCACCAGGGTTGAATCCTTTCATCATCCTTATTCAATCTATATGATGAGTAAATAATCTGAGAGAATCTGTATTATATGAAAAACGTGGCATCAGGATTGGAGGAAGACTCATTAACAATTTGCAATATGCAGATAATACAACAATGCTTGCTAGAAGTAGAGAGGACCATAGGAGTGATGAAGATCAAAAACTGTAGCCTTCAGCATGGATTGCACCTCAATGTAAAGAAAACAGAAATCCTCACATTGAAACAATAAATAACATCATGATAAATAAAGAAAAGATTGAAGTTGTCAAAGACTTCATTTTGCTTGGATCCACGATCAGTGCTCATAGGAGCAGCAGTCAAATAATCGAAGGACATGTTGCATAGGCAAATCTGTTGCAAAAGAATTCTTTAAAGTGTTGCACAGCTATGGTATCATTTTGAAGACTAATGTGTCCCTTACCCAAGCCATGGTGTTCTGTATTGCGTCACATGCATGTGAAAGTTGGGCACTGTATAAGGAAGACAGCAGAAGAAGAATTGATGTATTTGGATTATTGAATTGGTAAAGAATATTGAAAGTACCATGGACTACCAGAACAGATTTATTTTAGGAGTACACAATCACAGTACTCTTAGAGAATTCATCTCTTATATTTTGGACATGTTGTCAGGAGGCACCAATCCCTGGAAAAGGACATTATACTTGGTAACATGGAGGGTCAGTGAAAAATGGGAAGAAACCCCGCCCACCCAACAAGTTAGAATGACATGGTGTCAGCAACAATGAGCTGAAATATAACAATGTTGTTAGGATGGCACAAGACTGAGCAGTGTTTCAGTCAGTTGTGCATATAGGGTCACCATGAGTTGGAACTGACCGCTCAGCACCTAACAAAACCAGCAACAAGCATTGTGATCTAAGATGTTTTGTAGTATTGCAATGTTTTTAAATATATTGATCCTTGCTTTGTGACAAAGCATATGGCCTATTCTGGAGAATGTTCCTGGTGTGCTGGAAAGTAATATCTATTTTGCTGTTTGGGGGTTGAGTGTGCTGACGTCCAGTTGGTTGGTTGTGCTGTTTAGCTCTTTTGTACCTTTATTCAGTTTGTTTCTAGTTATTCTGTCCTTCATTGACACTTATTTATTAAAATTTCCTACTATAATTTTAGGTTTAACAGTTTCTTCTTCAATTTTGTTAGAGTTTGATTTATGTATTTAAGATTCTTTTATTAGGAACATACATATTTATTATGGTTATATCCTTTTTTTCAATTGACCCTTTAGTCATGATATAATGTCTTTATTTGTCTCATGTTGGTTTGCACTTTAAATTCTATTTTATCCAAAATGAATATTGCGACTCCTCTTTGTTTTGGATTGCTGTTAGCTTGATATATTTTTTCAATCCTTTAATTTTTAGTCTATTTTTGTCTTTGTGTGTAAGGTGTGTCTTTTATAGACAACATATTGAAGAATCAGGTTTCCTCACTTACTTTACTACTCTGTCTCTTGACTGGTGCATTTAATCCAGCTACATTAAGTATAATTATTGATAGGCATGATTTGATTACTGTTAGTTTGCTGTGTGTGTTTTTAATAGTGCTGTTGGTTTCTTTGTTTCACAAAACTTTCTGCACCGAGTTAATTTTGTTTGTATGTTTTGTCATTTTATTTGTTTCTTTGGCTTTAATGTTTACTAAATATTTATGATTTTCCTCTTTTTTATTTTGATGAGAATGTTTATTCATTTTCTTTGACGTTATCCTGTATTTTATTAATTTATCTCCCATTTTAAAACAGCCTGTTTTATTCTGAAATCTAGTTGACTTCAGCTGCTATCCTCGAGGTCAGCAGTTCAAAACTACCAGCTGTTGCGCAGAAGAAAGATGAGGCTTTCTGCTCCCGTAAAGATTTACAGCCTCGGAAACCCTGTACCAGGTTGCAATGAATCAGAACCTACTCCACAATATATAACCTCCACCACCGCCACTATCACTATACTATTCCCTCATTTTACTTTGTAGCTGTCTTCATCATAAATTGATATCTCTGGTAGCCTATTTCCAGTCTTGTAGGTCTGTTTTACTCTGGAGATTTGCATATCAGAAGTGACTTCTAGGTGGTGTAGTTATATATATTAATCTCAGGTTATTGTCTGCTGTTGCTGTTTCTTTGGCCAAAGGACTCCCTTTAATATTTTTTTTGTAAAGTTGGTCAGGGTATTACAAATTCCTTTAATTTCTATTTATTGGAAAATGTTCTCATTTTAACTATCGTATTTGAGAGATATTTTTGCTGTGCATAGGATTTTTAGTTGGATTTTCCCCTCAAACTTTTATATATGTCATTCCATTATCTTCTTGCCACATGTGTCTGCTGAGAAATTAGAGCTCAGTCTTACTGTTTCTCCTTTGTAGGTGACTTTTAATTTTCTTTAGCTGTTCTTAGAATCCTTTCCTTGTCTTTGGTTTTGGAAAGTTTGATAATAATATGGCTTGGTGAATTTCTTTTGGGGTGTATACTGTTTTGGGTTTGCTCTGCTTCTTGAATGCTTCTCATCTTTCATGATGTTAGGAAAGTTTTCCTTCAACAACTATTCAACAATTTTCTTTGTGCTTTTCATTGTCTCTTCCTGTTTTGGAATTCTGATCACCCATGTTATTCCTCTAGCTGGTGTCCCACATAAATCTTAGGCTTTCTTCAAAGACTTTTCTTCTTTTTTTTCCGATTGTTCTAGCAGAGTAGTTTTGAGAGATTTGTATTCAAGCTCACTAATTTGGTCTCCTTTTTATTGAAATCTATTCCTTTGCTCTTTAAATTTGTTATCCATTATTGAAATATTAGTATTAATCTTCTGAACTTCTATTTGCAAATTTTATATTGTTTCTAATTTTTCAATTACTTTGTCAGTTTGTTCTTATAGTGTTTTCCTGAATTCTTCTAATTTTTTTCTGTGTTTTCCACAGTTTTCTCAATATTTCTCTTAATTCCTTGAAGGTACCCAACTATTATTCTGTTTAATTCTTTATTAGGTAGTTCCAATACTGTTTCTTCTTCAGAACATTTCATTGCTTGTATCTTGATCACTTGTTTGAGCCTCTCTGTCTTGGTTTTGGTTTGTGTGTGTGTGTGTGTGTGTGTGTGTGTGAACTGAAATCATCTGTTGTCTTTGAGACATTGTGGTGTTGTATTTTTATTTAATTGATGGTTTGTTCTTAGGCATTCACTACATGCCACCTAGTGAATGTGATTAGAGATTAGAGACGTGTGCACAGTTCTCCATTCACTATTCATGCTGCTCTATTCAAGGTGGGTTTGGCTGATTTTGGCTGCTGTCTGTCATTGATCAAGTGGTATAGGACCTAGTAGTAGTTCTTGCCCAGTGTGTGGGGTTGCAGAGGGTATGGTTGTGGCTGGGTTTGATGCACATGGTTGCTATCTCCCTTCAGGTGATGAAAGGAAAAAACATACACATACACAAATCTCCAGCAGTCAGCAGTAAAAAACAAAACAAAACAACTATATAATAATTAAACAGAGAAAACAGGAAAAGGAAAATAAAATATAAGAAGGTGAAAATAATAGAGAAAAGCAAAAGAAAGAAAAAATATAATGTACAAAACTAGGGAGAGGGAAGCAGAAAAGAGAAAGAGACAAGAGAATAGTAAAGAAAAATCAAGAGAAAAAAGAAGGAAGAAGGAGAGGTGAAAAAGAGACAAAAAGGGGAAAAAAGGAAGAGAAAGAAAGTATAAAACAAAAGAGAAAGAAAAGAGAAGAAGGGAAAAAAGAAGGAAAAACAATGAAAGGAAAAAAATTAGGGCAGTAGGTGGTTCAGAAAAGAGAAAACTGTGGGGCTCTCCTGATACTCAAGCATTTCACAAGGTGGGAGAGTGATGGAAAGATGGCCTGCTTGGCCCTAGATATGGTTCCTGTAGGCCTCAGTGTTGTCTATGGTCAGGGCACCCAACCTGGAAGTAGTTCATGCAAACTGAAGTCAGGATCTTTGTTACCAGAAGAAAATATAGAGGCAGCTGATGCAGGGCGGCTGGTTATGAGAGTTCCTGCTAGTCTAGGGCTGGTCAGAACTGGCTCTGTATGTTCTGCTGGTCTGAAGAGAGAGAATTTATTTGCTTCCAAGCACTGGGATGGTGCATCTGGCGCCTGACTTATAACAGTGTGGCTCCAACCATTGGCAGAGCAGAGACTGCCCTGGGGGTGGAGGAGGGCATAGGCTGACTAAACATCTGGTCACCAGGGGAGCATAGGGAACAAGTGAGAATCACGCTTTTCTGTTAACTATCCACCAGTGTACATCCAGGTCATCAGGCCACTGTTTGGGACCAATGCTGTTCGCAAAAGCTTAAGATGACTGTACCAAGTCAGGCCAGTTGACCTGTCTTCTTTTTTTGCTATTTCCGTTTAGCTTTTTCTCCAAGTCAATATCAATTTATGTTTCTATCCTTTGCTCTGACTCTCAGAGTTTCAGGCTTATCATCTGTGTCTGTTTCATTTGGTCTTTCATATTTTTGCTGTAGAGGTGCTACATAGCGTGTCTGCCTTTCCCACCATATTGCCAGAAGTCTTCACCCCATACACTCTTGTTGCTCTGTAACTATAGCATCAATGATTTTTGACTCTAAACTATTTAAATTTAAATACACATGACCTAAGTTCAAAGAGTGCTCGGATGGTGCAAATGGCTAATGAGCTCAGCGGCCAGCTCAAAGTTAAAGGGTTGGGTCCATTCAGAGGTACTTCAAATGAAAGGCCTGATGACCTACTTATGAAAAAATCTGCAATTGAATATCCTGTGGAGCACAGTTCAATTCTATGCTATGGGATCTCTATAATGCAGAATCAACTTCACTGGAACTGGAATAAGATCAATATGAACTTTTATCTAGATAATTTAAGGAGTGATTTTCTAACTGATAGGCTACCCTATTCCTGTATCTCTACCAGTGAAGCATTCATTTTACTTCCATCAAGCACAAACACACCTAAGACTGAGCAGAAGAAGAGACAAAGAAAGATCCCAGCTGTGAATCCAACCTCTATACTAGCCTGTGTATAAATGCTGAATGCTCCAGGGTCATGACTATGATGACTCCCCTTGGAGATAGCAGACTGCTCTTAGTTGCTATGGAGACAATTCTGATTTGTAATGATCCCATGTGTTACAGAGTAGAACTGCTTCATAGGCTGTAATCTTAAATGGAAGCAGATCACTGGGGATTTTCTTTTTTGGTATTGCTGGGCAAATTCAAATTGCCAAGGATTAATTTGGTGTTGCTGTGAAGTGCCTTTGAGTCAGTTCCAACTCAAAGTGAGGCTGTGTAGGGTTTCTGAGGAGCAGCTGGTAAATTTGAACCTCTGATCTTGTGGTTCAAACTGACCCTTGTGGTCCAGTGCATTATCCTCCAGCACCACCCCTGGACTCCAACCATTAATTTGGTGGTAGGGGTGTCATGGAGTCAGTTCCAATTGTAGTGACCCTGCATAGGGTTTCTTTACAGGAGCAGAAAGCCTTATTTTTCTCCCACGGAACAACTGGTAGTTTGGAACTGCTGACCTTAAGGTTAGCAGCCTCACTTGTCATCACTTCACTACCAGAGCTCCTTAACCAAACCAAAAACCAAATCCACTACTATTGAGTCGATTTCCACTCATAATGACCCTGTATAGGGTTTCTGAGACTATGGAAGCAGACAGCCTCATCCTTCTCTTGCAGAGTGGTTGTTGGGTTTGAACCTCCAGCCTTGTGGTTAGGTTAACAGCCCAATGCCTAGCCCACATTGACACCAAGTCTCCTTTATTAGTTTAGCAGTTGAGTGTTATTTGTACCATGTAGGGACCTTGTGGCAGAAGATTTATAAATATATAACATTTAGACTTCTGCCCATATTCTGTCATAATTTTACAGGGAAAGGAGAACTGATTTTATCTACTATCAGTATCTCAAGGCCACGTAAGTTTCTTCTTTATTGTACTCCATTCATCCTTTCAAGGCCTGATAAACCCAAGTATAGATCTCATCTCAATCACAGCTCATAACCCGAGGCAGAATGTTGTGAGTCATCCAGCGAAAGTGGCAAAATGGGAAATCATTCTGAACATAGCCTCATAAACTCAGGATTCGACACTAGGGATTTCTGTTGCTAATGATTTGGACCAAAACATCCTGTTTCTCAGATGAACTTTTGGCAGGAGCTGTGGTTCTAAATGATCACAAAATGGAATGGAGAGAACATTGTAATTAAAAAAGAAATGATGTTTCTTTGAAAGGACTTGCTCGACTCCGTCATTCATGACATTTAGCATTGTTAAACTGATTTATAGTCTCCCTCAGCGGAACAAAGCTATGCTTTTGCAAACCTGGAGTTTTCAGATTTCCTCTCCTTTACATGCATGGATGTGCTAAGGAGAAATAAGCTTTCAAAAATAGGTGGTGGGCTTACTAGGTAAGTTACTCTCGTAAGGACTCGGCAAGTTCTGCAAGGGCTTTGATGGTCATGGGATGTGCAGTAATAGTTCCTGTGGATAGTGCAATAGACAGGGGAAGGAGTCTACAGACTGAGGAAGGAGTAAGAAGTAAGGCAAGGATGGGGCTCTCATGACACTGCTTTATTTCTTTCTCACCCTCATTCTTTTCTTCTTTTAGCAAGAGGTTCAAACAGGGAAAAAAAGTTTGAATAGGGGAAAGCGAGAATTTGTACTTTTTCAACTGTTTCTGATTTTTAACTTGAACATAGTATTGATGTTCCTAAATTCCCCATAGAAGCAAATGATTTGTGCTAACCTATGCTTACCTGTAAGGAGCTCTGGTATCATAGTGGTTACGAATCGGGCTGTGAACCTCAGGGTCAGCAGTTTGAAACTACCAGCTGTTCCATGGGAGAAAGATGAAACTTTCTGCTCCCGTAAAGATTTACAGCCTTGGAAACCCTGTACAGGGTCGCTATGAGTTGGAACCGACTCCACAGCACATAACAACAACAACAACAACAACAACAACATGCTAACCTGTGCTTTATTGACTATGCAAAGGAATTTGATTATGTGGATCATAACAAACGAACATGAGAATTCCAGAGTACTTATGTGCTCATGAGGAATTGGTACACAGACTAAGAAGCTTTCACTTAAACAGAAAAAGAGAATACTGCATTGTTTAAAATTGAGAAGTATGTTTGTCTCATACTTATTCAGTGTATATGCTGAGCAAATAATCTGAGAAGCTGAACTATGTGAAGAAGAATGTGGCATCAGGATCGGAGAAAGACTCATTAACAACCTGTGATACATAGATAGCACAACCTTGCTTGCTGAAAGTGAAGAGGACTTGAAACAACTACTGATGAAGATCAAAGGCTCCAATTTTCAGTATGGCTTACATATCAACATAAGGAAAACAAAACTTTTCACAATTGGACCAATAAAAGATTGATCTTGTCAAGGATTTCATTTTACTTATATCCTATCTACTGTGGAAGCAGCAGTCAAGAAAACAAACAACATACCACATTGGGCAAATCTACTGCAATAGACCTCTTTACAGGGTTGAAAAACAAAGATGTCTCTTTGAGGACTAATGTATAAGTCTGACTGAAGTGATATTTTCAACTGCCTCATATGAGTGTGGAGTCCTGGTGTGCTGCCTGGGTTACTGTGTTAGGCTGCAAAGTCAGTTTGAACTCCAAGGTTGGCAGTTCAAGCTCACCAGCTGCTCCTTGGGAACCCTATACAGGGTCGCTGTGGGTCAAAACCAACTCGATGGTACTTAACAGCAACAACAGCAGCATATGCATGTGATAATTGAACAGTGATTAACGAAGACTGAGGAAAAATGGATGCATTCGTATTATGGTGTTGGTGAAGAATATCGATTATATCATGGACTGCCAGAAAACCAAACAAATCTGTGTTGGAAGAAGTACAACCAAAATATTCCTTAGAAGTGAGGATGGTGAGATTCTATCACACAGACTTTGAATATGTTATCAGGAGGGATAGACATCATACTTGGTAAAGCAGAGGGCTGGGGAAAAAAGGACAACCCTCAGCTAGATAGACTCAAATAGTGGCTGCAACAGTGAGATCAAACACAGCAACAATTGTGAGGATAGCTGAGGTCTGGGCAATACTTCCTTCTGTTGGACATAGGATTGCAATAAATTAGAACTTTCTTGTTGGCACCCAACGACAGCAAGTTTTTAATATTTTGAGATCCCAGTTATGCAATCTGTCTTCTGTTGCTATTGCATTTGTAGTTGTGGTTGATACTGTTTTCAAGTCCTGTGTAAGTTATGTGCCTTTTTCCAGGCCTGAGAGAGTGTTTGATCTAAGTGCTCAGCAAGTGTTTGATGGCTGAGAACCTGGAGACTCCAGATTACTCTTCTCAGAGTGACACTGTTATAAATGCGAGTTCCTTCCTTTGCATTCTTTCATTAGCTATGCAGACAGTTTGTATCATACCTTTTTTGTTTTTGCTGATATTGTGCTACTGAGTCAATTTCGACTCATAGAGACCCCACGTGACAAAGTAGAAGTGCCTCATCAGGTTTCCTAGGCTATAGTTTTTACTAGAGCAGATCACCAAGTCTTTCTCCCACAAAGTTGCTTTGTTTGAACTGCAACCATTTGGTTAGTAGCCAGATGCTTACTATTGTGCCAGCAGGGCTCTTTTGCTGGTGTACTATTGCCAATGATACAACTCTGTCTTCTTTGCATATGCCTTGTTTTGTCCACAAGATGGCAAGCTCTTCTGGGGCAGATGCTTAATGGTATCTCCATAGCAACCACTACTGTGTTGAGCACAGAGTAGTTGCTCCATGAGTATTTGCAGAATTGAACTACAAAGTAGAATGACAAAAACATGCCAAACAGGATGTGAAATCATGCGTTCCTATGTAATTAAAACAAAAATCGAAATCCATTGTCATTAAGGTGATTAATGTTATAGGACAGTCTAGAACTGTTCATAGGGTTTCCAAGGCTATAAATCTTCAGAAAGCAGACGGCAACATCTTTCTCCTACCTAGTTAAAATCAAAATATATGCTTCTATCTTAATTATAATGCTATGTAACTGCCCCCTGGATAAATTGGGTGTGGTGTTTGAGAACACAGGCCTGGAATCAGTTGCCTGGGTTGTGTTTGAATCCCATCTCTGCTACTTATTAGCTTTATAATCCTGAGATCACAAGTAGCATTTACCTCTTAAGGTTCTTCCATTAAATGAGATCAAATATATAAAGAATAGAGAGTGCCTGACACATAGTAATAACTATTTCATATCAATGATAATTAGATGTTTTTCCCCCTAAAATCTTTTAATAGAACATAGGGATGTATAACTGTGAAATTCATTAGGAAGGTCTTTCTCTGAGAAGTGGCTGAGAAATTTATGATTGGAGTAGTCCATCTGGGTTTAGGATTAGGAAGAAAAAGAAATCGCATATATAGTTCATTTCCTCACAATCATTATACAAAGAAGGTTGTGGAACTCAGGAATGGAATAAGAAGATATGATACCCATAGACTTAAAGTCTATACCTACTCCTACAATAAGGAGCCCTGTTGTTGCAGTGGGATAAGTGTTGGGTCACAAACTGAAAGTTTAATGGTTTGGAGCCACTAGCTGCTCCATACGAGAAAGGTGAGGCATTCTGCTTCCATGAAGATTTACATCCTTGGAAACCATATGCAAAGTTCTACTCTGTAATATAGGGTCACTATGAGTTGGAATCAACTTTATGGCAATTGGACTCTTAAAATAAGGCCACATCCTTTCAACTTCTATTTCCATATTTTTCTTCAAAAGTTCCAATTCTAAATGTTTAGCTTATGACCTTCAAGGTTGCCCTTGATGCTAATTTTAACCCATTTCTACCACATTTTCTGAGATAAAATGAGAACAAGAGAAAAAAGAAGACACAATTGGATTGATTGTAATAGAATGATTTACCTTTCATCACTGAAGCACTCAGCTGAGGTTAGAAGGCTACTTCATATTTTAAGGAATGGGGAGGTCAGTGCTAAGCCAGCTATCAGTAAGGAAGAACATCTTACAGTACTTTTCACTGGCTCAAATATAATTCTAGCAAATATAAGTTAGGAAGTCCTTGTTGTTGCTGTCAGGTGCCATCAAGTCGGTGTCGACTCATAGCGACCCTATGTACAACAGAACGAAACACTTCCTGGTCCTGGGCCAACCTCACAATTGTTGCCATGCTTAAGAGCCCATTGATGCTGCCACTTTGTCAATCCATCTTGCTGGGTGTCTTCTTTTTCTCTGATCCTCCACCCTACCAAACATGATATCCTTCTCCAGCGACTGGTCCCTCCTGACAATACGTCCAAAGTATGAGAGACGAAGTTTGGCCATCCTGGCCTCCAAGGAGCATTCTGGCTGCACTTCTTCCAAGAAAGATCTGTTGGTTCTTTTGGCAGCCCATGGCACTTTCAATATTCTCCTCCAACACCATAATTCAAATGCATCAATTCTTCCACAGTCTTCCTTATTCACTGTCCAGCTTTCATATGCATATGAGGTGATTGAAAATACCATGGCTTGGGTCAGGTGCACTTAGGAAGTCTTAGGATAGGATTTTTTATTGTATAAATTTATTTCTTGTATAAATTTAATGTATACATTGCTCATAGTTGTATCTTCAGTACATAGAATGGCCCCTGATATATCATAGCTGCTTAATGTAGAAAGAACAAACCGAGTGCAACAGAAGCATCTGTTATCTTGTTGGTGAGATAAAGCCTATGCATCAAATGAGCATCGCTGTGATTGGTCTCCAGGTGTAGAAGTAAAGGCTGCTGTCTACTAAAGAGATCAGCAATTGTCAGGAGCCAGGGCTCTCTCTCATCTCTGCTACTATCCCAGAGCTTTAGTGTTTTAAGCATCCTGTGCTTTCAGTTTTGACTCAGGCAGGGAAGCTAAGCAGAGGATATAATTCCTGCTCATTGAAAAAAAAAAATGCTCTTGTAATAAAGGTATTGTTGAAAAAAAAAAATGCTCTTGCATTTAAGGTATTGTTGTTGTTAAGTGCTGTTGAGTTGATATTGACTCAGTGACCCTGTATATGGTTTCTGAGGAGCAGCTGGCGTGTTTGAACTGCCGACTTTGTGGTGTGCAGTCCAGTGCTGATCCTACAGTGCCACACAAGGAGTCCATGTAAGGTTCATTGAATTCAGGCCTTCCACTTGTGCCTCAAGAACATATCATTTTACAAAACTTGATTATTCTCCTACACAAGTGAGTTCTCAAGGTCATAGGAAGAGCAGCATAGAAATGAAACAAAAACACAAAATGTTCTTGTAACTGACAAGTCAGTAGCACGGTTATGCCCATCATTGTCCATTAGAAGGGATAAATGTCTGTTTCTAACCACTATTGCTGCACAAAGCACATTTTCTCATTTAAAAAAGGCTTAATTCAGCTCAATAAGTATGATGTCAGTGCATTCCAATTAGGGGTTAAAATTGCCAATATAATTTTGTGGGTTTTTTCTTTAAGGAAAAAAGATCCATAATGTAGCAATATGCCCATGCTAATTAAACAGTGATCAGAACATTCAGCTGCAAACAACCCCGGGCAACTCTGTCCTTTAAAAGAATTTCATAGGTTACTTGATTCAAAGTCAAAAGCGTTTGCTGAGAGGTGATACGAGAATAACAGTGTGGTCTTTGGCATCATTTAGTACATAACATTTGGGCAGATAAATCATGTTATCTGAATCAAAGCTAGAGATGGATATCTAAATCAGTATGACCCCAAAACAAATTATATTAGATATATGGGATAATGGAGAGTAGATGGAAGAAAAAAAGAGAAAATCAATACTTAAAAAACATTTTTTTCCCCAAAGAGAATCTTGCTGTGTTGGTTGGTATGCTGTGACCCACTGCAGAATTTTCCTTAAGACCCAGATGTAGTATTTTGTGTAAGTAACTCAAAAGAAGAAGACTAGAAGAATAACTAAACATAGAAAAACAGAAACAATGAAGGACATCTGTCAGCAGCATGTGATTGGAAAACACTGCAGAGTCCTGGTACAGCATGCTTATTTCTGAAAGAGACCCTCACTTTGAAGTCTGTGTTTTCAGATCTCTGTTAGGCTTAAGGACCTCCCTTGCTGTTGACATGATACATCAAGGGAAGACACACTATTAGTACCAGAGTCTGTAGAACTAAAACAACAGAGCTGCTAATGGATGTGTAGCCAAATCCTATACAAAAGCACCACTTCTCTGGTTCCCAAAGAATGAATTACTTTGAAAAAGACCTATAGGACTGACTTCAAAGTCAGTAGTGGTTACTTAGCAAACTGCTACTAGTTTTTTCTAGAGAAAATGCAATAAACAAGTCATTGGTTGGTTGGTTATGTGCCATGGAGTTGGTTCTGACTCACAGTGACCCAGTAAGGGGTTTCCGAGGCTGTAAATCTGTATAGGAGCAGAAAGCATCATCTTTCTCCCATGGAACAGCTGGTAGGTTCGAACAGTTGACCTTGTGGTTAGCAGCCTAACTTGTAACCCCACTACACTACCACAGCTTCTTAAACAAATCATTAGTTTCTTTTTTTAAATTAATGACTGGGGAGTCTATTCTGAAAGTAAATTTTCAAGTCTTTTGTGGCTTGAGTTGCAATGCAGTTTTATCTCAGACACCCTGACCCTCAAGGGGATGGAACGTGCTCCTGAGATTTAATCTTCACCTTGACAGAGTTTCCAGAGAACATCAGGCACCTCACAGGCCACTGTAGAGAAAATCTCCTGAAAATACTTGGAAAATAAGGGTCACAATGACAAGTGAACCCTTTCTTTACTGTTGCCAAGATCAAATTAAATTTTCAGAGAGAATGTCACTCATAAATGGTTACAGCTGATTCATGATTTTTATTTCTTTGTCGAATACCCAAATGGCTTTGGAAGAGCCTCCCCAAGGCAAATCCTCACCTCTGTATAAACAGCTCAGTTTGCCAGGGGGTTAATAGCCCATCCTCCACTATCCTCTTGTGTGACATTCTCTTGGTTCCCTACTGTGGCTTTCATTTTTCCTACCAAAGAACATCTTCCTCCAAAGATAATGCTATTTGACTGTACCACCATCTGTCCTCACAGACTAATGACTTGTTACTTTCCCTCCTGCACTGGCATGGGGACATCTCCTAAAACTATCAATGTCCATATCTGACAAAAACAAGTGAGCATCCACTTTCTCAGCTTCTCCTCTATTTACTATAAAGGCAGCTTCTTGTGCTACTTTCAAAATCTTAAAATTTCAATTTCCCATTTTTGAACCACCAATTCCAACCTTTCTGTTCCATCATGTTTTCACCTCTCTGTGTTGTATTCTCAATTAGATGTGTAGTTTTCATATCCCTCTACATCTCCTAGACTTTTAGGTCCTTGTTGGCCTTCAATCTTTCTCTACCCAAGCTGGACATTGGGGTAGATAACATTAAAAATAACCATACTATATAACTGCATACTGTTGCCTCCTCCTTCTCAAACCTTAACCCTACACCAGTGGTCCTATTTACTGTCTCCATGCCTATACCCAGAGAACTGGGTACACATGGATTGTATAGCTTGGTGCCACTGCATGACATCTAACCTCAGCAGGATGCTTAACACCTCCCATTAATCATCTTTCATATTCTTCTTGTTGTTGTTAAGTGTTATCGAATAAGTTCTGACTCATAGCAACCCTGTATAGGGTTTCTGAGGAGCAGCTGGTGGGTTGGAACCACTGACTTTTCAGTTAGTAGTCCAGTGCTTATTCTACAGTACCACATTAGGACTCTTTCATATGAGACACCCAGGAAAGCTGTGGAGGCACAAGGCTGTCCTGTGTATAAGAATGGTCACTCAAGTTGATGTTACATCTGACCATAAGGTGGCTTCTCCATAGGTTCCATAGTAATCTCTATTGTGTCCTGGCATGGAAAGTGCAGTTAGGTCCATAACACCTGCAGCTTGTATTTGAAAAGACTGAAAGAGGAACAGATGTGTAGAGACTAGGTGAACATAGTAATGTTAGAAGACAGCCTTTCTCCCACCTATCTCTTCTTCATAAACATGTGCTATTATTTATTATTTAGACAATGGGGCAAGTTAGATGGAAAACAGACCAGTGCCACTATTCTATCATATTGGTACCAAATGGTGGGCAGATCCAGATTTTGGGGGACCTGAAGCTCAGAAAATTTTCATGAGTTTTCTTTCTTTCTTTCTTTCTTTTTTTTTAAAAAAAGAATACAAAATTAACACACATCCCCAAAGCAAGTCAAATACATTTTCAAATTGCTGCTACTTGGAATTGAGCTACATAACTGTAATCAAATTATTCTTACACAGCATATATTGACTAATTGAGGGTTACATATAGGAGTTTTATCACCAAAACACTAATTTCTTCAGGTCATTTAACTGAGTAGGTGGCAGTTTCTCAAGGCGTTTTTTCTGAAACCACCTGCTGCAGCAGACCATGATGTGCTGGGCACACACTAAGATGAGATTTAGTATAAGGGACCGCATAAAACATGTGACCTCACACAAAGCTATCCTCACTCCTTGTCAAAGTGCTCCCAAACCATAAATTTTAAAGAGAGTAATTGTCTTTCACATGATTTCCATACAAAATGTATGGTGTTTTTATAATCACAAGTGCCTCACTATGAAGCATATTTCAAAATGAAAAGAACATCCATTTTGACTAGGTGGAGATGAGAAACAAATCTTTTGTTTATAATTATCCGTATCTGGTAATACAAAGAATTTTCTACAATAGCTTCTGACTGCACAAATTTCAAGCCTTTTTTTTTTTAAACCATTACTTTTGACATGGGCCACTATAGAACATATTTATATCACTTTCCAATGTTCCCCTGCCTTTGCCTCAGTCACTGAATTGGCATAGTGGAAGGAGACATATAATTCCATTTAACCCAAACTTAATATCTCCTATTCTAATTTTTTTGATCTCTAAAAGACCCATGGCTATATCCAATCTATGAGGGTATGAATGAAACCAGTAAGACTGAGTGGAATAAGACAGTGCATGCAAGAGATTACATCTAAAAACTTTACTTTTTCCAATATACTTGAGTGGTGAACACATTGTTGTTAAGTGCCATGGAGTCGGTTCTGACCCATAGCAACCCTGTATAGGGTTTCCGAGGAGCAGCTGGTGAGCTTGAACCGCTGACTTCGCAGTTCAAGGGGTTTGCAGTCTGGCGCACTAACCCACAGCGCCTCGCTAGGACTCCAGCGAACACATTAGAAGGACCCTAAATTGTGCAAGAGGTCTGGTAGCGTAGTGGTTACGAATCGGGCTGCGAACCTCAAGGTCAGCAGTTCGAAACTACCAGCCGCTCCGTGGGAGAAAGATGAGGCTTTCTTCTCCCGTAAAGATTTACAGCCTCGGAAACCCTGTACAGGGTCGCTATGGGTCAGAATCGACTTGATGGCACTTAACAACAACAATGTGCAAGGAAACCCTTCACTGGGTCACTGTGAGCGGAACTGACTCGATAGCACTTAACAACAACAATGTGTAAGTAAGGGGCCCTGAAACACATTAGCTTTATCAGAAATTCATCTTTGGAGCTGAACTTTTAAAGACTTGTCTAGCATACATTCTTGGGAGTGCAGTGACTCTGTAGGGTAAACACTGGACTGCTAACCACAAGGTTGGCGATTAGAGCTCTGAAGAAGAAAGATGAGACTTTCTGCTCCCTCAAAAATTTCCAGCCTCGGAAACCTATGAGTGGGAAGGGTTAGATGACACTTAACAAACACATATATTGTTAGGACTAATAACTGCAAGGTGGTTGTTGTTAAGTGCTGGGGAGTCAGTACTGACTCTAGGCAGTTCAAATCCACCAAGCAATGTTAAACCAAAACAAAACACAAAAACAAAGTTTGAATTTTATGAAATCAGAAGATTCTGTAGAAAATTCTTTATGCCATCAGTTCCAACTCATAGAGATCCTATATAAGTTTTCTGAGGAGCTAATGTTGAGCTTGAACCGCCGACATTGGGGTTCAAACCAACTTTGCAGTCCATTCAAGGTCTGTGGTTCAGGCTCACCAGCTGCTTCTCCGTAAACCCTATAAATGGTCGCTATGGGTCCGAACTAACTCAAAGGCACTTAACAACAGCATATATATATATATAACAGTCAGCAAAATATTTGTTTCTCATCCCCACATCGTCAAAATAGATACTCTCTTCAGTTAGAAATATGCTTGATAATAAAGCACATACAATTATAAACACATCAGACTTTTTGTATGGACATCATAAAAAAGATAATTTCTATTTTCAGAATTCGTGGTTTTAGGGCACAAAATTTATCTTTTTCTCTGTGTAAACATGTGACCTTAAAATCCAACAGCCCCTCACTGGGGAGAAAGATAAGGCTATCTGCTTTAAGTTTTACAGTCTTGGAAATGCCACAGAGGATCACTATAATTGGAACTGAGTCAATAGCAGTGGGTTAATTTTATCTTCTGAATGTTCCTAGAAGAGAAAATCAGCTACTGATTGGATAATGTCGTTGTTGTTGAGTGCCTGAGAGTTGGTTCCGACTCATAGTGACCCTGTATAGAGTTTCTGAGGAGTAACTGATGGGTTTGAACTGCCAATTTTGTGGTTCAAACTGACCTTGCAGTCCAGTACCTATCCTACAGCGCCACACTAGGACTCTGATTGGAAAATAGCCATATTCTTATCCTTTTGAAGAAGACAAATGTATAAGAGATATTCAGGATCCAAGAGATAGTGTTAAAGTATCTTTAGAATCAGATAAAACTCAAGATTTCTTGAGAACAAAAGAAAAGAGATTAGTTCTAATCTTCAGATTAAATCAAGTGATAAGAATTATTCCACAAATGGTAAATTTTGTCCCAGGAGAAGACAATGTCATTTAAATAATATGGATGAGAAGTATGTGTGTGTGTCAAGAAGCATCACCCAGATGTTTGCAGCTCTAGAGTCTCTGGCCACAAAGTGATCTCACAGCATCCGGGAAGGTAAATGTTGTTGTGGCGAAGTGCCATTTAAGTTGGTTCTGACTCATAGCAATCCTGTATAGAGTTTCCAAGGAGTGGTTAGTGAGCTTGAACTGCCCCAACCTTGTGGTTCAAACTGACCTAACAGTCCAGTGCATTAACCTACAATGCCATACCAGGACTTCAAATGGGTTATGGTTATAGTTGTGCATCAACTCACTGGAGATTATAAAGTGTTCCTTTAGAGTTGTTGTTAAGTATCATGGAGTTGGTTCCGACCCATAGTGACCCTGCACAGGGTTTCTGAGGCTGTAAATCCTTATGGGAGCAGAAAGCCTAATTTTTCTCTCACAGAACGGCTGGTCATTTTGTACTGCCGACCTTGAGTTTAGCCTGATTCGTAACCACTATGCTACTTGAGTAGGGGCTGACAAACTTTTTCTGTAAAGGACCAAATAGTAAATATTTTAAGCTTTGCAAACCATCTGGTCTCTGTTGCAATTACTCAACTCTGTCATGTGAAAGCAGTAACAGCCCAAAAGTCAATGACTATGTGTGGTTGTGTTCCAATAAAACCTTATTTATAGATACTGACATTTGAATTGCATGTAATTTTCATGTGTCACAAAATATTCTTCTACTTTTTTTCAAGTATTAAAACCTATAAAATTATTCTTAGTTCAAAAGTTGTTGTGGTGAAGCAGATTATTTAATATGGCTCTCCTAGTCGTTGCCTTTGTAACTCTCGTTAAACGACTTTTTTCTGATAGGTCTGGGTAAGAGAAGGTGGGGGTAGATGCTGATGGATTATATGATTCAGTTGTGAGTGATTACTACAGGGATAATTGTGATTGTAAAAACTTGGGATTTTAATGTGAGACTTGGTCAATTTTGCCATCCATCGGTAACCTGAGTTCTGGTGCACTCCTTTGCGTTTCTAACCAAGAGAAACCCCTGTAGCTATGCTGAGCAACGTTGTTAGAGTTCACTCTGTTGCTCTGTATCCTTTGTCTTGCCTCGGATTGACCTCTGGATCTTGGGACTTGAGCTAGTGGCCTATTGCCTGAAGTGACTATCCAGCTTCCACAGCCTTGTGACTTAACAGCCTGATTTGGCATGAGTGAGGAGAATCCTCCAGACTGATATCTAAACCATGGATTTAGGCTTTGCCATCCTTCACAGCTGTGTGAGTCATTTTCTTCAGAGTTTGTAATTCTGTGAGACTTAACAGTGAATTGCGGGATCCTGGGACATGAGGGAGTTCATTCAGAACTGCAGAAAGTTTTGGGGTTCATTCAGTATCAATGGCTCAAGCAAGTCAGTTCAGCCTTTTCAAGCTTCAGATCAATATTCTTTTATAGTATCTTTGATGAAAATGTTCAGCAATGGTACCTGGGCACCACCTAGTTCTTATAGATTCATGACAAAGGAGGTAGTTGTTCATGGAGGCATTAACTAAACATTCCAGTTCCAATTTCTGACTCTCCTTCTTATTATGTTGCTTCAGGAGAGTAAAAAATAATTGTTGGGTGTTGGATAATCACTTGCAAGTTTTGAAGACCTCAGACACTATGCAATGAATTAGGATCTAAAACAGAAACACTAAACTTGGTATATTGTTGTTAAGTGCCATTGAGTCATTCTAACCTATAGTGACCCTGTATAGGATTTCCAAGGAGCAGCTGGTGAGCTTGAACCACTGACCTTGTACTTCAAATGACTTTGCAGTCTGATGCATTAGCCCACAGCACCACGCCAGGGCTCCCTTGGCATAAGGCTAATTAACTGGACTATATCATGAAACCATCACTCTATACCTCCACATCTAAAAGCCAAATCCCATGAAATATTTATTTATACATAAGCAGCCTCAGCAGCTATTCTTTTTGTTGTTGTAAATATTTCTATTTGATAAACAGGCAGTACTTGTAAAATTTTGAATCAGACATGAGTGAGATCGGTTCCTAATTGTGTTTTTAAGAATTTGTAGTTAAGTCGGAACAAGTACATAGGGTTCATAGACAGCCTAAATTTCATGTGAGAAAAGGAACCCTGGTTTATATGTTGGGCTGATAAATACAAGGTTAGCACTCTGAATCCACAAGACACTTTGCAGGAGAAAGAGTAGGGTTTCTGCTCCTGTAAAGATTTACAACCTCAGCAGCCCTATAGAGGGTCACTATGAGTTGTTATTGACTAGATGGCAGTGAGGTATTGTTTGTTGGTTTTTAGTACAAGAAAAGGCTTGAAGCCTTTCAATGATTTAAAAGCTGCAAGAGCAGCAAGTGAAGGTAATTGTGAGGCTGAATTTATTGCAAGAAGGGGTTGGTTCTAATGTTGCAAAAGAGAAGGCAAAATTTACATAATATTAAAAGGCAAACAGGAGTTGTCATTAAGATGGACATTCCGAATTTGGGGGCTGCATGTATTAGCTTAGTCAAGTTTTTGCAAGTGTACAACTTACTGACTTCAATTACATTAATCGTCAGTGCCGCCCTTACCCTTAATCAATGCAAACTTTCCAATATTGTAAATCAAAACTCAGAACTCCAAAAGCAATAACTCCCTCTTTCCCTCTTCCTACAACTGCTCATAACCACTTAATCTTGGTCTCTATACATTTTCCTATTACTGTTTATAAGTGGGATCACTTACTACTTATCCTTATTTTGCTCAGCATAATGTCTTCAAGGTCCATACATAGTGTAACATACATCAAGACTTTATTTCTTTTTCTGGCACATCAGTATTGTGTTGTATGTGTGTACCACATTTTGTTTATCCACTCATCTGTTGATGGGCATATAGGTTGCTTCTACCTTTTAACTACTGTGAATGATGCCATAATGAATTTTGGTGTACGTACAAATATATGTCTGTTCAAATCACTGATTTCAAGTCCCTTGGATGCATTCCTCAGAGTAGATCTTTTAGAGACACAGTACCAACGCAGCATCATGACCACACAATTTAGTACAATATCCGTGACAACCAAGTGGCATTACTTTAGTGACCGGGAGGGGTTGTCCTCTATGACTCTCTTCCTGTCACAGTGCTCTTTTTGGGTCACTCTTATTATGAGTTTTTGAAGCTTTTGCACAGAAAGGATTAGCCCTACTTACTTGTATATTATAAGAAACATCACTTTAGTTATGTTGTATAATTAAAAACTTCATCATGCTATCCTTTAAGTTCAACACACAAAACTTATTATGCCATTTATAAATCTATGTGAAAAATAAAAAAATTACCTTTTCTTTATTCTTTAATGTTTTACTAATTTAAGTTGAACAGAATAAACATTACATGTATAATTTAGTTTGTCAAATTCTCTTAAACATTTTACATTGCATTTAAAATTTTAAATATGTTTTACTTCAAATGCCTGACCAGGCAAGCATACCATATAAACAAGCAAAACCTTTCCAAAGTTTTAACAAATTAAACTTGGAAACCAGAGACTCTCAAGTTCTAAGCATACTGTTACTGTTTACAAGAGTATTTACATTTCATTCCAACATTCAACTTGAAATCACAAGTCCATAATCAGTTATACATTTTAAATTGGAATCCCCCAGATAATATGTTAGATTTTCTGTCATGTCAAATTCTTGCAAACATCAAAAGTATATTAAATATCAAACCCAATGATTATAAAATCTATTTTGCAACTGAACAACAACAACAAAAAAAGGCAAATAATATAGGTTGAATCATTAATTCTTAATTTTCATCATCCTGGGGTAGAAAGACACCCTTTAAGTCAGGGGTGAAAAATTTACAGCCCGGCCTGCTGCCTGTTTTTGTATGATCCCAAGCTAAGAATAGTTTTCACATTTTAAATAGTTAGAAAAAAAATTAAAAGAAGAAAATGATTTCAGCATAACTATATAAAGTTTTATAGGAACACACCTATGGCCATTTGTTTATATATTGTAGGTGGTTGCTTTTGTGGTATAATACCAGAGCTAGGTAGTTAATACAGATGCAAGATGACCCTCAACCCTAAAATTGTTCTTTTATAGAAAGCTTACTCAACCTTTTATTAAGAAGAAAGAGCAATTCATGTTGGTCTTGAATGTCAAAACTCCAAATAAAGAATTTTTGTAACATTTGGGAACCAAAGACAAAGAGCTGCTTTAAAAAGGTCGTTTACTACCTCCCTCCCTGCTCTCTATTTACCCCAAGAACAACAAACAAAATGTGAGGATGGGAAAAGAGGGAAAGGAAAATGGAAGAACAATGTTATTTGGTGGAAGGACAGAGAAATCTCCATTCCAGCTCATACCTCAAGGCAAGTCTGGGCACCCCTTAGTGCTCATTGTCCTTGCTGAACAATAGGGGTACTTTCTTAGGGCTCTGGAGGAAGTGGTCACAGAACAGGCTACCTTTGCTTGAGACTGGTCAGAGAAACAGCCAGAAATCCTACATTTTAATTCTGCTCTAGAGCTCACATGAAAGGGATTGTGTTTTCTTTCCAATCTGTCATGGGACGTTTCACCCTTGTTCTTTGTATTTTGGTACTTTTGCCTTGACAGATGGTTTTCACTAAGTATTTCAGTTAAGTCTTCTTAACCCATTAATTTATGCTTCCTCTCCCATCATATACAGGCAATCCTGACTTATAATGGGTTCTCTGTCATAAATCAGTTCTGACATAAATCTAATACCTCTTTTCCCCCCTATAATATACCAGCTAAGTTGAATAGGAACTTAAAAAGTTTTCATTGTTTTTGCTTTTTTATCAATATTTTTATAGATCCAAATTTAGTCTTTGGGAGTTGGGAACATATAAAAACTTACAAATATATTTTGCTACATGCATACAGAAACATTCAAAGCATACAAATTGATAATGAAGAATGGGATGACATGGGCATTTTGTTTTGTTCGTAATGGTAATAACTCCACTTGTGGAAGATTCTGGATCAGCTGGATTATCCCTGGGAATGTCTTTTTTTTTTTTTTTTTTTTAAGTGAGAGTTGTCTCTGTGGCACTTTTCTTTGTTTTTAGTCATATGTGTGTCTTTCATGGCAACATCTCACTGCTTCCTGAATCTGCCTATTGCCTTTAGCAAAGTGATCAGTATTTAGGTCTCATTATTACTTTCCTCTTCAGCATGTCTTTCTTCTTCAAAATCCTTCTTAAGTCCTTATCTCCATTTCCCTTCTTTGTGATCAATGAGATGTTTCACATTGAGTTCTAAATGTAGTGTTCTTGCCACTGGGACAGTTTTTTTCCCCCATCTGTCTCTTCTACCATGTTATCTTGGTCAAAAATCAAATGATTGGAGTGTTTGTTTATATAACTCAGCAGTGCTTTCCAAATCTCCTGCATGTTATCGCTCATAACTTCCTGTCATGAAGATGCAATGTTCCACATACACTGAAGAATATAGTAATTCTTCCACAAATTACATAGTGTTACTGGGGCTTTTTGCTGTTTCTGGATTTGACCTCTGGTTCTTTGACCATGAGCCAGCAGCCTGAAATATTGCTTGTTGATCCTAGGAGTTGTCAGCAGCCTGTCATCTTACTTACTGACCTTGGGTTAATTTGCTTCTGTAGCCAGAAGTCTACTGTCCAGCCTACTAATCTTGGCTTCATCAGCTCTTGAAGCTATATGAGTCAGGAGAATCCTCCAGCCTGACATCTGACTACAGATTTGGAACTGGCTCACCTCCACAACTGTGTGAGTCATTGCCTTGATATACATCTCCCTCTCTGTATACACATGTATATTATACATACACAATATACACATGTATATTGCCTTGATATACATCTCTCTCTCTCTCTCTGTATACACATGGACTTCTGGGGTGGCACTGTAGAATAAGCACTGGACTGCAAGGTTGCTTTGAATCACAGGTCGATGGTTCAACCTCACCAGATGCTCCTCAGAAGCAGGGTCGCTATGAATTGGAAATGACTCGATGACACATAACAACAACAGCAGCAGCATATATACATATGGGAGTTCAGTGGCACTATATAATAAGCACTGGTAAGCAGTTTGAGCCTTCCAGCCACTCTGTGAGAGAAAGATAAGGCTTTCTGCTCTTTCAGTGATTTAAGGCCTTGGAAACCCTATACACGGGCACTAAGAGTCGGAGCCTACTGGCTGGCACTTAACAACAACAACAACAATATATACATATGGGGAACACAGTAGCTGTGTAGAATAAGCATTAGACTGTGAACCACAAGGTCAGCAGTTTGAGCCCACCAGTTGCTTCAAGGGAGAAAGAAGAGGCTTTCTGCTCCAGAAAAGATGTACAGCTTTGGAAACCCTGTATAGGGTCATTATAAGTTAGAACTATCTCAATGACACTTAACAACAACAACCATGTTCCTGTACCTCCACCTGTTGCAGTTATTACATGAACAAAGATGGTCTGAAGGTAGTATATCTTCTAGGTGGTCATTGCACCTTGCTCCATAGGCCGAATCACAGCTATCTTCTTAGGGGGCAGATAGCCCACATTTTGATTTAGATTGCCCCCATGAGGAGGCTGCTCTAGGGCATTATCAGGTAGCAACAGCCTCTTGAAATGAATGCTCTTTTCTAAGCAGTAGGCTCACACTTCTCAAATGAAAAAGTTTACAAACCAGTCTTTGAATGACACAATTGTCATCCTGGCCCTGGAATTACTTCTGGCAGCTTATTTTTGAATGCTGAGGGATTTTTAGAATGGTAAACAAGAAAAGGTTTTAATTGAAATCCAACACCATTTCCTCCAAGCAACCGCATGATTCTGTCTTCAAATACCTTGAAACCAGGTATCAATTTGACCTCTTTGTGAAAATAGGTCCTTTCTGGCATGCTTTACAAAAACAAACCTATTTCATCCACACTGAAATTCTGCCTTAGTAGATATTCTTTTCTTGTGAGAAGCTAAGTCAAAAAGTATTACTACAAAATCCTAGCAACCTTTATTAAATAAAGATATCAAAATGTGATGCTATTGTTTTCTTGACAAATGCTCCAGATATATACAGTTCTTTTGGAGAGTTTCCATCTCTCTAATCCTTCCCTGAAGAGTTCTGCATTATTTGATTTACACCATGTCTAAACGACAGTTTTGGCATCCTGAAGGGACTCAAATTGTGTTCATTTTCAATATTCTTTGAGCTTGGAGAATAAAAAGAAGTCTGAAGAGGCAAGATGAGGGCTTTAGGGTAGACAAGGTAAGGTTTTCCACAGAAATACTCACAGGACAGTCCTTGCTGCCCTGAAGGAATGAGCAAGTGCCTTGTTGTGATGAAAAAAAAAATTCCTTGGTGCAACTTTTCTAACCTTTGTCTCACACATGCACTTTTCAGTTTTCTTAAAACTTCTTCCTAATAAGACATTGTGATCATCCTCTGTCTTTCGGGAAAATCTATCAAGATTACTCCTGTAGAATCCTAAGAAATGGTCTCCAAAATTTTCTGAAATGACCTCTCTGTGTCGCAATTTAACTGGTCCAGAAGATCCTCTCAGAAGACACTGTTTTGATTGCACCTGTTTTCTGAAGGCACACTAATGACACCAAGTGTATTACTGGGAAATGTTGTCTGCAGTCACCTGTTGAATGCAGGGATATTCTTAAACATATTTTGTTCAGAATAAACCCATGAATGTATGAACTAGAATCCTAGTAGCTTTTGACTTAACTCTCATATTATCTTGTCCAACTCATCATTGAATTTTTCCTTAGCTTCAACATCAGTGCTTCCTGCTTATCCATTTATATGCATGTTATGTAAAGCAAATCTACTTTTGAAGAGATGAAACTATTCCTTGCTGGCATTGTAGTTTTCTCTTTGCTGTTCCTTCAGGTTTTCAAAAAGTCTGCCTGTGTTGTCAGTAAACTCATAGGAATCCTCTTCTGGATTTTGTCTTTGGTCTAAATTATCAAGTTTCTCCATCTTGTGGACTAATAATGCTTGACTGTGGTCCTTTGTTAAAATTGTCAATTTTATGCCAATCACTCCTTTGTTGTTGTTGTTGTTGTTAAGTGCCGTTGAATTGGTTCCATCCCTTAGCAACCCTTTATATGGTTTCTGAGGAGTGGCTGGTGAGCTTGAACCGCAAACCTTGCGGTTCAAACCGCCCTTGCAGTCCAGCGCATTAACCCACAGCACCACACCAGGACTCCTAATCATTCCTTTATTGTTGTTGTTGTTAAGTGCCATCGAGTCGATTCCGACCCATAGCGACCCTGTATAGGGTTTCCGAGGAGCAACTGATAAGCTTAAACCGCTGACCTTGCAGTTCAAACGGCTTTGCAGTCTGGCGTATTAACCTACAGCGCCACACCAAGACTCCATAATCATTCCTTTAATTGCCTGTAAATACATTTGTTATTCTTGACCATTGTTTATACAGTTGAATGAGTTGTTATAGCCTTAATGCTCTTTATCTTTATATCTATATCTAGAGCATTTCTCACTTTTTTTGGTTTAGAACTTTTAGTGATGTGATAATTTCTTTTGCTAGACATATTGCTGGAAGTATAAACAGTTCAGGTGTTACAGTTAGAGAAACTTCAAAAACTCAGCTTCAAATTGATAATTGATGCTTCTGATGTTTCAAAGCACTGACTAAGATCATTCTATACACCTGGCCAACAATGAAGTTGGCCTTAGTGTCATAACAGTGAAGTACAATTCATAATGGTTGTCTGGTATGTATATGGTTCAATCATTATTGTTATTGTTGTTGTTGTTATTGAAAGGTGCCATCGAGTTGGGTCTGACTCATAGTGACCTTATGTACAACAGAATGAAACAATGCCAGGTCCTGCAACACCCTCACAATTGTTGCTATGTTTAAGCCCATTGCTGCTGCCACTTTTTTGCTGTTCTTCTACTTTGCATGATGTCCTTCTCCAGGGATTGGTCTCTCCTGAAGTAAGAAACATGTCATCTCCCTGACCTGGCTTCCAAGGAACACTCTGTCTGTACTTTTTCCAACAAAGGCTTGTGTGTTCTCCTTGTAGTTCAAAATACTTAATAATGCTCATTTCCAACACCGTAATTCAAATGCATTGATTGTTCTACAGTCTTCCTTTTTTCATAGTTCAACTTTAACATACATATATTGACTTGGGTCAGGAGCAACTTAGACCTCATACTGATATCTTTGCCCTTGAACACTTTAATGTTAGAAATGAGTATAGTTCAACTTCCTAATCATTAGGAAACCAACTTCACTGTAGCCTAGGTTATTGCCTGGCATTTTGAATAGAAATCACAAAATGTAACATCTGTGAGTGAATCCTGACACTGATAAAGTCAGCAAATTACGTGCTGAAACACTGTGTGTTATATGTATTACTAATGATAAGATGCACACAAAAAATGATGGTTGCAAGTGTGGTTTCTGGTAACTTGAATACATTGTAAGTCGGGGACTATCTGTATATCAGAAGGTCATATATATGTTTTAATACTGAATGTAGGCACATATTTGATTTGTACAATTTATAATACCATTTCACATAACTTTATCATAAGTAAAATCATCATAACAAAACATTGTTGTTGAATAGGATGGTTTGCCCAGCTCTCCTATCAATATAAAATTCCTAGAACATGAAATAACAGAAAGTTCTGACCTTTTGGTTGTTATTTGCTTTGCCTTCCAGTAACCTCCTGAAAGAACTGTTGAAATGTTTCTAGACTAGAAACTTGAATGTCTTGCAAGTAAAGAAAGGCACTTTAAATAGAGAAGGAAGGGGGAAGACATAGGGTGTTGTGATTAGGTGCCATCAGCATAAGATTTGTTGTTGTTGTTAAGCTGTTGAGCCAGTTCCAACTCATAGTGGCCCTGTGCAGGGTTTCCAAGGAGCAGTTGGTGAGTTTGAACTGCCGACCTTGCAGTTGAAACCAACCTTGCAGTCCAGTGTTTATCCTACAGCGCCACATGGATGGGAGAAGGAAATTGGTATGGAGAGAAAAAAGAAACCTGCTGGTTAATATAAATGTAATTCCTAGTTACAACACTGAAATCATGGCAGGAATTTTATAGCTTATTCATTGCTTAACTAAACAATACTTTAAAAATAGCTGCATTATAAAAGAACACAGCTCAGTGAATAAGGAACAAGAAATAGAAAATTCTCTAACAAGGATCAGCACATTTTGCTCAGTTAATCATGTCTGTGTTACTTTTTCATTGTTTACTTTGACTCATTCTGAAAGTCTGATTTATCAAGACCATGAGTAATGGAAACTAGAAGCAAGGGTTATATTAAAGATAGATGTTGAGATGGCATAATTATTAGAGCTGTTTATAGAATTGAAAAATATATAGTAGCGAGGAATGTGGTAGTTTAAAACATTGGAAATATCTAGCTGATTTCAAGCTTTCTGTAAATAAATTTATTTTTTAAAAGGGGTTTGCAAAACATGGCACCAACATTCCCTCCACAGCACTCTCTATTCAACTGAGTTTGATAATTCGTTGCAACAGCTACTCAGCCACCATACTCAGGGAAGGTAACATATTACAATGCAGGATCAGGAAATGATTAGGGCACAGTTCTGCCAGTCAGGAAAGCTATTCCTCAGCCATGCCCACAGGCAGGTCTCTTGTCTGGGCAATGTTACAAAGCTCTTGTGGGTGGCTGATAAATGCTCAAAGGGCATACCACTCCACTCAGCCTGAATGTACTTGGCTCTAGCTCTGTGGGTCAGCAAACATAGCTCCCCCAGTTAAGGGCCTGGAGACACCCATTCTTCAGGCAAGTCTCTTGCCCAAAGTCACACAGCTTTACTTGCTCTGTGGACTGGGAAGCCCACTGGTCTATCTAGCTACTACTAAGTTTTTTGTTTTATTTAAATGTTTTATTGTGACTTGTGTGATAGTTTACATGGAAGAATATTAGCTATACATTCATCCTATTGTATATTGTTTCATTGCCATGGTTACAATCCCCTCGATGCATCATCAACCAACCAAAGGGTATATATACCCTGCAAGCCTGCCCCTCAGTCATCAGCACACAGCCCTTCTCCCTCTGTGTGTCTAAAGTCCCCAGCTGCTCCATCCTCTCCATGTCATCATCTCTGTCTCCATCTCTGGCATCACTGCTTCTCTGGGTAGGGTCCCACTCTCCACTCTTCTCCCTTGATGGTCCCAGGGACCTCCACTACTAGATTGCAAAGTCAATCACTCCCTTCCTTTTGCTACACAATGTCTACCTTTACATTTCCAACCTTCACAGTCAGTCCTGATAATTATTTACTGTTGTATCATAAGAGATCTATTAGCATCTCCTTTCATCAGCCCCGCCCTGTCAGATTGGATAGTACTCAGTGGAGATTCTACATTCTTCTGTGCCCTCTTGATCTAAGCTCCGTCTTTTTTTTTTATGTTTTATTGTGAATTATATGATAGTTTACATGGGAGAACATTAGTTTTACATTCATTCTATGGTATATCATTCCCATGGTTACAATCCCCTCCATGCATCATCAACCAACCAAAGGGTATACCCTGCAAACCTGTCACCTACACTATCACCCCACCCCCCGCACCCCAGTCTTCAGCACACAGATGCTCTCCCTCTCTGGATCTAAAGTTCCCAGCTGCTCCATCGCTCCACGTCATCGTCTCTGCCTCCATGTCAAGCATTACTACTTCTCTGGGTAGGGTCCCACTCACGGCTCTTCTCCGTTGATGGTCCTAGGGACCTCCGATTCTAGACTGGAAAGTTAATCACTCCCTTCCTTACTATAAAACTTTTACATTTCCAACCCCAACCCTCACAATCAGTCCTGATAACAATTATTCACTATTGTATCACAAGAGACCCGTCTGCATTTCATTTCATCAGCTCCGCCTAGACAGATTGGATGAGTCACTGGAGAGTCTGCCTTCCTCCAGGCCCCTTGGCTCTAGGTTCCCTCTTGAAAGCTTGTAAGCCAGTTACCTCTTGCCTTTGTAGCCCCCCACCCCATTTTGGGTAGCTAGTGTCCAAGTTGCCCATCCCTGTCTACACTGTGTATGGAGGGGATGGGAATGATTCTTGCAGTGAAGATTTGTTCCCTCTTTTGAGCTACTGCATCCATAGGTGTAGGTCAAGTTCATCAAACTGTGTCAGATTACTCATTTTTTCTGCTTCTTTCTTCTTCTGGTTGAGCTCTGATCATCCAGTCATTGAAGTCAGGTCAAGTGGGTATTATCTGCAAGTGTGGGTGTTCTTGTGCATATGTTCTCTCTTTTTATCAGCTGCACGCTTCACTCTCCATATTGTAGGGCTTAGCTTGCCACTTCATTGCTGTTTTTCCCTCACTTCCCCTTATCGGTGACGAGCGTCGTCACTAATCAGAGCATGTATTCCCATTGAGTCTTATTCTTGGAAGGGGGTTTGCACTGAGGGACCCGACCACTTGCCTTGATATTTCTGAGCAAGTGACTTGTTTGTTTTTGTAGTAACAGTCCATCTGCCTCTATTGTTTTGTATTTTTCCTGTTGGTCTTTCTTTCAAGAAGTATCTTCTGTTCTTCTAGCCGCTCCAGGCTGGTCTGCTCATCCTTTCAAGTGGAAATTTCCCATCTCTGGAGATCTGGATGTGGTTCAGGTTTCTACCTATAGTCTTATGTATTGCAGAGGCTCCGCAGGAAGCCTCCTTCACTGGGCAAGTTGTAGCCCCATTTTAGCTATTCCAATCAGTTATAAGCAGAAGATGGACTTACAAGCTTTCTATGGTGATATTTCTGACTATTCCTTTCTCTCCCCCTCCAGTGTCTATTTTATATTACAATGCAAGGAAAACCAAGATTCAAAAGACAGCCAAGCATCTTAACATTATTCCTCCCTTTTCCCCATTTCAACCATGTCTCACTCTCTGTATCCCAAAGCCCTGTAGTTGTGCATATATCATTGTTTACCTCTGTCCCACTTAGCCCATTCAAACATGCCCAGTTGTTCTCCCATCTGCTTTGTTCTTCCATTCCCCTCTCCCTTCTTGTATATTGCCCCCCTCCCCAGCACCCAAACTTTCCTGTGTCTAATCCCTGCCCTGTGCTCCACCTTCCCCTCCCTCCCTTCACCCACCCCCAACATCCCAGCAATCAACAAAGAATTCCCCCACCCCCCTTTAGTATGGGTTCTTTTTCTTAGTCTTTTATAGTAGTGGTCCTATGCAGTATTTCTTTTTGTGATTGACTAATTTCACTCAACATTATGTCCTCAAGGTTTATCCATGTTATGCAGTGGCTTGCTGCTTCCTTGTTATTCTATAAGGTAGCATAATATTCCATTGTGTGTATGTACCACAGTTTGTTTATCCATTCTTCAGTTGATGGACACTTTGGCTTCTCCATCTTTTTGCTATTGTCAATAGTGTTGCTGTGAAAATTGGTGTGCATATATCTTCTTGTGTTGTGGCTCATTTTTCTTGTGGGTAAATTCCAAGTAGAGGGATTGCTGGATCATAAGGTATTTCTGTTTTCAACCTTCTGAGGAAACACCATATTGCTTTCCAGAGAGGTTGGGCCATTTTGAAGTCCCACCAGCAATGCAGGAGTGTCCCAGTCTCTCCACATCCCTGCCAGCATTTATTGTCGTCTACATTTTTGATCTTTGCTGTTATTGTTGGTGTGAGATGATTATCTCATTGTTGTTTTGATTTGCATCTCTATAATGGCTAGTGATCATGAACATTTCTTCATATGTTTGTTGGCTGCGCGGATCTCTTCCTTAGTGAAGTGTCTGCTCATATCCTGTGCCCACTTTTTAATTGGGTTATTTGTCTTTTTCTTGTAGAGGTGTTGTAGTTCCCTGTATATTTTTGAAATGAGTCCCTTGTCTGATGTGTCATTGCAAAAGATTTTTTCCCATTCTGTGGATTCCCATTTTACTCTTCTGGTGAAGTCTTTTGATGCACAGATGTTTTTAATTTTTAGTATGTCCCACTCATCTATTTTATCTACTTTTGTTTGTGTGGTTTTCAAAAAGTTTTGTAGTCCATGTATTCCCAGAATTAGTGCCCTCGCATTTGTCCTGAGTTTTTTTTTTTTTTTTTTTTGATGGCCTTCATAATTCTGGGATTCACTTTTAGGTCCTTAACCTATGTTGAGTTGGTTTTTGTATAATGTGTGAGGTAAAGGTCTTGTTTCAATCTTTTGCATATCATTTTCCAGTTCTGCCAGCATCATCTGTTGAAGAGACTATCACCTCCCCATGCGATATATTTAGGTGTTTTGTCAAAAATCAGTTGGCTGTATGTAGATGCGTTCATTTCTGGATTCTC
>NW_006408554.1:11082500-11094385 GCF_000296735.1 Chrysochloris asiatica | reverse complement strand
CTTATCAGTGACAAATGTGGTCACCAATCAGAGCGTGTATTCCCATTGACTCTTAGTCTTGAAAGGGGATTTGTCCTGAGGGGACCCGACCACTTGGCTTGATGTCTCCTGGGTGAGCAACTTGCTTGTTCTTGTAGTAATCAGTCAGACTGCCTTTATTGTTTTGTATTTTTCCTGTTGGTCTTTCTTTCAGGAAGTATCTTCTGTTCTTCTAGTTGCTCCAGGCTGGTCTACTATTCCTTTCAAGTGGAAATTTCCCATTTCAGGAGATTCTAGATGGGGTTCAGGATTCCACCTATGGTCTTATGTAATGTAAAGGCTCTGCAGGAAGCCTCCTTCGCTGGACACCTTGTAGCCCCATTTTAGATATTCCAATCAGTTATAGGCAGAAGACAGACTTACAAGCTTTCTATGGTGATATTTCTGGCTATTCATTTCTCTCACCCTCAAGTGTCTATTTTATAATGCCAGGGAAACCAAGATTCAAAAGACAGCCAAGCATCTTAACATTATTTCCCCCCTTTCCTCCATTCCAACCATGTCTCAATCCCTGTATCCCAGAACCCGTTGTTCCAAGGTTGTGCATACCTCATTATTTACCTGTCCCTCTTAGCCCATGCAAACCTGCCTAATTGTTAACTTTTGCTGTTACTATTCCTTCTGTTGCCTTTCTGCTATCACAGCTCTCTGTCCCAGGTGGAAGAGGTTCCAAGAACAGGAATCTCTGAGTCCAAAAGATGTGCTCCACTTCTGATTCTTCTTTGATGGGAATGAGATCCCCCATTCCTGTCTTTGAGATGACTAATTTTATATGCATTAGTGTCCCAAGTATTTATAGTCACAATTAATGCCATTAACCACTCACAACTGAAACATAAAATCCTGTCAGCTTCTTCTCTTAACTTCTCTTAGCCAGACATCTCAAGGCAAAAAAAGTTGTTTGGTGGGCATTACAAAGACTACTGGTAGATGAGTCACATGAAGCAATTTACTGCACTGTAAGGTTTGATCAAAACAACTTTCAAAATTGATTCTAGGCAGCAGTGCTTGCTCCCTTCAAAAGAACTCCAAAAGAATGAGATATTACACTTGCTGATTAGAATGATACCAAATTAAGTAAATAAAAAAAAAAAAATTGCTAGTAGGGTTCCCACCACTCATCTAGTAGTTGTGCTGTGACGGCTTGCATGTTGCTGTGATGCTGGAAGCTATGCTACTGGTATTTTAAATACTAGCAAGTACACTCATAGTGGATAGGTTTCAGCTGAGCTTCTAAACTAAGACAGACTAGGAAGAAGGAGAGGCAGACTATTTCTGAAGGTTTAACCACTGAAAACCTTTGAACAACAGTGGAACACTCTCAGATAGCACCAGAATATTGAATGTTGAAACATGATGAATAGCACAAGACTGTTGTCAGGTACAGTGCCAGAAGATGAGCCCTACAGGTTGGAAGGCACTCAAAATATTTGAGGGAGAAGAGTTGCTCCCTCAAAGAGGGGTTGATTATGATGACATGTAGTAAAACTTTTGGGACCATCATTTGTTGAGGGGGCATGACTCAAAATGAAGAGAACAACTATAACATCTATTAATAATTGGAACATGGTATGTATAAAGCATGAATCCAGGAAAGTTGGAAAATTTCAAAAATCAAATGAAACACATAAAAATTGATATCCTAGGCATTAGTGGCTCTGTGGATTAATGTGATGAACTGAAAAATCACATTGAACCACAAGACTGGCGGTTCAAACTCAGCAGCTGCTCCTTGGAAACCCTATATAGGGTCACTACAGTTGGAACTGACTAAATGGCACTTAACAACAACAACAGGCATTAGTGAGTTGATATGGACTAGTACTGCCCATTTTGAATTGGACGATGATGGTTGTTGTTGTTGTTGTTAGGTGCCATCTAGTGGGTACCAACCCATAGCAACCTTATGCACAGCAGAATGAAACACTGCCCAATCCTGGGCCAACCTCACTACTGTTGCCGTGCTTGAGTCCATCGATACTGCCACTTGGCCATTCCATCCCATTAGGGGTCTTCCTCTTTTTCTCTGACTCTCCACCTCACCAAACATGATATCCTTCTCCAGTGTCTGGTCCTTCCTGACACTATGTCTGAAGTATAAGAGATGAAGTTTGGCCATCTTGGCCTCCAAGGAGCACTCTGGCTGCACTGCTTCCAAAATGGATCTATTGGTTCTTTTGGCAACCCATGGCACTTTCAATATTCTCCTCCAGCACCATAACTCCAAAGCATCACTTCTTCTGTGGTCTTCCTTATTCACTGTCCACCTTTCGCATGCATATGAGGTTATTGAAAATACCATGGCTTGGGTCAGGCACACCTTAGTCCTCAGGCTGACATGTTTGGTCTTCAACCCTTTAAAAAGGTCTTGTACAGCAGATTTTCCTAACACAATGCATCGTTTGATTTCTTGACTGCTGCTTCCATGAGTGTCGATAGTTGATCCAAGAAGAATGAAGTCCTTGACAACTTCAATCTTTTCTCCATTGATAAGAATGTTGTTAATTGGTTCAGTGATGAGGATTTTTGTTTTCTTTACATTGAGATGTAATCCATACCGAAGGCTGTGCTCTTTGATCTTCAGCAGTAAATGTTTTAAGTCCTCTTCACTTTCAGCAAGCAAGGTTGTATCATCTGCATATCGCAGGTTGTTAATGAGTCTGCGTATCAACTTGTATATTGCATTATTAATATGCAGGTTGTTAATGTTTATGATAGTAGGAATGATAAATTGAAGAGGAATAGTATAACAGTCATTGCCAAAATGAACATTTCAAGATCTATCTTGAAGTGCAGTGCTGTCTGTGATAGGATAATATCCATATACTTACAAGGAAGACCAGTTAATACCACTATTATTCTAATTTACATACCAACCACTAATGCCAGTGATGATGAAGTTGAAAAATTCTATGAACTCCTTCAGTTTGAAGTTTATAACAAATACAATCAAGTATTGATAATTACTGGTGATTGGAATGCAAAGGTTGGAAGCAAAGAGGAAGGATCAATAGTGGAAAATATAACCTTGGTGATAGGTGCAATGCTGGAGATTTTATGATAGAATTTTGCAAGACCAATGACTTATTCATTGCAAATACCTTTTCATAAAAAACAACAACATAAGAGATGATTATACACATGTACCTCACCAAATGGGATACTTGGACATCAAATTGTCTACATCTGTGGGAAGAGACAGGAGAAAAGCTCTATATCAATGACCGATACCAGGCCAGGGGTAGACTGTAGAATAGACCATAAATTGCACATACGAAAGTTCAGGCTGAAGCCAAAGTAAATTAAAAGAAGTCCACGAGAGCCAAAATATGAAATTGAATATATCCCATCTGAATTTAGAGATCATATGAAGAACAAATTTGATGCAATAGACATGAATGACCGAAGACTATAAGAGTTGTGGGATGACATCAAGAAAATCATACAGAAGAAAGCAAAGGTCATTAAGACAAGAAAGAAGGAAAAAAACCAAAATGAATGGATGTCAGACGAGACTCTGGAACTTGCTCCAGCATAGAGGTGCTAAAGCAAATAAGAAGGTAAAAGAGCTGAACACAAAATGTCAAAGGGCAGCTCGAGAAGACAAAATAAAATAATATAATGAAATGTGCAAAGACCTGGACTTAGAAAATCAAAATAGGAAGAACGTTCTTGGCATTTCCCAAGCTGAAAGAACTAAGAAAAAATCCAAGCCTAGACTTACAATATCAAAGGATTCTTTGGGCAAAATATTTAATGCAGAAAGCATCAAAAGAAGATACAAGGAATACATAGAATCACCTTACCAAAAATAAATAGTCACTGTTCAACCATTTTAAGAGATAGCATATGATCAAGCCAATGGTACTGAAGGAAGAAGTCCAAGGTGCACTGAAGGCATTGGCAAAGGACAAAGCTCCAGGGATTGATGGAATACAAATTGATATCTTGCAACAAAATGATGCAGCGCTGGAGGCACTCACTTATCTATGCAAAGAAGTTTGGGAGACAGCTACCTGGCAAACTGATTTGAAGAGATCCATATTTGTGTCCATTCCAAAGAAAGGTGACCCAACAATGTGGAAATCATTGGGCAATATCATTAATATCCCATAGAAGTAAAATTTTGTTAAAGATAATTCAAAAACGACTGCAACAGTATATTGACAGATAATTGCCTGGATCTAGTTGGAACCAGATGAGGATGTGGAATGAAGGATATCATCAGATGGATCTTGGATGAGAGCAGAGAATATCAGAAAGATGTTTACCTATGCTTTCTTGACTATGCAAAGACTTTCAACTGTATGGATCATGACAAACTGCAGTAACATTGCAGAGGATGAATACTCCAGAACACTTAATTGTGCTCACGCAGAACCTGAACATAGACCAAGAGGCAGTCATTTAAACAGAACAAGGGCATACTAAATGGTTTACAGTCAGGAAAAGTGTTCACCTGTGTTGTATTCTTTCACCACACTTATTCTGTCTGTCTGATCAGCAAATCATCTGAGAAACTGGATTATATGTAGAAGAGTGTGGCATAACGATTAGAGGAAGACTCATTAACAACCTGCAAGGAGCTCTGGTAGCGTAGTGGTTACGAATCGGGCTGCGAACCTTAAAGTCAGCAGTTCGAAACTACCAGCTGCTCCACAGGAGAAAGATGAGGCTTTCTACTCCCGTAAAAATTTACACCCTCGGAAACCCTATACAGGGTCGCTATGGGTCGGAACCGACTCGATGGCACATAACAACAACAACAATATGCAGATGATACACCTTTGCTTGCTGAAAGTGAAGAGGACTTAAAATACTGATGAAGATAAAAACCCACAACCTTCAGTATGGATTGCACCTCAATGTAGAGAAAACAAAAGTCCTCACCCTGGATTAATAAATAGCATCATAATAAATGGAGAAATGATTGAAGTTGTCAAAGACTTCATTTTGCTTCAATTCACTATCACCACACATGGAAGCAGCACTGAAAAAATCAAATGATGCATTAGGAAAATCTGCTGCACAAGACCTCTGTAAAATGTTCAAGAACAAAGATACCAGTTTGAGGGCTAACCCACCTGACCCAAGCTATAGTATTTTCAATACCCTCATATGCATGTGAAAGGAAGACCTTAGAAAAATTGATGCATTTGAGTTATGATGTTGGAGAAGAATTTTTAAAGTTCCATGGCCTACCAGAAGAACAAATAAATCTGAGTTGCAAGAAGTACAGCCAGAATGTTTCTTAGAGCACAGGATGGTGAGACTTCATCTCTCATACTCTGGATATATTATCAGGAGGGACCAGTCCCTAGAGATGGACATCACGTGTGATAAAGTTGAGCATCAGCGCAAAATAGAGAGCCCCCAAGGAGACAGATTGGCAGAGTGGCAGCAGCCATGGGCTCGAGCATAACAATGATTGTGAGGATGGCACAGGACCAGGTTGTGTTTTGTTCTATTGTGCAGTGAGTCACTGTGAGTCAAAAGTGACACAACTGCACCTAACAACAACTAGTACAACTAGGATTCCAGTTCATACATACATATGCTTATGTCAAACAAAATGTATTTAAACATGTCTCTGATCAGTGGATGACTGAAGACAAGTTTCCTCAGTAGTACAATTGCTTTAGTCTTGCTAAGGTGCCTTCAAAAAAGGTCTAGTGCCAGTTACATTCAAGGAAGAGAAGTCAGGTCAGAAAGTTACAATAAACTTGTTTTAGGATTGCAATGGTGTCATCTTGATAGATTTTCTTGAAAGACTCAGGATAATCATGACTATTAGGAAGAAGTTTTAAGAAAATTGAAAACTTCTTTGATGAGAAGATGGCCAGGAAAATTGTGCTGTGGAATCTTTGCTACCAAGACAGTGCATCAACTCATTCATTTATGTTATCAAGGCTGTCTTAAGAGAATTTTGTTGGGAAATCTTAGCCTGTCTACCACACAGTCCTGATCCTGATTCTTAAGAGTTCTTTTTGTTCTCCAAACTTAAAAGAATATTTAACAGAAACATGATTTGAGTCCCTTAAGGATGCCAAACTTATTGTTTTGATGTGGTGTAAATTGAAGAATTTAGCACTGAACTGTTAATCACAAGGATGGTGGCTTGAGGCCACCAGCTGCTACACCAGTAGAAAGATGAAACTTTCTGTTTCTGCAAAGATTTACAGCCTTGGAAACCCTCTACAGGGTTGCTATGAATTGGAACAACAACAACAAATTGTGAAGAATACAGAATCTTAAGGGAAGGGTTAGAGCGATAGAAAACAACACCTTCAGAAGTTTATAAACCTAGATGAAGGATATGTCAAGAAATAATAGCTTCAGATTTTTATATTTTTGGTTAATAAAAGTTTTTATGATTTTGTAACAATATTTTTTACTTACTCTCATTGGATTGTTGGATAAGCACTGGATTGCTAACCAAAATATAGGCAGTTCAACTGCCATTTTCATGTGGTGTAAAATTGAAGAGCACAGAATTCTTCAAAGAAGGATTCCATAGACAGAAACACTACCTTCAGATGTATATAGAACTAAATGCAGAACATATAAAGAAAGAATAGCTTCACATTTTGGTATTTTTGTTTAATAAATGTTTCTAAGATTCTGAAAAAAAAAAAAAAAAAAAGATTGGCAGTTCAAACCCAGCTGCTTCTTGAACACCCTATACAGGGTCGCTATGAGTTGGAACCAACTTGACTGCTCTTAACCATCACCCTCATATATCTCATTGTTTAGCACCATTGAGTGCTAAACGGGCTTCATAGGTGTGTAGGCTATGCATGGAGGAGAAAGGGATTTTGACAGAAATTTAATATCAAAGGATTTTGACAGAAATTTAATATCAAAGCAAAAGCTGTACCATATCAGATATGGACTTCTAAAAGTGGAATCCAGGAGGTTCATGTCAATGCTTTTACTTGGGGGGCTAGGCAAGAACACAATATTTCTAAATATTGTTGCTATGAGTCAGAACCGACTTAATGGTGCTAAACAATGATAAGGAAAGACTAATGAAGAGTTGCTAAGTATTTTTGTGGAGTCGATTCTTACTCATAGCAATCCTGTGTATGATTTCTGAGGCTATAAATCTTTATGGGAGCAGAAAGCCTCCTCTTTCTTCTGATGAATCCCTGGTAGTTTCAAACTACTGACCTTGAAGTTAGCAGCCGGACTTGTAACCACTACACTACCAGAGCTCCTTAAACAAAAGTAGAGTTTAAAAAATATTAACAAGTGAAACTCATGTTTCATACTCCTGGGCCATGAAACAAAAGCATTGTTAGCAGCCCAGAAAGCACAAGCAGATTCTTCTTTATCTTCCCCAAAGAAGACCGGTCTCCTAGTTTCCATAAAAATGTTTCCTTTTTTCCTTTATATTTTGCAGTGACTTTGTGGGATATGCACTAGACTGCAAACCGCAAGATCTTCAGTTGGAGCTCACCATCTGCTTCACAGTCTGCTCCCACAAAGATTTACAGCATCAGAAATCCTATACAGGGTAACTATGTGCCAGAATTGACTCCATGGCATTTAACAAGTAAGTACTTTCTAATAGTCTCACTTGTTCTTTGATGATTGCTCTTAACTTTCTTCTTATATTTGGGATTGCAGTTTGTTGTTGTCTCAGTTTTCCTCTATTATTTTGGAGTTATCGCCGCTTTTGTCCCATAGATATTTAGTCTCAGAAACCCTGTAAATTCACTATGAGTCTGAATTGACTGGATGATTGTATGTTTAGCTTGGTTTAAGTCTTCTCCTGGAGCATACCCTTTAGTATTCCTCTGGGTGTGTTGCTAATAAACTCATAGTTTAATCTGAACATAACTCTATTTAACCATCATTCTTGAAACATGTTTTTGCTTTTGTGTATACTTATGTATGGCACTGTAGGATAAGCCCTGACCACAGGCTTGTTAGAACTGCAATCTCAGCAGTTCAATCCCACCACCCATTCCTCAGAAACCCTGTATAGGGCCTCCATGAGTCAGAACCGACTTAATGGCACTAAACAACAATTACAGAACATACTTATAGATTGGTGGTTATTCTTGTTATTTTACATATAAAGTTATTTTTTTCTCTGAATTCTGGCTTCCATTGCATCTCTTGAGAAGTCATCTGTAAATCTGTTCTATCCATTGAATTAAAATCTGTTATATTGTCTACCTATTGGTACTGCTCCTTCTTGCTTTAAAACTTTCCTTTATGGGATCACTTCAGGTGGTCTTGGATAGAGTGGGAGAAAAATGTGAAACAAAACTCAAATTCAAATTGGTAAAATTTCAGAGACTATGGCTGTTAGTTACCCTTCAGATCTGGAAAAACAAACAAACAAACACACACACACACACACAAAAAAAACCTGCCAGGAGACATGGGCTGTTCCATGGACTACCTGAAGAACGAACAAATCTTGGAAGGAGTGCAGGCAGAATGCTCATTAGAAGCCAGGAGGGTGAGATTTCATCTTTCATGCTTTGGGCATGTTATCAGGAATACAAGTTCTTGGAGAAGGACATCACGCTTGGTGAAATGGACGGTCAGCAAAGAAAAAAAGGAAGACTCTTAATGAGATGGATTGACAGTTACAGCAACAATGAACTCAAACATAGCAGTTGTGTAGATGGTTTGGACCAGGCAGTGTTTCATTCTGTTGTGCATAGGGTCTCTATGAGTTGGAATCGACTTGATGGCATCTAAGAACAGTGACAATAATAACAATCTAATCTATACACCTTACTAAAATTTTGCTATTTATCACAATAATGCCTTTTTCTGATCCAGAATCCAATCCAGGGTTACAAGTTGTATTTAGTTGACGTCTTTCCTATTTGAAAGAACTCATCAATCTTTGTTGTACTTTATCACTTTGACATTTTAGAAAAGTACAGACCAATTATTTTGAAGAATTTGGGTTTGTTTGATATTTAATCTTCATGATTAGATTCAATTTAGATTTACCCCCCCCCCCCCGGGAACAGTACAGAAGTGATGTAGGGTTCTTCTCCATGCATCAAAACGGCCACTTAAACATTTAGCTGTCAATTCTGGAATACCTCAGAGCGTAAGTAGGGACCAATTTTAGTCTTATCTATCTTCATTTAAAATTTCTCCTGGACTTTAATCCAATAAATTTTTACCATCTTCTCTTTTCTTTTTCATAATGCGTTAAAGAAAAAGAGTTTTGTCATACAGATTAAGTCATCTTGAATGGAGGCATTCATTCAAATTACCTGGTATGCATTACCCAAGTAGTATTTTTAATGTGAAATATTTTATTCTTTATCAGAATACTAAGATTTATGTATTATAAAAATAGTTTTAAACTTAATTTTTGGTAATATGGAAAACAAAACCTTGATGTTTTCTATTCAGCAAGCAATAAATGATGCTGAAAATAAGGGCAACATAATTTGTTTAAAGATAACATACTGTGTTGGTCTTGATTTGGAGATCAAATGTATGTTAAAATATAAACTGAAATTTATTTCCCTGTTATGGAACTAAAAATAGACAAAGACATTTAATGTCTTCATGCTTTGGATTCTTGAACTTTGCACTTAAGAAAAGCAACTGGTTTACTTAAAAAAACAAATTTTTTCCTAATTAAGTACATTTTCTTTAGATGATAAGCTTGTTGGAGAGGTTTCAGACTGCTATTTACAAGCCCTTTCCTGTATTTAACATATCATTGCATATGGATAATCTTTATTACCAGAAAAAAGAAAAACAAAGCTAGAAAGTATTATTATGATTTATTTTTTAAAAACTTTATTCTTTTTAAATATTAGGGCCATCTTAAAGTATTATTTAGCATTTAAAAAAATCAGATTTGCCCAAATTTTGGAACTGGTGAAAACCATCTTGAAGAGAATTTACAAAAGTATCAGTACAAGAGAGACTTTGGCAAGATGGCAAACTAGGCAGACACACTACGCTGACCCTCTACAACAAAGATATGAGAGACCAAGTGAAACAGACACAGATGAAAATCCTAGAAGCCTGAGCTTCAGAGGAAGCGTTAGAGAAGTGGATTGAGTGCTTGCTGGGAGGAGAGACTGAACAGGGAAGGTGAGAGATGGAGACCAGTGAACAGCTGGCCAGACATGGTGCAACATTCTTTTGACCAGCTTTGGTAACAGAGGGTGGCCTTACAGAGTTAGTTCATATGGGTGGCAGGAAAGGTGCAATTCCTGCCACTCCTCTCCCCCATGCTCTTCTAGTGACCAGAGATGGAGACAGCACATGCCTTCATCCATCCCCAGTGAGGATCCTGCTCTGCAGGAGTTCAGAGCCTTATGGTTATGAGCCATGTCAGTGGGAGGTGGGGGACCAGCTCTGACACTTTGGTGCACTGCTTTGGTGCCTGGATTCAGACAGACTCGGCTTCAGACATATAGAACCTGCAGAGCCGCCAGACCAGTATTTAACCAGTCACTAGGCTGCCCTGTCCTGATGTGGCGCTGTGGGTTAATGTGCCAGACTGCAAAGTCATTTGAACTGCAAGGTTGGTGGTTCAGGGTCACCAGCTGCTCCTTGGAAACCCTATATAGGGTTGCTTTGGGTCAGAATCGACTCGACAGCACTTAACAACAACAGTGCTGCCCTGTAATCCTAACAGACACTGAAACCAACTCCATCTGGGGCTAAGAACTCTGCTGCCGCAGCCCTCCCACACCCACTTTGTGGGCTCTGTGGCTTTCAGGAGTCTCTCACAGTTTTCACCTCTCTGGGTCCAACAGCTGTACTGTTTTTGGATTTTGGTGTTTTGAGTTTTTCCTTTTGTTATTTTATTATTTTTGTTAATTATTTCTCCTCCTCATTCTTCTCTTTCCATTCCCTTGAATTTTATCCTTTCTATCTTGCCTTTTGTTTTTATTCTTTCTTCTGTTTCTCATTTCCCCTCCTCTATTTTTTTCCTCCTTTTGATCTTTCTTTTCTACTTTCTACTTTGTCTTTTTGTCTTCCCTCTTCCTGGTTTTCCTGTTTTTTAGTTTGTTTCTTTTATTTTTTCCTTTTACTTTCTCTCTTACTTTTCTCTTCTATACCCCATTTTCCAGTCCTTCTTTTGTTTTTATAGTTACATTATTTGTTTCTGATTATTGCCTTTTTTATTTCTTCCCCCCCCCTTTATTATTTTCTCTTTTCATTTTTGGCTCCTTGTTTGCTCTTTATTGTTTCTTGGTGTGTGGGGGAGGGTTTTTCTTTTTCCTACCTGACAGGAGACAGCAACCTTGCCCTTGTAGCCCAACCACAACCATACCCTCTGCAGCTCCATTGGGCAAGAATAATCACCAGCTCCTATACTACCTGATCAATAACAGACAGCAGCCAAGACCAGCCAAACCCACCTTAAACTGAGGTGGATGAACAACAAATGAGAATGGCGTGCACGTTTCCATTCTCTAACTATACCCACAGGAGACTGTTGGTGAGAGCCTAAGAACACATCAACATACAATTACCAATTAAATAAAAATGCAACAACTCTGCAATGTTCCACAGAAAACAATTTTATCTCACACAAAGAATCAAGAAAGAATGGCTCACATGACCTAGATGTAGAGTCAGAAAACATTTCCCAGGAAGTAAGGGTAATAGAACTAACTGAGAAATAATTCAAAAGAATGGTATTTGGGTACCTTCAAAGGATTGACAGAAAGATCAAGGAAAGCAAAAACACAGAAGAAGCTTTAGAAGAATTCAGAAAAACACTATTAAAACAGACAAAATAAATGCAAATTTTTGAAATAATACAGAAGTTACAATTAGAAATCCAGAATGATTATACTAAGATCTCTGAAATGGGCAATAAATGGAAAAGGCAA
>NW_006408554.1:11079490-11080970 GCF_000296735.1 Chrysochloris asiatica | reverse complement strand
GTGAGGGAGGTGGGATTATTCATGGCCTAGAGGGTATACACATGTTAACATGGGTGATGAGGCAGGCAATATACAAGAGGGAGGTTAACAGAGGAAAGATGAAAGTAGTGGGAGGCATGGGAGAAATGCAATAGTTAAAATGAACAGAGAGCGACTAAGGGCCATGATCTTGGGGGTCCCACCCATGTCTATCTGACAGATAAGCTGTTTTTTTTTTTCTTTAATTATTTTGAGTTTTGTTCTATATTTTTTATTTCACTCTATTCAGGACCTTCTAATGTGATCCCTTTCAGAACTGTTCATGAGCGGTAAATGGGCACCATCTAGTTCTTCTGGTCTCATGCTTGCATAGGCTGCAGTTTGTGTGGCCCATTAGTTCTTTAGGATTAATTGTTTTCATTAATCTTTGATCTTCTTCACTTTTTATGCTCTGGACATGGAGAGACCAATAGTGGCACCCTAGGTGACTGCTCACAAAGTTTTAAGACTTCAGACACTACTTATCAACATATGATATATATTTTCTTTGTGTAGTATGTTGTGCCAATTGACTTTGATGTGCTCCAAGGCTATGATTTTGAGTTCCTAGGTCCCATGACTCATCTCCTCAAAGTGTATGGTTATGGCTCAGAAGTTTTCATAACTTTTCTTGTTTGCTTTACTATTTGCATAAATATACTTAGAGTACATAGAACTATCACCTGCCAAACCTACATAATGTTGTGGGTGTAGTCCCATTCACCTATTTATACCTGTTCTTCTTGCCTTTGTACTTACTCATAGATTTTTTTTTTTGTTTGTTATTACTGATAATGCAGAATTATAATAGTATTTACTTTTGCTGTCTGCAACTCTTGTACATCTCTCACATCTTCCTTTTCCTGTGTGATATTGTGCTGATAGCCCACTATTGTATATTGACAAGGCAGCATTTGAAGGATAATCATCTCAAAAGAATCAGAGAACCATTTTTTCTCTTAGCAAACAGGGCCACACAGTACTTGCTATTATAACAGTATGAGAGAGATAGGCTTTATTCTTTATGGCCCTCTACTAATACCAAGTGTGGCGCTGTGGGTTAATGTGCCAGACTGCAAAGTTGTTTGAATCCCAAGGTCGGCAGTTCAAAGCTCACCAGTCACTCCTTGGAAACCCTATATAGGGTCACTATGGGTTGGAATCGACTCAACAGCACTTAGCTACAACAGTTATACCAAGTAAGACATGTCTAAAAATTGAAACACTTCTGTTTTAACATGGCCTTAAGGAATGTTTCATGAAAGAACCTTGTTTTGTAAGAACAAAGATCTTCAAGAGAAGGCTATGAACCTTCTTCATAAATGTTGAAGTTTATTTTACATTATTATTGAAAATATTGTTATATAAGTGAACAAAGTTTAATACTTTCAAACTTTATCAAAACATTACTCACTGTGGAGAACAGCAAAGCTCTGGGAGGCATATGTGTACATACATGTAT
>NW_006408554.1:11067942-11074279 GCF_000296735.1 Chrysochloris asiatica | reverse complement strand
CCACCACAGCACGACAGACAGACGAGTGGTGGCCGTTTGGTTTTATGTTGATACTGTCACTTTAAATTTCGATGTCAATCTTGATACAATCCTGATATAATCAAGATACAATCAAGATGTTCTCTCCTGATACTATCAATCCTGATACAATCAAGATATGCTCTTCCAAGATGGTGGCTCCTGGAACAGCTGAGTGTCCTGATCTGGAAAACAATGATTCCCTGCAAATTCCCCAGCTGTAAACCCTCCGATCCTCCAAACATACCTTTATATTTATCTCAGAGTTCCAACACCATCTCGTGAGCCTTCTTGGCCCGGTGTTCCATGTTGTTGTTCACCGAGAAAATAGTAGAACACTGTGTAGAGCTTGTTGCAATTTGTAAAAAAGGAGAAAAAGAAAAAAATATTTTCTTGGATTTATGTAAATTACCTTTGTAAGAAACTGGTAATACTAGTTATCACTGTGGGAGAAATTGAGTGGCTAGGGTAAGGAATGGGAAGATTTTCCATTTGAGTATTTTGAAGTTGGACCAATTTTACCTATTCAAAAGTAAATAAGTCCAAAGTTTTATACATCCATTTGAGCCCTACTTACATGACTATAAAAGGGAATTACTTATTAGAAGGATAAGTAATTCTTGATATGTGGAGACATAACACTCTGAATGTTTACTTTCCTTAAAATAGAAACAAAGCTGATAGTTACTAGAAGGATTCCTTCTTGTTCCCCACCTCACTGAGTTGTACATGAAGACATGGAGTGTCATAGTTCAGTGTCAGATCTTAGATAAGTGAAAATAAAAACAATATTGGAACACGGCTGTGGATCATGAAAAGAGTTGGAATGAGGTTAGGTCAGCTTTGAGCCCGGATGTCCGGAAATTATAGCTTCACTGTAGCTTCAAGAATAACTGTGACTCACGGTCCCTGGAAGAAAATTAGATCAAGCCCATCATAAAAATCACTTGTCATTTCTTTCCCTGCCTGGAAGATGTGAGAATTAAGTTAATTTAATTGTGTGGGAAACGTTATATAAGTAGAGCTTTATAATTTTGTGCTTTCTATATCTTTGAGAAAAATTTGCCAATGATCATCTCATTATAAGCAAAAACTTAAATGTGACACAAAACTGATCTTTGAGTGATCATTTTAGTAAGATATGTTTGTTCTTATCTTTGAGGTTCTTTTGAAGAAAATGAAAATCCCCACAACATAGCTGGAAGGATAAAAAACATAATAAATGGAGAAAAAAATTAAAAGTTTTTGATGATGATATTTTACTTGCATCAACAATCAACACCATGGGAGCAGCAATCCAGAAATCAAATGACATATTGCATTGGGAAAATCTGTAGCAAAGGGGGTTCTTAAAGTTTTCAAAAATAAAGATGCCACTTTGATGACTAAGGTCATCTAAGCCATGGTCTTTTCAATTGCTTCATATACATGCAAATACTGGATAATTAAAAAGGAAGACAGATGAAAAATTGATGAACTCAAGTTGTGGTGTTGGTGAAAAATATTGACTATTCCATGAAATATACCAAGAACAATGAATAAATTCATCTTAGAAGAAATACAACCAGAATGCTCTTTAGAAGTGAGGATGGCCAGACTTTGGTTCACTTTCTTTGAATACGTCATCAAGGAAGACAGATTGCTAGAAGAGGGCAACGTGGATGTTATACGGTCACTGAAACAAAAAAAATCCTTCAATGAGATGGACTAACACAGTAGTCATCACAATGGGCTCAAACACACCAAGGATGAGACAATTCATTCTGTTATATATAAGATCATCATGAACCTATTATATTCTTAAATGATTTTACGTCCAAGGATCATACTTTTTCTATGAATTATTCTTCTACACTGTACAAGAATTATACTCCTGAAATGTTTCTCAATAAAGTATCGAGGGTTACTTTCAGCTTTTAATTACAGGTATGTATCATTTAATGTCCATGGTATATTCTGTGAAACATACCATTACATTATTTGGATGTTGTGCTTACACCATATTAAAACCTTAAGGGAACCCACTTTTGGTCCAATCTCATTGCTGCTGCTGTAGCTGTTGCTACTGCAACAGCTATTGGTAGAGACCAGAGCATTGGATGGTGGCAGCAATGGCAGTGGCTGTGGCTGAGAGGGCAGCTGTGGGAGTGGAGCAATAGGAAGCTAGTGTGGGAAGGAACAAAGTCCCACTCCCACTTACTATTCCAGCCAGCTGAATAGCAGGAGTAATATGGGTTCTGTAGCCCCCCACTGCTCACCTGACTGCCAGACAAAGCCTGAGAGCCCATACCCAGAGCCATGTCCTCTACCTCATCTGCCTATATCCTACTGGTTGTCCAGTGCTGCAAAAGTCTGGGCTTGTAGTCTTTAAGCCATTTAAACAAATATAATTTTTATTGTAGTCCTGGTGTGGCACTGTGGGTTAATGCGCTGGACTGCAAGGTCAGTTTGAATCTCAAGGTTCACTGTTCAAGCTCACTAGCTGCTCCTCAGAAACCCTATCCAGGGTCACTGTGGGTCAGAACTAACTCGATGGCACTTAACAACAACAGTTTATTATTATTTTATATCCAAGATCCCATACACTACACCCTCCAAGTTAATAGCAGTCATGTTGAGGGCATCGGTAGAATACTTTTAATCTGAGTCACTTCATTAACCTGAGCAACCTTAATGGACCTTTTATTTTTTTCAGCCTTATTCTGTTGTATTTGGGATTCAGAAGCAATCTGACCTGCTCTTTTTCCAGCCTGTCAAATCCTTTTCATCTATTGTTATAAATGGGCCCACCTAAACTCAGAATTTTAATACTTTTCTACAAGTAGTAAGGAGAACCAATACATGCTAACATTCTAGGTCTTCCCAAGCACTTTCCTTGGAGTTATAGACTCAATGCATACTTTGCTTGCCTTCCAAGATCTGGTGACAAATTTACTAAATATTGTCAAGTGTTTTGTTATTTTATAACAAGGATAACTTTCTTTCTAGATTGTGATCTCTATATTCTCTTCACTTACTGCCCAACTGCCAAGAGAATATCATGCATTTTAGTTTTCCTTAAGGTAGCACTTGACTTCAGTGTACTATGTTTAGTATTGCTTATGAAAATGCTCACATAAGATATAATGAATCAAATAGAACAGGACTTTATTCCTTATAATAGTATGGTGGATGCTTCTTGTGAGTGGATAGCTTTCAAAACTTTTCCCGGGTATGGTTCCTTCATCTTCTTGGACCCTACTATTACTGCCATTCAGGAAGGGATACATGAAGGAAGAATTTTCATTCTTTAAAGTCTTGGCTCAGAAATGGTCCACATCACTTCTGCTTCCATTCCATTGCTAAATGCTGAGTAATGTGACCATACTCTAACTAACCACAAGGGATTCTGGGAAATATAGTTCAGCTGTGTGCCCAGGAAGAGAAGACAGAATTTTTTTTTTGTTGAGTAGCTAGCAGTCTGCATATAATGGCCAGTCTGCATATAATGGCCAGATTCTCATAGAGGAATACTTATGTGCCAACAGGGACACCAATTTATAGATATATTACTCAACATTATTTGTTCATGATAAGCTCATGTTGCTGTCGAGGGGATTCCAATTCATGGTGTCCCCATGGGTTTCAGAGTAGAACTGCTACACGGGTTTTCTTGCTTGTTACTATGTTATTAACCTTTTTATTGTGAATTATGTGAAGGTTTACGGTGCACATCATCAGTTTTACATTTAATAAATCGTATGCTTTGTTTTATTTTAATGATTGTAATCCCTGCCATGTAACATCAGTTATCCCACTTTCTCCCTATGATTCTTGTTTTCATTCAACCTTCTTTTCCAACCCTTCTTAATTTTGTCCTTAGGTAAATACTGTCCTTTTTGAAATCTTGAATGGTTGACAATTCCATGGTGTGTATACCTCACTAGTATTGTTGTGCCCCCCTATATTCCTATCTACTGCTTGGCTGGAAATTGAGCCATGAGGGCGAGTTCAGTTCCAGACCTGAGAGGTGACCAAGTGCCATAGTCAGGGTTCTCCAATCTTCCTGACCAGTAAACTTGATTTTTTTTTTTAATGATTTTGAGTTTTGCTCTGCACTTTCTCCCATTCTATCTAGGACCTTCTAATGCTATCCCTATCAGAAGAGGTGGCAGAGGTAGGTGGATACCATCGAGTTCTAATAGTCTCAGGTTTGTGGAGACTGATGTCCAGTTGTTCCACTAGTCCGTTGGACTAATTGATTCCAAGCATCTTCAGTTTTCATTACTCTTTCCTCCACACAGGGAGAGATGCATAGATGCACCTTACATGGCTGCTCATGTCTTACTTGTTATCTTAATAAAGGCAAATCTCCAGGTCTTTGTTCCATAGTGCCACTATAATCTCTGATTATTTCCTTCCATAGGGCTTTAGATTTTTACAAATGTTACGTCATATTTGTCCTTAAGAACTTTAATTTCTGTGTTTCTGTCCCTTTCCCATTGCATTAAGGTTACCTAAAATCCTAATTAAATTCCTCCAAATATCTGATCACTTATCCCTTGATAATATCTTCCGTCTTCATGAACATTCTTAGAGGCCATTATTCAAGAATTTTATGAGGAAAAGAGGCTAAATATTGCTATCAGATAATGAACTTTTAAAATCCTAATTTAAAAAAATTATGGATAATTTTTCCTCATTTTAGATAAAATCTACTTATGGTGTATAGTATGTGTTATTGTTGTTAATTCCCATCAAGTCAGTTCTGACTCTTAGCCACCAGTCTAGGGTTTCTGAAGAGAGGCTGGTGAGTTTGAACCACTGACCTTGAGGTTCAAACTGACCTTATGATTGAGTGCTCGTCCTGGAGCATCACACCAGGACCCTGGCTTATAGTATAGATCTAGTTTATACAGTTTACTGGACTCCTGGCATGGTGCTGTGGGATCAGCACTGGGCTGTGAACCACAAGGTCAGCAGTTCAAACCCACCAGTTGCTCCTCAGAAACCCTATCCAGGGCCACTATGAGTCAGAACTGACTTGATGGCACTTAACAACAATAATTAAGGAATATATTGTGTAACTCAGAATCCTAAATCCTACAAAGTAATCATTTTCAATATATCATTTATCTTGACCACTCTCATGCTCCTAAAAAATATTGGGTGCCCTTGAGAGTTTTTGTTATTCCAAAATCATTATTGTATTAGCTTTATAACCTAGAAATAATTTCCCCAGTATTTAAAATAATATATGTGATAAAAAGAGAGTTTTTGATACGAAGACTATGAAGAGTAAGCCTTGTTGTTGTTGTTGTTGTTGTTGTTAAGTGCCGTTGAGTCGGTTCCGGTAAATCCTTACGGGAGTAGAAAGCCTCATCTTTCTCCCGCGGAGCGGCTGGTTGTTTCGAACTGCTGACCTTAAGGTTCGCAGCCCGATTCGTAACCACTACGCTACCAGAGCTCAAGCCTTAGGTTTCTTAAAATAAAGATCCCCTACTGATTGTCACCACTTCCCCCATCTCTCAGCACTACCTTAGTCACGTATTCACATTTGGTTGTTTGGTTATGTGTCGTGGAGTTGGTCCTGACTCAGAGCAGCCCTGTAGAGGGTTTTTGAAATTGTAAATCTTTATGGAAGCAGAAAGCCTCATCTTTCTCCTGTGTGGAACAGCTGGCAGTTTCGAACTGCTGATCTAGAGGTTAGCAGCCCAACTTGTAACCACTATGTTGAATGAATACATTTTTAATATTTGCTGTCCCTTATTTAAATACATTAAGAAGACCTGCTTAGATGTTTTAAACATTATTAATCAAGACAGAAATAAGGAAAAAAAGTTGGTGGAGACAGCAGGAGAGATGACTTATTGCCCAAACCCATACCAATTTTGAACAAACTTGTGATGGACAGACCTGTGAAGTCAGTCATGTTTGCCTGTGGCAAGCTCCAGGCTCTTTCCATCCAGACACTCTCACCACACACAGCTATGCTTCCCAGGGTTCTTTCTTGCTCGTAGCTACTCACCAAATCATCTCAGCAAAGGTTTTGTTTTAATCTAACAAATATTTCAGGTGAAACACTTCCTTAAATCATGTTCAAAGGGAACTCCTTAAATGGAAAAGTCTTCAGTGGAATGTAAAATAGAATTGTTATGTCATATATACATATATACATATACAGAAAGAGCAAGAGTATGCCCTGGTAGCATTGCTGTTGTTGTTATGTGCTGTGGAGTCAGTTCCGACTCATAGCGACCCTGTACAGGGTTTCTGATGCTGTAAATCTTTACAGATGCAGAAAGCCCCATCTTTCTCCCATGGAACAGCTGGTAGTTTC
>NW_006408554.1:11038292-11057812 GCF_000296735.1 Chrysochloris asiatica | reverse complement strand
CTGATCAGAATGTTGTTTATTGTTCCAGTGGTGAGGATTTTTGTTTTCTTTACACTGAGATGCAATCCATACCAAAGGCTGTGCTCTTTGATCTTCATCAGTAAATATTTTAAGTCTTGTTCACTTCAACAAGCAAGGTTGTATTATCTGCATGTTGCAGGTTGTTAGTGAGTCTTCCTACAATCCTGATGCCATATTTTTCTTCATTTGGTGGTTTTGTGCCATGGAGTCAGTTCCAACTCATAGTGACCCTGTGCAGGGTTTCTGAGGCTGTAAATCTTTAGAAAGCAGAAAGCCACAACTTTCTCCTGCGGAACAAATAGTAGTTTTGAACTGCTGATCTTGAGGTTCACAGCCCGATTTGTAACCACTACGGTACCAGAGCTGTAAATATCTCTAGTTTGCCAGCTGGTGCAATGTTAGACTTTTTCAGTAGAGGGCATTACAGCGACATTGTAAAAGACAATGGAAGGAGGAGTTTCTTTTCCTGGTTCTAGTAGCCTTTTCCTCCTCAGATGGCATGGCTGTTAACACCACATGGAAGGTCCAGAGGCCCTAATTCTACTGCATCTTTCTCTGGCTCCCCAGTCTGCAGCTTACTCTAGACAGGCTCAAGCTCACTGGCACCCCAGTGATTTTTTTCACCGCTAAGTGAAGCACCCTCTTCAAGGAGGTTTGAATATCAGCCTTGGAGTGGGAAGAGGCTCAACCAAGTTTTTAGTTCCTTCCTTGGTGTGATGGTTAAGTTGTGTGTCAAGTTGACTGGGCTATGAGTCTCACTGGCTTGGCAGTTATGATGTAGTTTAGCAGTTATGTAATGATGCCATCTATTTCCGTGCTAAGATCTGATATAACCCAGCCATCTCCATAATGAGATCTTCTATAAGCAGTTAATTAGTTGAAAGGAAGTTTCTTCAGAGGTGTGTCATGCATCCAGGATACATGAACCTTCTGGGAAAGCTTTCTGGTTTTGTTTTGTTTTTTCTTGCACTGAATCCTGCATCTGACTCGTCAACAACATCTGACATCCGGTTCTTGGGACTTGAGCCAGTGAGTGACCTGCCATATTGTCTGCTAACCTTGGGATTTGTTAGACTGAAAATGGCTATCAGCCATTTTCTATTGATCTTGGATTTATCAGCCTTGGCAATCTATGAGCCAACATGTTGCTGTCTGCCCTGCCAATCGTGGGTTCATTAATCCTTGCAGCTATGTGAGTCAGGAGAAACCTTCAATATGATGGATCACCATGGGTTTGGGACCAGAATATGTGGAACTTTTATCAAGGAAGTGATTCACAACTTTGTAAATCACTTTCTTGATATAAATCTCTCTCTGTGTAGGGGTTCCTGGTATGGCACTGTGGGTTAATGTGCTGGACTGCAAAGTTGGTTTGAACCACAAGGTTAGCAGTTCAAGCTTACTAGTTACCCCTTGGAAACCCTATACTGGGTCGCTATGGGTCAGAACTGACTCAACAGCACTTAACAACAACAACACAACAATATGTGTGTTATGGACTGTGAACTACATGGTCAGTGATCCTAGCCAACCAGCTGGTCCAAAGGAAAAAGATGAGGCTTTTTGCTCCTGTAAGGATTTATAGCCTTGGAAACCCTGTACAGAGTGGTTATGAGTCAGAACTGATGTGATGCAACAAAACAACAAGTTATACATGCATACAGAAGTTTAACTTGTTTTAGTTTTCTAGAGAACATAGTCTAAAACATTTAGGAACTCTTCCTCAGTCCAAAGGGTAGTAACAGTGCTCTACAGTTGTATTTCCTCTCTTATGCCTTTTATTTATTAATCCTGTATGTTGTTGTTAATTGATGCTAAGTCAGTTATGACTCATTGACACCTGTATAGGATTTCCAAGGAGTGGTTGGTAGGTTTGAGCCATTGACCTGTGGTTAATAGTCCAGTCCAGGTGCTTAGCCTATAGCACCACACCAGGATAAACACTGGACTGCTAACCACAATGTCAATTGTTCAAACCTACCAGCTGGACCTCAGAAACCCTATTCAGAGTCAGAATAGCACATTAAATAGCACATTAAAAAAAAAAAAAAATCCTATTTACTAGTTAATAATTCTCTCTGGAAGATATATTTATATTAAGATATCTGTCCTTATTTGTGTTGTTTCTAGATGGTGAATAAAATTTGGTGAATAATTGAATGGTCCTGCTTTGCATATGGTGGAGCTTTAGAGAGAAGGGAACTGTTCTGTGAAGCACAGTGTGACTTAGGGATAATGCAGGAGGGAAGGGGAGTATATGCAGCCCTCTCATTGTTATTCTGCCCATCTATCCACTCCTTTTTGAGAGCACAAGACTTGTCTCGTATGTATGAGTAATCGTTCATCACAATTTCACCAAAAGGCTCAGCTCAGTCCCTTAATGCTGAAGCATCTTCTACGTGTGCTCCAATGTGTATTCTCTCAGGAATCAAGTGTACAAGACTTGAGTAGCAACCTCTCCAAGGTCACCAATCTCTGCCCTCGCTCTCTGACTTTTCCGTGTTGGATTATACTTCATTTCCCTGTACTTTCTTCTTTTTCAACTACATAATGGTGATTCTTAGTGTAGATCACAATTTGTTTTCAAAATATGACTGAAATATTAAATAAGAGAAACATGGATGGTCAGAGAGCCTCAAAGCAAATGCAATGATCAAGAAAACATTTAAGAAATAATTTGTAGGACGATGGGAATTTAAGTCACTCCAAATTTATACAGCTAACAAAACAAAATGATAGAAAACAGGAAGCCTCTTTAATCGAGCAAAATCTTTGTGGTTTTGTCTGATGATTATGTAAAAATTGTTCTGGATTGTTTTAAGAACATGAAGAATTGCCACATATGCCTCCCTCATGAATATTTTTAGGTTGTACGAAATGAATGGGTTAATCAAGTATGTCAGAACATTAAAGAGTGACAGATATTTTTGATTATGGTGTTTATGTGCTGTGGAGTCAGTTTGAACTCACAGTGACCCTATACAGGGTTTCCAAAGCTGTAAATCTTTACAGGAGCAGAAAGCCTCATCTTTCTCTGTTGGGCCAGCTAGTAGTTTTGAACTGCTGACCCTGAGGTTAGCAACCCTATTCGTAACCAGTATGGTACCCATTGACTTATATACAGAACACCTGAGGTCTGATTTTCATATATGAGTATTTATGATAACCAACATTGTTTTACTTAGTCAACACTTGAAGGCAAAAATTTCGGTTACATGAGATGCTATTGGAAGAATGCAAATCTCAGACCCGATTCTCTCTCTTAGGAAATTTATTATGATCAAGCAATAATAGAAACCCGCCTTTTCCCATAAAGTTTCTATTAAAGATACAGATAATTTCCCCTACCTCAAGCCCTTCCCTGTTTTCTATTCCCTTAACCCATCATCGTGTAATAATTATTCTTACCTACATTTTCAGTTTTTTAAATCTCGCTGAAAACATACTCAGTTGTATATTTATTCTTGATGAGAATTCAAGTTTGGGTTGTTTGTATTATGATTTTAGGCAAGGAGATGGATGAATGAACTACATTTGTTTATTCATTCAAGAAATATTTGATGAGAGTCTTCTATTGCCAGGCACCGGGAAAACAAAAATGATTTAGACATAGATCCAGCTCAAAGAATGGCAAACATTCTTGTCAGTGGTTCTCAGCGTGGTGACGGAGACCCAATGCATAGAGAGAAATATGTTCGAGGTACGTTTTAGCACAACAGTGGATATGATGAGCTATTCTTGGATTTCAGAACCTTACAGATTAAGCAATGGAGGAATAGTGGAGTTAAGCAATTTGCTGTCATTCATACAACTAGTGCATGATCGTAGTTTTTCATGGAGTCGGTTCTGACTCACAGTGATCCTGTATAGGGTTTTCAAGGCTGTAAATCCTTACAGAAAGCCTCATCTTTCTCCCGTTGAATAGCTGGTAGTTTTGAACTGTTGACTTTGAAGTTAGCAGCCCAACTCATAACTACTATACTACCAATGCTCTGGATATGAACCCAAAAAGTGTGTTGCTAGGTGTCACACTTTTAGTAATCCTGCCATGCTGCTTTTCACATTTTTATTGTACAAGACTTCACATGGTAAATATTTTACAAATACCTTTGAATGCTGATAGTCAACCTGTTTCGGTCTTTAATATATCAGTTACATGCTTGTGTCCTGACATTCGGAACCATGGTATGGCTGTGGTAGCAGTATCAGCCACTAGGGCAATTGACAACTTCTCTGAAAAATATTGTGGTCCAGGTTTCGTCTTTCTCACCAGTAATGGCCTCAAAAAACAATTAAGGGTAGACTATATATGGAGTCCTGGTGTGGCGCTTTGGGTTAATGCGCCAGACTGCAAAACCGTTTGAACTGCAAGGTCAGTGGTTCAAGCTCACCAACTGCTCCTTGGAAATCCTATACAGGGTTGCTATGGGTCGGAATTGACTCGATGGCACTTAACAACAAAATATAGGGATAGGAGCCCTGGTGTGGCTCTGTGGGTTAATGCGCTGGTCTGCAAAGTTGGTTTGAACCACAAGATTGGTGCTTCAAGCTCGCCAGCTGCTTTTTGGAAACCCTATGCAGGCTTTCTGGAGCTCTGGTAGCGTAGTGGTTATGAATCGGGCTGCGAACCTTAAGGTCAGTGGTTCGAAACTACCAGCCGCTCCGCGGGAGAAAGATGAGGCTTTCTACTCCCGTAAAGATTTACACCCTCGGAAACCCTGTACAGGGTCGCTATGGGTCGGAACCGACTCGAAGGCACTTAACAACAACAACAACATGCAGGCTTTCTATGGGTCAGAACTGACTCGATGATGCTTAACAACAACAATATAGGGATAGATAGTTTCAAAGAGGCTGAGGCCAAATAAGTTTATGGGTTCTAGAAAGGGCAACAACATACAGTCTGTTTGCTTGATAAGAAGATTCCAAGTCATCAAGAAGCTCTATTCTTCCCTTGAAAAGGGAATTTCTTGTATTTCTGTGTCCTTTATCACCTGTTAATGTGAGAATGGTAAGAGGTTTGCATTTAACAAAGCACAAATCATCGTCTTCAGTCCTCATTATTTTTTCAGGTGAAATCATGAGAATAGTGATACAAAGTGTGACCTGAAAACAAAAGAAAAAAACTGTGAAACCTGAAGAGTGGATAAAGAAGAAATAATGGACTTTTCTAAGCTTCACCTGGGCTATGATTCTGGAGTAATGGCTTGGCAGTGACTTTTAGTACCTACTGAAGAACCATTTCTTTCTCTTCCATCAATACCTCTCAATCCATCATATCAATTTAGAAATCCACTCAATTTCACATCTGTAAGAAACTCTGTCTATTGGGGAAGAGTGATGGAGGAAAAAGATATTACAAGTGATATAGTTAGTAGAATATTATTGTCTCTAAAATTCAATGAGGGTCCAACAACACAAGGAGAACCTAATGTTTGAAAGATGAGTGATGTTCACCAGGTGAACAAAGAAGAGAAGAGCATTTCAGACAAAAGGAACATCTTAAGAAAGGCACTAGGTGAGAAATTATAATTAGTTCAATATGTCTAGGTGCTGAGTACATAGTCAGTGATGGTGCTGAGAAATAATGTTTGGAGGCAGGCAGGCTGTGATCTTAAAGGCATCCTGTCAAAAAATTTGAACTCTATATCAGACACTTATGGTTTACTCCCCTGGATACATACATTACATATGGAATCATCTTGTGCTTGGCTGCTAAACTCATCTATCTGCTTCACATTAGGAAGACCTAAAAATCTGACCCTGTAAAGATTTCAGCCTAGAAAACCTTATGGAGATCAGTGGTTCAAGCTCACCAATTGCTCCTTGGAAGTCCTATATGGGGTAGCTATGGTTCAGGACCAACTCGATGGTACTTAACAACAACAACATGCAAGCTGGTTTGGGAATTAGTGCCCTGTCTCTGGGGTGCTCTTGCCTCATTTCAAGTAAAGATACAACACAATCATTTTGTTATTTCAGAAAGATCACCTTGTCTACAATATGGAGAACAAGAGTCATCTATGATGAATACAGAAAGGCCATTTGGGAGACTAGCACAATTCAGGCTAAAGAAAACCAGAGGTTTTCCTAAGGTGACGGTGGTGGTACGCAGTGGAGTCGGTTCTGACTCATAGTGACCCTGTATAGGGTTTCCGAGGCTGTAAATGTATATGGGAGTAGAAAGCCTCCCCTTTCTCTGGTGGAACAGCTGGTAGCTTTGAACTGCTGACCTTGAGGCTAACAGTCTGACTCACATGCTACCAGAGCTCTTTGCAGAGGGAGTGACACCACAAAGGAGAAGTTAGGTAGCTGTCATCTTCCATCTTGGATTTGATGACATATTGGAGTGAAACAGACTGTGTGTGTTTAAAAGGGAATTGAGGTAGGTGTCAAAAGTGGCCACAAATGATTTCCTGTCTGTGTTTATGCTTTGCAATCCTCCCATCAAAGGCTGGAATATGTTTTTCTATCCTTCAAATCTGGACTGGCCTAGTGACTTCTTTGGGATAATAAAATGGGGCAGAAGTGATATCACCTGAGTTTTAAGTTTGGGCTACATAGAGCTTTGTTTGTTTGCACTCTACTGCCCTTGAGGCCCTGTGGCCCCAAGTAAACAAGCCTGGGTTAGCCAGCTAGATGACTAGATACATATTATCCGGTTGTCCTGTCATCCCAACCAATAGTCTGCCAATGACTAGACATACAAATGAAGTAATCTACATCACCAAAGCCCCAGCTGACCGGACAGCAAATAGCAAATGTATAAATGAGTCTAGTTGAGGACAATGGGCCAGCCCAAGCCAGAAGAACTACCAGTTGACCCAAAGAGTCATGAGCTAAATAAATATTTTTTGTTTGGTGTCGCTAGGTTTTCCTGTAACTTATTACACTTAATTGATACAGGGAGAGAGAAAAATAGGAATTAAGGAAAAATTCTAAATTTCTGGCTTGGGTAACAAGATAAATAATGGGGGTGGGGAAGCAGATTATAGAGGAAAGATTTAAATTTAACACATGCTCCTGAACAAATATTTAATTGAAAGAATGTGGGATATTTTAATAATTTCATCACACAGTCATAATAGTCTCCCTGTACTTGTTTCAATTATATCCAATTTGAAGTAATTTAATTCAAATCTGTTTGATTCAGCAAAGGTGAATAGAGCATCTTCTATAAAAGACTGCACTAGACCCAACCTCACAAAATGTCTGGTTATTAGTGATTTAGGAGTGGAGTCCTACCATTGGATAAGAGCAAGTACTTTTAAAGTTTAAAAACTAGTCTTGAAAATAGGATGTTTAGGTATTAAAGTGGGGAAAATCTTACAAGTGAAAATGAAGCACGATCAACTTAAAACACAATGGGCTTAGCCCAAGGTGATTTGTCAACTTTATTGAATAAATTAAATAAAGGATTACTGGTGCAGTGCAGTGAATTATTTAAGTTATGTTGTTGTTAAGTGCTGTTGAGTCGGTTTGACTCATAGTAACCCTGCAGAGGGATTCTGAGGAGTGGCTCGTGAGTCTGAACCACTGACCTTGCGGTTCAAACCATCCTTGCAGTCCACTTGATTATCATGTAGCACCACAAACCCCATAAAATAATTTTTATTTAAGAAACCCCATAACTGTGGTATGGTATCATTAGCCACATTGTATTATTAAGCACTGTTGAGTTTGTTCCAACTCATAGTAACACTGTATAGGGTTTCAGAAGAACAGCTGGTGAGTTTGCACTGCCACCCTTGTCTATTCAAACTGACTTTGCAGTCAAGAGCTTATGATAACAGTGCCACACCAGAATTTTTAAATTCCCATCCAAAAGACTTTCCTGATGAGTCTGGGTAAGAGATGGTAGGGGAAGATGTTGATGGATTATATCATTCAGTTGTGACTGACTTAATAGGGTTAATTGTGAAAACCTGAAACTCTAACTTGGGTATTAAATGAACCATCTTAGAAGCAGGAAAGGAAAATTTGACTACCTTCACAGAAGAAGAGCCGGAGAACATGTTCTTTGGACTCCAAGGTCCCTGCACCTTGAACTCCCTTGACCTGAAGACAGAAAACTGTGATGATGGAGGTGTGGCAGAGGAGCAGCAGCAGAACTAACAATCAGGGCAAAAGGCACAATGGTGGGCTTCCCAGCTCACACAGCAAGTAAAGCTGAGTGTGCTCAGGAGGCTTGCTATAGGATTCAGTGCCTCCAGGCACTTAATTGGGGGAAACTGGAGGCACTCATTCATCTCTGCCAAGAAATTTGGAAGACAACTGTCTGACCAACTGATTGGAAGAAATTCGTATTTGTGCCCATTCCAAAGAGAGGTGACCCAATGAAATGTGGAACTCATAGGACAATGTCTTTGCTGTCCCACACAAGTAAAGTTTTATTAAAGGTAATACAGAAACAACTGCAAGCATACATTGACAGAGAACTTCCAGAGATTCAAGCTGGATTCAGAAGAGGCCATGGTATGAGGGATATCTTTGTTGATGTCTGATAGACTTTGACTGAAAGCAGAGAATATCAGAAAGATATTTACCTGTGCTTTATTGGCTATGCAGAGGCTTTTGATTGTGTGGATCATGAGAAGCTATGAACAACATTGTGAAGCATGAGTATTCCGGAAAACTTAATTGTGCTCATGAAGAATCTGTACATGGACCAAGAGGCAGTTGTTGGAACAGAACATGGGGACACTGAATGGTTTCAAATTAAGAAAGGTGTGTGACAAGGTTGTATTCTTTCACCATACTTATTCAACCTGTTTGCTGAGCAAATAATCTGAGAAGCTGGGTTCTATGAAGAAAAACGTGGCATCAAGATTGGAGGAAGACTCATTAACAACCTGCGATATGCAGATGATACAACTTTGCTTGCTGAAAGTGAAGAGGACTTAAAATACTTACTGATGAGTAGCAAAGAAACACAGCTTTTGGTATGGATTGCATCGCAATGTAAAGAAAGCAAAAAAATCCTTACCACTGGACCCATAAACAACATTCTGATCAATGGAGAAAAGATTGAAGTTGTCAAGGACTTCATTATTCTTGGATTAACTATCAACACTCATGGAGGCAGCAGTCAAGAAATCAAATGACGTATTGCATTAGGCAAATCTGCTGCACAAGACCTTTTTAAAGTGTTGAAGAGCAAAGATGTCAGCTTGAAGACTAAGGTACACCTGACCCAAGCCATTGTATTTTCAGTAACCTCATATGCATGTGAAAGCTGCACAGTGAATAAGGAAGACTGTAGAAGAATTGATGCTTTTGAGTTATGATGTTGGAGGATAATATTGAAAGTACCATGGGTTGTCAAAAGAACCAATAGATCTGTGTTGGAAGAAGTACAGCCAGAGTGCTCCTTGGAGGCCAAGATGGCCAAACTTCGTCTCTCATACTTCGGACATATTGTCAGGAGGGACCAGTCGCTGGAGAAGGATATGATGTTTGGTAAGGTGGAGGGTCAGAGAAAAGAGGAAAACGTCCTTCCCCCTCCCCCCATACACACGGAGATGGATTGTCAAAGTAGCAGCATCAATGGTGGTAACTCAAGAGTGGCAACAATAGTGAGGTTGGCCCAGGACCGAGCAGTGTTTCGTTCTGTTGTGCATAGGATCACTATGAGTCAGTACCAACTCGATGGCACCTAACAACAATAACAACAAAAGGCTTTCTGACCCACAAAATGCTTTTAGGGTGGGGCTTATGATGGGGTGGAGTGTGCCTTGTGAGCATTTATCAGCATACAAGGTCGGTCACTATGAGTAGGAACCAACTGGACATCATTTAACAACAATAACAAAAGAACTTTGCAACATTGCTAGAGCAGGGTAGAGGCCAGGGCAAGAGGCAGAGGACCACAGAGGGGTTTGCCTATGGGCACAGCTGAGGAGAAGCTGTCCTGAGTTAAAGAATAGTGTCCTGAGCATTTTCTGACCCTTCGTTGTAACCTGTTACCTTCCCTAGTAAACCCCATAGCTGTGAGTATGGTGCGAGTTCTGTGTGGCCACTGCAATGGATTCTTTAGCCCATATAAGGAGCACACAGTGCTGAGGGAGGCATGGTTGGTACCACATTTTGTTTTCTTTTAGACTGGGGCAGGGTCACTATGAGTCGGAACCAACTCGATAGTATGTAACAACAGTAGCAAGCATAGTAATGTGTATGTGTGTGGGAGTCTTTTATAAGACTGTTTCCAGTATATTCCTAACTAAGCTACTACAGAAACCATTTGGGAGCCAGGTCTGACTGTCCCTGGCTTCATAAGGGGGACAGAGAATAAAATTCAGTCCAAGGCTGATTCTTGTGAAGTGGAGTTCAGACATGCCTCCACCCAATAACCTTCCTTATCCTATTCTGACACCAACTTCCCCTCACATAGTACTCTCTGCTTCACATCTGGGTTTGATAAGCCATTGAAATGGCCACACAGAACTCATAACAATACTCATGATTATAGAATTCATTAGGACAGTGAACAGTGTACAATTCAGGATCAGAAAAACTCAGGACACAGTAGTTCTCCAGTCTGGAATGCCTCTTGTCTGCCATACTGCAGGCATGCTTCACTCTTGTCTTTGTGTCTCAGTCATGAGACCCTTGACCTTTGCCCTGCTCCAGCAAGGGTTACAAAGCTCTTTTATCCAGTCTGCAAATTCCTAAAGGGCACATTCTGCAAGCCAGTCTCCTGTTCATCAGCTTTACTCAGTCCATGGGCCTAGAATCTAAAACTGCTGTCTGTCCCTGCCACCGCCTCTGCCATCACTTCTGCTGCCATTGCTTTTCTAGGTAGGGATCTCGTACTCCACTCATGTTCTTCCTGGATGATCCTGGAATCATTTGTTCCTCATTCTGAGATGGCTCCTTTTAAACCTAGTTGATGGCAAAACTAACCAATCCTAGCCTTTTAAGAGTCCTGTACACCTTATTTGCATGGTCTTACCCAATCACTTGTTGTTGTTGTCAAGTGCTGTCGAGTCGATTCTGACCCACAGCGACCCTGTCTAGGGTTTCCAAGGAGCAGCTGGTGAGCTTGAACCACCGACCTTGCAGTTCAAAGGGCTTTGCAGTCTGGCACATTAACCCACAGCACCACACCAGGACTCCCACCCAATCGAATTAATAAGATGTTGAATAAAAAAGCTATATCAAGTAAATTAAGGTATCACAGCTACATAGAAGGAGGAAAATACATGCCATGTCTGAGAATTTTGTTCGTGAAATTTAATCCATAACTGCATTTGGAAAGCTGTCTGAATTATACAAATTTTTTTTCCATCTTTGAAAAATCATGGCAGAAAAAGTCAAAGAAATGTTTTACTACCTTACAAAGCCTATAACATATAAATAGAAAAGCAATTTTCTCCCCTAAACATATCAACAAACTGGATTTGTGGCCTTTGTGGTTTTTATTACTAATTACTACTCCACTGCAGGATAAGCACTGGCGTGGCACTGCAGGATAAGCACTGGACTGTTAACCACCAGGTTGGCAGTTTAAACCCACCCACCAACCACTCCTCAGAAACCCCCTACAGGGTTGCTATGGGTCAGAACTGACTCAGAGGCACTTAACAACAACAGCTCCATGAGAGAAAGATCAGGCTTTCTGCTTCTGCAAAGATTTACAGCCTTGGAGACACTGTGTAGGGTCATGATGAGTCAGAACTGACTTGATGACACTAACAGCAACCACAAATGTATCAGCTCAATTTAGTAGCTGTCTTAATTATTGTTAAGTGCCATTGAGGCAGTTCTAACTCACAGTGACCATGTATAGGGTTTCTGAGGAGTGACTGGTAAGCTTGAACCACCCACCTAGCAGTTCAAACCAACCTTACAGTCCAGCACATTCACCCACAGTGCCACACCAGGATTCGTAGTGACCCTGGTGGGTTTGAACTGTGGACCTTGTGGTTAGCACTTCAGTGTTTATCCTACAGTACCGCTATAACAGAAATACCACATGTGCATGGGTTTAAGTAGCAGAACTTCATTCTCTCAAAGCTAGAAGGCTAGAACTCTAACTTCACAACACCAGCTCTAGGGGAATTTTTCTCTTTCTTTCGCATTTGGGGAAGTGTCCTTGTCTCTTTTCAGCATCTGTAGGTCCAGTATTCCTTGGAGAGCTCCATGTGTCTTGGCAGTAAACTTCCCGTGGATCTAGGAGCTTCACAGAGCAGGGATTGCAGGTCCAGAGGATGCAATCCTACCCAATTCTTCTTTCTTGGTGCTAACAGGTTCCTTTCTCACTGCTCCCTTCTCTTTTCTTTGATCTCTCATAAGATAAAAGGTGTTGCAGGCCACACGTCAGGAACAGCAGATCAAGGACACTCTAACAGCAGATCAGGATGTAGCAAAGCAAGGGTGATGCATCCTACCCTTACTCCTCTTGCTGGTTTATCACATCATGGGAGACCGACACATAACTGCCTTATTACATCATTACATAACTTCCAAACCACAGAAAAGCAGTACACATGTTTTGGGGGAACACAATTAAATCTATAACATTATCTCACAAGGTGGCTGGATTTTCTGCCCAGAGTGTTCCTGGGTTGAAATCGAGGTGGTTGTTGGACTGCAGTTTTCATCTTGGACTCTTACAATTTTATTGGTAGTTGGTAGAATTCCTTTCTTTGTTGTTGTTGGACGGATGTCTCCATTTTCCTTCTAATAGGTTGGGGACAACTCTAAATAATTAGAGTGGCAGCCTGCAGTTATTGTGATGTGGCAGTTTTCAACATCGTTATTTACAGGACAGTAGAAGTCTGTCTTTGTGACCAACTGGAGAATGCTCTCTGCTTTGAAAGGGCTTACCTAATTACATCAGGCCCACCCAGATAACCTCCCCATCTGGAGGTCAACTGATCTAGAATTTGTTTCCATCTGCAAAATCCTCTTTAAGCAGTTATCCAGATTTAGTGTTTGATGAAATACCTGCAAGAAGGTGTGTATAGGGACCATTAGGACCTGCCTCCCACCACTATGATTAAGAGATCCTTTAAAAAGGGTAGCTAATAACTCCTACAGCATGGCTTATGTTACCCATCTTCTTCCTTGCAAGTGTCCCAATGCATTAAACTATCCAGTTGTGTGTCTACACTTGTAAGCTCTCAGGCACCTTTGGTGTTCCAAGCTCCTGTGGGTACAGGCATATGCCTTAGGAGGGCACAAAGGAGGAGTAGAGAAGAAAGCCTCCAACTACTCCAAAAAGTAGAGAAGAAGGCCTCCAGCATTTTTCAGCCCAGTGCTGAAGAGGAAGTGTGAGGGGGTTATGATGAGCAAAGTATTCCACATACAAAGCAAAGGAGAAGGGATGAAACCTTGGTAGGAAGTGCAGTTGTCCCATGGGATTTTATGAATTTTAGCAAGTCACTCAGCAACACCTGACTAAATCAACTAATATTTTTGAGACTGAGTTCCTGTTTGAAAAATGACAAACTCTTTGATGCAAAACAGTTTTCTACTTTATAGATCTCTGATGAGAAAACGAGAAAGAGAAAACCAGTTGCCATTGAGTTTTCTCTGACTTTTGGCAACTCCATCCTGTCAGAGGAGGACTGTGCTCCATAAGATTTTCAGTGTCTGGGTCTTTGGAAATAATCACCAGACCTTTTTTCTGACACACCTCTGGGTAGACTTGAATTTCCAACCTTTTGGTTAGCAGTCTAGTGTGTTAATTATTTGTACGACCTAAACAGAGTGTCAATTTTATAATAGAGACTCTGTGGTCAGAGCACAAAGAATTTGTGAAGAAATGTAGGCTGCACTTGATGTTTGGACGCCCAATTTTATTCACCTGCAGACTGTCCTCTTTTCATCATAACTTTATTTAAATCATGGTTATACTCTTAATTAACAATTTAATTGGTTGGTGCATTCTCAATCCAGTTCTCTGGAGGCATGGTTTTCTGTTTAACTTTCTTGTTTTAATTCTTCAGTGAAACCATAAAATTTAATTAGGAAAGCAACCAGCTTTATAACAGCAGTTCCACATCTAATTATCTAGGTTTTGATGGTACGTTCTTAGTTTCCATTTGGCATTTGCACATATATTTTTCATTTATTCATGTTTCAGATGAGACATTGTGAATTTATAGCCTAAGCATGTAGGCAAGTCACTTTTTTACTCTTTCAAAGATGCTTGGTTACAGCTGATGAAATCAGGAAAATGAACTTAAAGCATCCTGATATGCTATTAAGCCAAGAGACATAAAAAACAAAAAGTGAAGATGTAAGAGGGTTACTTGTGTCTGTTGGCTATCTATTGCTATGAAAAATTTACCACAAACTTAGCAGCTTAAAACAATATCCATTTTTTCATCTCATAGCTCTGAAAGTCACAGCTTGAGGTACAGTTGGCTGGATTCTCTGCTCAGGGTCCAATGAGTTCTAAAACCAAGGTGTGAGCGGGACTGTATTCTCATCTGGATCTCACCGTCTTTCTCCATACTCATGTGGTTTGGCAGAATTAAGTTCCTTGGCCTCCTGAGGTCTCCAGTGCCTTACTTCCTATAAGTTAGAATGCTGCTTTCAGTCTCTCCTGCAGTCCTTGCCGTTTATAAAACCTGAATAATCCATTCCCTGTAGGCAATTCACAACATAACCATTTCCTTCTAGGCCAATGGCAGCACACCTCTGATTTCTTCCTCTTTAAGCAATCAGAGAATACACTTTTCTTTTAAAGGGATCTTCTGATTAGGTCAGACCCACCCTGAGATAATCTCCCTTGGCTATATAGTTGAACAGAACCAGTGTGGTACCGACATAATCAATTCTGTCCTCTCTCAGCTAAGGGATTCTACAGATTTTTGCATCATGGGACAGGAATATTGGAGATCGTTTTAGAATTCAGCCTAATGTAGTATATTTTCAGGAAAGAAATGGAAAATCCTTCTTGGAGATAGTGCAAGGGTGTGTAGAAATGCTCTTTGCTACAGCCCCAATTCTATGCCATTAACTCCACAAGACATAAGATTGCAGTCATATGCTTACTTTATGGCAGACTACTTTCTCTGGCCACAATTGCTGCTTTCAGTAGTGCAAGTGGACCATTTTCTGAAGTGATTTGAATTTAAAATGACATCAAGTGAATAAGATGCTTTTAGATAAAATTTTTCTAAGCTTAATGCCTCAAGTGTCAAACCAATAAAAGTATGCCTTTTGTCACAGGAAATCAAGGAATGTGCAGAAAAGAGTTAATTTAGGTGTGAAACTGCTACCATTGGAAAGGTTTGCTTGCCAGGTGGCCATTGGCTGAACTCTGGGAACTTGGAACTCAGGGGGGTTCCTACCACCCTAACTGATAAGACTGGCTCACTATGCCTAAACTGTATGAACAAGATGGTTTGTATTGGATACATGTTTCCCTTCTGGGAGTCTATAATTTTAGTATGTCCTATAATTCAAGAAGTTGGACTTTATGAAGAAGACAACCAACCTGTGAGATACGCAGATAACACAGTCTTGATTGTCAAGCACAGAGAAAACTCAAAGCCTTTACTGATGAAGGTCAAAGACTAAGAATTGCACCTGATCATGAAGAAATAAAAATCCTCACAATTGGCCTAATAAACATTTGTGAGGAAAGTTGAAATTTTCAAGGATTTCATTCTATTTGGATCAACAGTTGACATCCAAAGAAACAGCAGTCAAAAGGGAAATGACATATTTCATTGAGCAAATCTGCAACAAGGGACTTCATTAAAATTCTAAACAGAAAACATGTCACTTTGTTGACTAAGGTGCTCCTGACTCAAGCCATGGTCTTTTCAATCACCTCATATGATGCAAAAGTTGGGCAGTGATAAAAGAAAACAGAAGAATTGATGCTTTAATTGATTGCAGTGTTGGCAAAAAGTATTGAATAAGCTATGGACTGCTAGACAACTAAACAAATCATCTGTAGAGGAAATACAACCAGAGTGGTCCTTCAAAGTAAGGATGCAGAGACTTTGATTTTATTACTTTGGACATGTCATCAGGAAAGATCCATTTGGTAAAGTGTTTTGATATTATTGTTGCTAAGTGCCAGAGTCAGTTCCAACTCATAGTGACCCTATATAGGGTTCCCAAGGAGTGGCTGGTGAGTTTGAACCACCGATCCTGTGGTTCAAACCCACCTTGAGGTCCTGAGCATTATCCTGCAGCGCCACATCAGGGCTCCTTGGTAAAGTAGAGGAATGAAAGGGACTGTCAATGAGATGGACTGACATAGTGGTGACAATAGGCTCAAACATATAAAAGATCATGAAGATGGCACATGGCCTGCAGAGCAATACTTAGTTCTGCTGTATGTAAGGTTGTCGACTTGGGGGCAACAACAACAGGCAGAAGGTGCCTATCTTCCAACCGCCAATACAAAAACCTCAGGAACCCAGTCTTTAATGAACTTCCACAGTAGAATTTCATACATGTTGTTAGGAAATTTTACAAATCTATGTGATTCTACTAGAGAGAGGACTGTTAGAAGCCTGAGTCTGGTTTCCCCAGGTTTCTGATTTGGCTTTGTTCTCCATTGCTGTAATAAGCTATAGTATGAGTACAACTATATGCTGAGTCCTTGAAACTAATCATTAAACCTGGGCATGATCTTGTGGACCCTGACAGAATGAATAAAGTAACAAGACTATTTTCATGTTCTGTGTCTAGGCTCCAATTTTCAGTATTCTAGGCCATAATCTTCTCCATCATGGAGATGAGCAGAGCAAATGAGCCAGAGGTAAAAGGTGGGTCTCCTATGGGTTCTGGAGAGTTCAGCACCATTCAGACGTGTGTTCTCATCCCACAGTCTGATCTGGGACAAGTTACTTGACCTCTGTCTGTAGTCTTCATCTATAAAATAGTGATGACAGTAATCACCTTAAAGGGTTGTTAACATGAGACATCCAACGGAAAAGTGCTTAGCTCCGTGACTGGCACATGGTGTCTTAGAGTTGTTGGATCTGATTCTGTGTAGTGTCATCACTTGCCCCACCCCCTCTCTGCCTTCTCCCTTCTTTCTTGACTATCCCGTTTGACTCCCTTCTCTTAGTTATCCTATAAGCTCCTTCACATCCAATCATTCCCTCCCCACTTACTACCTTTCCTTAAGTGCTAAATTTAAACAATAGTACTTAAAAAAAAACAATGTTTTTCTTTAAGCACTTACAAAAAGTGGATATAGTATAAATGTGTTGTCTTCAGTTCCAGCAGCCCTAACATCCAACAGCTTTTGGTTCTACTCCCAATGTTTAGGAGGATTATACATAACTGTGAAACCCATTAACCACTCCTTTGTGCTCATGTAAAGATTTACAGCCTCAGAAACCCAACACATGGCTGGTATGAGTCAGAATTGACTTGATGGCAGCAGGTTTCGTTTGTTTACACATAACCTGTACAGTCCTCAATGAAATAATTTTATTACTTTTGATAATGGTAAATGATAATCACAGATATAACTATGCAGTTTAGTTTTCATACCTCTGTAAGGCTATCATGTAAATAAAGTCATAATTTGGAAAACAATCTTTTGCCAAATCCTTTGTTCTAATGTTTGCTCAGAATATTTGCTCCCTGAAACACTGGGCTCCTAGGTGAAAAGCAGTTCTCTTGTTTTTCCATTGGTATATTTAAAACACGCTTTCAGTGAAGATGAAAACATCTGCTCATAATTGGTTTCATTTGCAACTTCCAAGTCCCTGTGGACTGAGTGCTTAGAGCGTGCTCAGAGAATATTGAAAAGGCCATCCTGGGGCTAAGAATCATACTGCTGCATGTCATCAAGTTGGTGCTGATTCATAATGCTCCTGTATAGGGTTTCCAAGGCTGTAAATCTTCACAGGAGCAGAAAGCCTCATATGTCTCCTGCAGAGTGGCTAGTGGATTTGAACTGCTGACCTTGAGGTTAGCAGCCCAGTGCATAACCCACTACACTACCAGGGCTCCTGAGGATCATATATAACCAGAAATAGTCTCTGTCAGTATTGCTGAAGCAGAGATTCCTTAGAAGAACAAAGGAAGCTTAGGAAATGCCCAGAAAACACAGTTTCCCTGTTATTTATAAAGTAATACCAATTTTGGTATTGAATAAAGGAGGTCTTGTATCCTCCCTCCAGGGTGGAGGGGGAACTTGTAATGAGACATAGTGTATACAAGCTGGAAAATGAGACAGAAAAATCAATCAAATGTTTAAAACAATATTTGTCAAAAAATTCAATATTTGAAACCAAAATAACAAAAAAGAAAAATAAACCTAGAATAAAAGATCAAAAGAATGATAATTATAAATAGCTTTGGAAACTATAATTCTGTCCCTCCTTCTCTATCCCCTAGCACTCTTTTCAGATAGGGTTGTACATCAGCCACCTGAGACAAACATTTTTCTGTCCTATATTAAAGATTAAAGAGGTTCCCTGGTAATTTGTGCTTTATTATCCTGTGGTATTGTAGGATAAGCACTTGACCCAAAGTCAGTTTGAACTGCAACAATCCTAAAAATGAGGGAGCACAAAGGCTCTGTAGGATAAGCCCTGGACTGCGAACCACAGGTCAGCAGTTCGGGCTCACCAGATGCTCCACAGGAGACAGATGAGGCTCTCTGAGCCGGTACAGATTCACAGCCTCAAAAATACTATACAGGGTTGCTATGAGTCGGAATCAGCCTGGGTGGCACTTAACAACAATCTTTAAAATGAAGCTAAAATGGCATATCGCCTGAGCTTGTTCTGTTCTTAACAATAGACATGGAAAACATCGAAACATTTGTTGTTGTTATGTGCCGTGGAGTCAGTTCTGACTCATAGCGACCCTGTACAGGATTTTCAAGGCTGTAAATCTTTACGGGAGCAGAACGTCTCATCTTTCTCTTGCGGAACAGCTGGTAGTTTTGAACTGCTGACCTTGCGGTTTGCAGCCTGTTTCATAACCACTACACTGCCAGAGCTCGAAACATTTAGCGAAGTTAAATTCCATTATATGCGTTAGGCAAAGTGGCAGCATCAATGCACTCAAGCGTGGCAACAAGTGTGAGGTTGGCCCAGGACTGGGCAGTGTTTCATTCTGCTGTGCCATAGGGTCTCTATGAGTCGGTTCTAGCTCGATGGCACCTAACAGCAACAACATATGTATTAAGGCTGCTAGAATTCTCCAACACTGGCATCCATAAAAATCATCAAAGATTGAGTAATCAAAGCCTTTTATCTTTGCCAACAAATTCTCTTATCAGACTCACAGAACTACTGCAAAATTAATTAACTTGAATTTATAGCTTTTATTTTCCTCAACTCACATCTTCTTGAAGTTTTAAGTGGAAGGAAAGTATCTAGATGATCAGAAGCAGTACTTCAAAAAGGGAAAGAAAGCTCTGGAAAATTATAAACGAAATCTCATTCATTTAAAAAAAAATCAACAAATATTTATTGAACTTCTAGGACATGCCAGACATTAGATGCAAATACAGTGATAAGCAAAATGGACAAGCTTTCAACTCGTGGTGAGTAGATAAT
>NW_006408554.1:11036985-11038192 GCF_000296735.1 Chrysochloris asiatica | reverse complement strand
GTTCAAGCTTACCAACTGCTTCTTGGAAACCCTATACAGGGTTACTATGGGTTGGAACAATTCAACAGCACTTAAGAACAGCAAATATATATATTTATATATTTAAAAGCTTAACGTAACTATGCTCTAAAAGTTCTTTCAACTTATCTCTTAAACTTCTATTCTTCTGGATAATTCCAATAAATCAACTTCAGCTAACCAAGCCCTGAAAACACATAATACAAGCATTGTTCTATTACCTTAAGTTGGCGGTATATTTTCTTCAGTGCATATGCTTCCTCTTCTGTTTTGGGAATAAGTCTTATCAACTGATCACTGCAAAAAGAAAAAAAGTGTAATTTACCCTTTCAAAATAAAAGTTATTTGCTCTTTAAATTCTTCTTACCCATAAAAAAGGAGTTTTGGTGTCGTGCTGTGGGTTAATGTGCTGCACTGCAAAGTTGGTTTGAATCACAAGGTCAGTGTTTGAAGCTTACCAGCTGCTCCTCAGAAACCCTAGACAGGGTTGCTATGGGTCAGAATCGACTTGATGGCACTTAACAATAATAACAACTCACAAAAAAACCCTGTCTCTACTTTTTTAAAATGAGACAGCAAAACTTTTGACTAATCAGTGGCTATTTTGCCCAGTTCTTGTTATTTACAATTGTACTCATCTTTTTTTCCCTGCCTTAAAACTAAGACATCAGCGCTTGAAGATACCAGGTTCACATTTTATATTATAAATGGAAAGAGGGTGGAACCACAGGAATGGGCAATAGGGACAGCAAATTTTATGAACAGCTCAGAACAGATCCAAGAAAGAAAATTGCTAATGACAGAAGTAAGAAAAACCATTTACCTTTTAGATGAATGCTGAAAAAAATGTGACTTTTTCAGTGAGAAGACAATTGAAATAAACACACTTTGGACCATTTCTGGTTTGAATTATTCTTACACTGAGAATAGTAACGATAAGCACATCTATAAGCACTGGACCACAAGGTTGGTTTGAACTGCAAGGTCAAAAGTTCAAACTCACTATCTACTCCTTGGAAACCCTTTACACGTTCACTATGTGTTGGAACTGACTCAATGGCACATAACAACAACAACGTGGGATACATAGTAATCCCCTAGTAAGCACCTGGCTGTTAACTGAAGAGTTGGTGGTTTGGATCCAGCCAATGGATCTGGGGAAGGAAGAAAGAAAGGCCTGGTGATCTTC
>NW_006408554.1:11031573-11035170 GCF_000296735.1 Chrysochloris asiatica | reverse complement strand
GACATTGTGGTTCAAACCAACTTTGCATTCCAGCACATTAACCCACAGCGCCACACCAGGACTCCACAGAGCCACTGTACTCATAATTTATTAATGAACTGGCATAGAGGATATTATTGGCTTAGAGAATAGTAATTGGCTTCTTAAAAAAATATAGAAGAAATAAGTAGAAAACGTTTAATAATAGGAATAAATATATTTCATAACCCACTATGGCATTTTATAGTGACTGAAGATAAAGCTGAATATTTTTAATACCATACATACAGAACAGAAAAGTCTACCAGTTCACCCAGAATTTATCTCTCTAGCCCATAGACACCAGGAAAAATGATGAAATTGCTTTCCTCATGATTTTGCTACTTAGATATGTTTCATCTAGTTTCCAAAGCTCACCAAGGCTAATATATGATTGGCAGCGAACCCTCAAGAGGGATTTCTGGATTAGATTTGCAGTGATTTGGGGGGGACTGTGTACTTATTTCTAATCACTTTAGTTTTGTTATTTCAAATGATCGTCTATACTTTCTTTAGGTCTATGAATTAAAAGATATTTAGTTTACTTGTGGTAATTTAGAATTCTTGAGGTATTGCCTCAGATATGGTTTTGCAGCCTTTATTTCTTCAAAATCACACAAAACAACCTCTCAGGATCTGTAATATATTGGGTCATATCCCTCAGAAAGATTTGTTGAAGTCCAAAACTAAGGGTAAGAAACCCTCGGCTCGAGGGCCATATGTTGTTGTTGTTAAGTGCTGTCAAGTTGGTTCGACTCATAGCAACCCTGTATAGAGTTTCCAAGGAGCAGCCGGTGGGTTTGAACGCCGACCTTGTGGTTTGTGGTCCAGTGCTGATCCTACAACACCACATGTATAAAGCCTGCGAAATCATTTGGTTTGCTCTTGCCAAGGCAATCACAGTTCCAGCTATCACATTAGGGTATAGTTAATTAATGTAGGGGTTAGTTAATTAATGTTTGACCAAATATAGCAGGCTAATTTTTAAGCTGATAATTTTTTATGGCCTGTGAATGATGTTATACATTTTGGAAGAAAAAAGTTTCCCCATCCTTGTCCTAAACCCTTTTATCTATGAATGTGATCTTATTTGAAAATAAGGTCTTTGAAGATGTTGCCAGTTAAATCCAATTAGTGGTATCCTTACAAAAGAGGAAAAGAGAAACAGACACAGCGGGAAGGTGGCCATGTGAAGACAAAGGCAGAGACTGGTGTGACAAGGAACTATAAGGGTGGTCTGCGGTCACCAGAAAGTAGGTGAGAGGTATGGAGCAGTTTCCATCAGAGTACCCAGGACTCAACACAGCCAACACTTGGATTTCCAAGTCCTTGTCAGAATTGTGAGACAACAGATTTCTGTTATCAACTATCCAGTTTGTGGTACTTGGTTATAGCAGCTGCAGGAAACTAATACAGTATCAATATCATGAAGTCTCTGTTTCTGGAAGAGCCCAGGTGTGGCACTGTAGGATAAACACTTTTCTTCTAACTGCAAGATGAGCAATTCAAATCTGCCAGTCACTCTTGGAAACCCTATACAGGGTCGCTATGAGTCGGAACTGACTTGATGGCACATCAACATGTTTCTGGAAGGAGTAAAAGACAGCATAGGGGTGAAAAATAATCAACAAGTCACTGTAAAACAATTCAAGATATGACCTTCCTTCCCTTCATTTCAAATACACATGTTTGTATTTTTCTTGGATTGATACTTCCCTGGTCTCTCCCACCTGACCCGATATAATTCTTGGTAGAGAAAGACAACTCCACTGGGTGATCTGGTTGTTTTTGATAGATGGATTTCCTGGCAGCTTGCTGCAAAGCACCTTCATGGTTGGCCCTGTCTGCTCCTCAAGAGTGTAATGAAAGCAACTAGGAGCCATTTTATAGCCCTGAAAAGAATGTCTCCTTTCTTTTTACTAAATGACGGATAAATCAACTTGGCAGTCAGTTTCTCTTCCATGAGTTCAGGGTGTAAAGGAATCGCCCCTGGGATTATTACCCCTAAAAGCAATTGTTCAAGCCCAGCTTTGCTAGCTATTTTTACAACAAAAAGTTTACTTCAGCCCAGCTGTTAGAAAGTCTCAGGTGTCTTTAGAAATGTGTTTATTACTGCTTGATTAATTATCAGGGAAAGAGAATAAGAAAAGCTATTTAAGAAAACCCATGAAATGCCATACTCTTTTTTTGTGTGTGTGTAAGTCAATAAATTATATTGGTGAAATAACCAGTAACCAAGACCAACAAGAGCTCTTTATTTAGCATGTAAAATCCAATGACTCCCAAATGACCTGTTTGTCTAATTAAACAAAAAGCTTACTTTCTCTAAATCTGATAGCATGTCTTTTTTTAAAGAAGGGAATGATCATTTGGTACTACAAACTGGGAAATTTTAGGTATTAAAGTATCTTCTGGAATTTAGGGAGAAAAACTAGATGCTCTCAAAGGAGAGCAAAAAGTCTTTCTTTGTAATTTATCAACTTTTTCAATGCGAAGGGATAACATCAGTTTAAGACCCCCGACTACCTTCTGGAGTCCCTGGATAGTGTAAACCATAAGGCACTCAACTGCTAACCAAAAGATTGCAGGTTGGAGTCCCCCTAAAGGTGCCTTAGAGGAGGAGCCTGGCAACCTACTTCAAAAATATCAGCAATTGAAAAACATACAGAGTTCTTCTCAGACACACATGAGTCAGAATCTACTTGACAACAACTGGTTAGCTACTCTTTATTACCAATATGAAAGAGCCAGAAGATTAAGCACTCATATAAGCTGAAGACTATGAGACAACTAGCTACGTATATAGACATGTGTATATAAGTCAGATATTTCTAACTCAGAGGACCTATATAAATTCATCCAAAGAAGAGTAGCATAAGATTTCTAAATTATATTTTAAGAATATGGTATCAAGGCAGTAGTAGCATATTCCAGGTGGCACTGTAGGATAAGCACTAGACCGCAAGGTAGGTTTGAACTGCAAGGTTGGCAGTTCAAACTCACCAACTGCTCCTCAGAAACACTATACAGGGTCGCTATGGGTCAGAACTGACTTGACAGTACTTAACAACAACACTGATGTTAAGTTCCAACAAATTGGCCCGGTCCTAAGCCATTCCTCACAATTGTTAACTTTGAGCCCATCGTTACTGCCATTGTGTCAATCCATCTTGTTGAGGGACTTCCGATTTTTCACGGACACTCCACTTTTACAAGCACGATGTCCTCCAGGAGATCGTCCCTCCTAAAAACATGTCCAAAGTACAAGAGATGAAGTCTTACCATCCTGGCTTCTAAGGAGTTTTCTACCTGTGATTCTTCCAAGACTGATTTGTTCGTTTGTTTTTCTGGGAGTCCATGGTACTTTCAGTGTTCTCCAACTTCATTAATTCAAATGCATCAATTCTTCTACAGCCTTCCTTATTCGTTGTCCAACTTTTACATGCATATGAGGTTATTGAAAATACCATAGCTTGGGTTAGGCGCATCTGAGTCCTCAAACTGAAATCTTTGCTTTTGAACACGGTAGAGAGTTCTTTTTTAAAATACTTTTATTTATTGTGAACTGAGTGACGGTTT
>NW_006408554.1:11023123-11031224 GCF_000296735.1 Chrysochloris asiatica | reverse complement strand
CTCTTCACTTTCAACAAGCAAGGTTGTATCATCTGCACATCACAAGTTTTTTGTGAGTCTTCCACCAATCCTGATGCATGTTTTTCTTCATATAATATAGCTTCTTGGATTACTTGCTCAGCACACAAATGTAAAATAAGTATGGAAAAGAAGACAACCCTGGCACACACCTTTCCTGATTTTAAACCATTCAGTATCCCCTTGTTCTATTCCAACTACTGTCTTTTGGTCCATGTATAGGTTTCTCATGAGCTCAATTAAGTGTTCTGAGATATCCATTCTTTGCAATAGTGTACATAGCTTGTCATGATCTACACAGTCAAAAACATTCTTATAGTTAATAAAGTACATAATTAATAAAGTAAACATCTTTCTTTGCTTTCAGTCAAGATCCATTCTTTGTTCCATGTCCTCTCTTGAATCTGACTTGAATTTCTGGCAGTTCCCTGCTGATGTGCTGCTGCAACCATTTTTGAATTAAATTCAGCAAAATTTTACTGGCCTGTGATATTAATGATATTGTTTGATGAGTTCTGCATTCCGTTGGGTCACCTTTCTTGGGAATGAGCACAAATATGGGTCTTTTCAATCAGTTGGCCAGGTAGCTGTCTTCCAAATTTCTGGGCATAGATGAGTGAGACCTCCAGCACTGCTTCAGTTTGTTGAAATATTTTAATTTGTATTCCATAATTTCCTGGATCCTTGTTGTCCATCAATGCCTTTAGTGCAGTTTGTACTTCTTCTTTCAGTACTGTTCATACTTGATCATATGATGCCTCTTGAAATGATTGACCATTGGTCAATTCTTTTTGAATTAATCTCCCTGTTGTTGCTAAGGACCATTGAGTTGTTCCCAACTCATAGTGACCCTGAATGGGGTTTCTGAGGAGTGGTTGGTGAGTTTGAACTTGCAATTCAGTGCTTATCACACAGTGCCACATCAACGCTCCAATAATATATGTTCACTTCTGTTTTATTTACATTTTGTTTCCTTGCCTTACATGATAAATGAGATGATGTTGCTAAAATGCTGGCATGTGATTGAAAGTTTGGCTAACAATTTGTATGTTTAGTATCAATTACAGAAATGAAACAAAATGAAATAAAATTGATTTAAAAATAATTATTGCAGATGATCAATTAACACACAAAAAGATGTACAATACCATTAGTTATTAAGGAAATGCAAATCAAAATCACAATTGGATACTACTTCATGTTTATCAACCATACACACAAAAGGAAAATAACAAATGTTGATTGACAAGGATGGGGAGAAATTGCAAACCTCATGTAATAAAGTAGGAATGTAGAATAGTTCAGCTGCTATGGAAAACAGATTGATGGTTCCTCGAAAAGGTAAACATAGAACTAATGGATATTTCAGTATTCTTATTCCTAGGTATGAACTTTAAAGGATTGAAAACATGGACTCAATCTGCTTGTTTTTTATAGCACCAAATTAGAAAAAATAGATTAACCAGCTCTTGAATACTTCTGAGAATACAATAATACTTATACTTAACATTTACACCTAGTCCTAACTTATCAACTATCTTGATATCCCATGGTGGTGGTTATGTGCCATGGAGTTGGTTCCAATTCATAGCAACCCCATAGAGGGTTTTCTGAGGCTATAAATATTGGAGCAGAATGTGCCATCTTTATCTCACAGAGTCTGGTAGATTCGAACTGCTGACCTTACCATTAGCAGCCCAACTCATAACCCACTCTGCTGCCAGGGCTCACTTATCTCCTTATCCCATAGTTTCCATTTATGGCAAAAGTAAAAACTACTATCTAGTTTCCGCTTAATGATGTTCATCTGGCAGTAACAAACATTGAGATGTGAAGAAAGAGTAATGCTGGCTGTGATGGACACTATTGTGTGTCACGAACCATGATTCTCAGGGATTTGGCAGTTAAATAAAGAAATTTGATGGTTATGTAATGATGTACAAGTCATCCTCCATTTTCACATAATGGTGGCTTTTTTTTTTTTTTTTTAAATAATGAGCTTGTCCTTGGAACCTAACCATGTTGATAAGTGAGCAGTAGGTATACTTACATTTTCTGGATAAATTTGTTACTTTTCTAGTTGATTGCTGGGAGTACAGTGATCCTGTAGGATAAGCACTAGACTGTGAATCACAGGTCAGTGGTTCGAGCTCACCAACTGCTACTTGGGAAAAAGATGAGGCTTTCTGTTCCTGCATAGATTTACAGCCTCAGAAACCCAATACAGCGTCACTATGAGTCAGAACTTACTTGACAACACTTTAACAAGTTGTTATTATTTCTTATTTTTAGTTATTGTTTATTGTTACGAGCTCTTACTTGGATATTGTTATCTCTTACTTTGATACTGTCATCTCTTACTCTTCTAGTCAATGTAATAGTTACCTTTTTCATGCTGTTCACTTTCCTTAAGTGTTTGGTAGATTTTGCTTATTCATGTCAATGAGATCCTAATTTGAACTGTGTTGGAGACTGTTTCTGGGCCAAGTGGAAATTTCCATTTCTGTCATTGTGAATGTCTGGCTTATTCACTGTGTTTGCAGGACAGTGAATGGGAGAAGTAAGCTGGTGCTAGATGTGCAGCCTAGAGACTGTAATTTGTGGCAGTAGCCACACAGTTAAGTCTACTGACTAAAGGAGGCTGGGTAGGGGCTCTGGTAAACTCCAAACTCCATGTCCCATCCAAAGAGCAGTGGCTGTGATACGGGTCCAGCTGATGGGTGCCTGGTGAAGGTGGTCAGATCTGAATTTTCAAGGGATGCTGTAGTGAAATCCAGAGCTATGTGAAGACCCCAGGCTTTTTAAACATTTATTTTATTTTATATTAAAAAAATATTTTATTGTGTTTTTGGTGAAAGTTTACATAGGAGATTAAGTTCTGGTTTAACAGTTCCTGGCGTGGCACTATGGGTTAATGCAGTTGACTGCAAAGTCAGTTTGAATTGCAATGTCTAGCTGCTCCTTGGAAACTCTATACAGGGTTGCTATTTGTTGGAACTGACTTGATGACACTTAACAACAACATACATATTGTTTAGTGACACTACTGACATTTCCCACAATGTGTCACAATCCATTTCTGCTCTGGTTGTTTTGTTTCCATGAATCTAGCTTCCCTACATCCCAACCCTTGCCTTCTCATTGTTGCTTTAGGGCAAATATTGACTGCTGGGTCTCATATTGATGACTTCTTTAAAAAAACAGTGCTTATAGGTGATAGTTGTTGTTGGTTTTGTTAAGTACTGTCAAGTCCTTTCTGACTTATAGAGACCCTGTATAGGGTTTCCAAGGAGCGGCTGGTAAGTTCGAACCACTGACCTTGCAGTTCAAACTAACTTTGTGATTCAGTGCTTAGCCTACAGTGCCACACCAGGACTCCACTTATAGGTGATACTGTTTATTTTATGAGATAATTTGTTGTTTCGCTGAAAGGTAGGTTCAGTTCCAAGTTTAAAGGGTATTTCAGGGTGATAGTCTCTAGAATTCTTCTAGTTTCTCCTGGGCCAGTAAGTCTGATCCTTTTTAAGAATTTGAGTTTTGCCTTACATTTTTCTTTTATTCCATACAGGACCATCTGTTGTGTCCTTTGTCTAAATGGTCAATTGTGGTAGCCAGGTACAACATTGGCCTTGACGGTTCCAGATTTTAAAATGTTGATACTGGTGCATTCCCCAAGACATTCTATAGGCTACACGAAACATGTGTGCTGGCAGAATTTAGCTCATAAGCTGCCAATTCTGGCTTTGCAGGTCCTTCTGCTGTGGCACTTCACTATAGGGTAAGCACTTGACCACAAAGTCGGTTTGAACCACAAAGTTGACGATTCAAACCCAGCAGTCACTCCTTGGAAACCCTATACAGGGTCACTATGAGCCAGGGCTGACTTGACAGCACGTAACACAACAACAACAGTTGCTTGTGTGTACCGCCTTAATTCTTTGGCCCCAAAGTCCTGGAGACATTTATTGATTCACTGAATAGTTTTGAATGCTAAAAATAGAGTAGTAAACAAGAATCTTCTATACATAGGGTCCACTCTATGGTGCTTCTGATGGTTTGGGAGTAGGTAACTAGCCTAGCTTTGCTACAAACTCTCACTACAGGTAATAAAAGCTAATGGCCCAGCGTTTCATGCACTTTTAATTACCTCTAGTTTCAGCATGTTTTTCTATTCTTGGCAAAGATTATTTTGGGGACACCAAAATTCTTACACAATAAGAACCATAATTCCAACTCATAACAACCCTATTATTTAGGGTTTCCAAGACTGTAAATCTTTGTAGGAGCAGAAAGCCTCATCTTTCTCCTGGAAGTTTCAAACTGCTGACCTTGAGGTTAGCACCCGAATTGTAAACACTACACTCTTTTCTATTTCTTTTCTTATGCTTTAAGAAAGAGTTCATTTTTTTCTTTGGAAAATTAAGGAAATTTGGAATATCCTTATGGAAAATTGATTAGCTTAGTTTTTTTATTTTATCTTCAACCATGTGCATGCTACTAATTAGCTAATATATTTAGAGTTTTTAGCTTTTAAACTTCGATATGTTGTTAGTTGTCAAACACTGTATTTTTTTTTTATAACACTTTTCACTACTCTACAGTGCAGCTCCAAGAGCCCTGGTAGCGCAGTGAGTTACATGTTATGTTGGCTGCCATCTGCAAGACCAACAGTTTGAATCCACCAGGTGCTCCGTGGGAGAAAAATGAGGTTTTCTGCTCCCATAAAATTTAGGAAATCCTAAATCGGACAGTATGAGCTGGAACTGACTTGATAGCATATCACCACAGGATAGCTCAGACATCCTGGTAGTGCAGTGGTTAAATGAAACTTGGTTGCTAACCAAAATGTCAGTGGTTCAAACCCACCAGCCACTCTGCTGGAAACATATGTGGCATTCTACTTCTGTAAGAATTATAAGCCTAGGAAACCTTTTGGGACAGTTCTACTTTGTCCTCCAGTGTTCGTATGAGTCAAAATTGATAAACTGGCAATGTTTTCTTTTGGAATGGTGTAACTCTTCCCACTTTCTAGTTCTAATAGTTGATATGTACTGACTACCTACAATGTTCTGGTCGCTTTTCTAATCCTTTGAAAAGCATAGTTAGTCCTCATAGCCACCTTCTGAGGTAGGATTATTCTTATTTGCATTTTACAGATAAAGAAACGGAGGCACAGTTTACCCCAAATCATGTAACTGTAAAGGGTTTGTGCAAAGATTTGAATCCAGGCAATCTAACTACAAGCCTGTTATTTTTGTGTCTTTTTCTCTCATTTCAATAGAATTTGGGAAGGTAATCCAAACACGAATCAGTTATTTATCCATTAAGTGAGCTATTTTAATTGATAAATTTTAATGTATTTTATTAAATCCATTTAGTAAGATATTTTAAACCAGAAGTCTGTATTAACCTTTTCTTCCTAATTGATACCACATGACTTCAGCACTAGCAAAGGAAAACACTGAGGTATCTCTTGATCCCCGGATGTTTTTAGTCACCTTATTCCTATATCCTCTCAAAGCTCTGGATATTTCCTATCACAACACCCATTAAACTTTACTGTACCCATCTGTTTAAGATCTGTGTCTCTCACTAAGCTCAAAACTCCACATAAGCAGGAACTTTACTGCCTCATTATGTGGGAGTTCTGGGTTATGAGTTTCCATGGAATGTTTTAGAAATAGCTATGAGTGGGACAGGGACTTTAGTGGCTCAGGACAGTTTTGTTTGTGTTTTAATTGCAACTTCTATTATAAGACAGAATGCCCATGAACGCTGTAGAATAAGCACTCACCCACAAGGTCAGCAGTTCAAACTCACCAGCTGCTCCTCAAAATCCCTCTAACAGGGTTGCTATTGGTTGGAATCGACTCAATAGCACTTAACAACAACCACCCAAGAATGAGATAGGTTTGGGGTATTTGCTTCTTGTAGGACCCTTCTCTTTACCCTTCTCCCCAAATTTTGAGGAGACTAAAATTGTCCTGTTTCTTCCAGATAGAGGGAAAAACTTTTCTAGATCTTTGAGTTTCCCTGCTTTATCTGGGGGCCTTGTTTCTAGTCCCCCACTTCTCATTAAGAGAATTAGAATCATAGCCCCAGCCTATCGGAGCTCTTTTCATAGTCCTGACTCCCAGAGCCATAGCTTTTCTTTCTACTCTAGCATTGACCTCCCCCCTTCTGAATGTCTGATGCCTGAAAGTTGCCTTTGCTTTCTTTCTATAATGATTAAAACAAAAGTCTGAATGGTAGTAGTAAAAGCATGAACCTTGGAACTATGATGCTGACCTAGTTACATGATGAGTTTTAAACATCTATGTGCCTCAGTCTTTCTATAAATTGGAGATAATGTTACCTTGATAGTTATGTGCTGTGGAGTTGATTCTGACTCATAGCGACCCTGTATATATAGGGTTTCTGAGGCTGTAAATCTTTATGGGAGCAGAAAGCCTCATCTTTCTCCCACAGCACAACTGGTAGTTTTGAACTGCTGACCTTGAGGCTAACAGCCTGACTAGTAACCACTATGCTACCAGAGTTACCATACAGATGGGAAATTGTGACGATCAAGTGAGTATACATGTAAACTGCTTATAATAATGCCTGACACAGAGTAAGGGCTGACAGGTGCTTAATGCAATTATAAGGAGCCCTTTTATTGTAGTGGGTTATGAGTTGGGTTGCTAACAGCAAGGTCAGCAGTTTGAACCTACCAGTCACTTTGTGGTAGAAATATGAGGCTTTCTGCTCCCACAAAGACTTACAGCCTTGGAAATCCTATACAGGGTTACTATGAGTCCGAACTACCTCCATGGCCTACAACCATTAATATTTATAATTTTACATGTTCAACATATTTGAATTTATCCAACATTTGATCTTTGATGTTTCCTGAGAATACCAATGTAGTTCTCCATGTTCTCTTATACTCTAATTTTCTCATTGGATGAATATATATGATTCTCTCAAGAGGAAATTACTTGTGGTAGACATTCTGAGAGGCCGCAGAAAGGTCAGCTTGCCCAGAGGTCCCATCTGAGGCATCCTTTGCTTGGAATATTGTAACTGTCTTACCTGGGCCACACCTAATGTGATGCCTAACCTATAGGTACCAGCAGATGATAAAATGGAATGACAAGCAAGGTCTGCTTGCTCAATCACACCTTATGCTACTAGAAAGTGATTAACAGCTGGCCCAGTCACATCCCATCTTTGGGGTTTGCACTTGAAACATTAAAAAAAAAAATCAGTTAGTTTGTAACCTAAACCTATTAACCACATGAGCAGTGGATGCTCGTGCAACTAACAGACAAGCTATGGAAAAATCTAAGGCAGGAAGCTAGGGGCACCTGATACATTTAGGCAGCAAGAGTCTGGATTTGAAATTGTCCCTATTCTTCCTTATATTTTCTTATCATAAACCTCTATCGTCTGAGGTATCTTCAGGATGTCCTCTGTAAACCTAACAAATAAACTAATATTAAAAACATGTAAATACTTCACATACTTCAGTTATTTTATTCCCACCTCCAAGTCACTGGATTTATTTTCTCCAAACCACTTCCCTCTTTACTTAGGGAGAAAAAGAGAGGAAGACTGGGTTCAAATCTTGGTGCCACCACTTGCTGTACACTAGCTCTTGGCCAAACTGCATAGCCATTCAGAGCCACAAATTTCTAACCTGTAAACTGGGGCAAACATCAAGACTATTATGGCATAATACTTTTTGGGAGAATTATTTTATTCAGCCACATGTATTAAAGTCAGGAGCTGGCATGGTAGTAAATGCCAATAATGCAATGTTTCCTGCTAGGACAGACTTATAATCATAGACTGAATGAGTTGTTGTCTGGGAAATGCCCCATTCAGTGTAGCCTTTCAACAAATAGTAACCAGTGGCCATTGACTTGACTCTGACTTGTGGCATCCCAATACGTGTCAGAGTAGAATTGTGTGCGTACCAACTCATTGTGTCTGTACCAACTCATAGCAACCCTATGCACAACAGAACGAAACACTGCCCGATCCTGGGCCAACCTCATAACTGTTGCCACACTTGAGCCCATTGCTGCTGTCACTATGC
>NW_006408554.1:11022092-11022683 GCF_000296735.1 Chrysochloris asiatica | reverse complement strand
GTCTAATGAATCAAATCTGTTCTTGAGATGCTTTCTAAATTCAGGTGGGATATATTCAAGGTCATATTTTGGCTCCCGTGGACTTTAAAATTTTTTCTTCAGGTTCAGCCTGAATTTGCATATGAGCAATTGATGGTCTGTTCCACAGTCTTCACCTGGCCTTGTTTTGGCTGATAATATGGAGCTTTTCTACCATGTCTTTTCACTGATGGTGTTGTAGTCAATTTTCTGTGTATTCCGTCGGGTGAGGTCCATGGGTACAGTCATCTTTTACGTTGTCTAAAAAAGGTACTTGCAATGAAGTAGTAACTGGTCTTGTAAAATTCTGTCATGCAATCTCCAGCATCATTTCTATCACCAAGGCCATTATTTTTCAATTACTGATCCTTCCTCTTTGTTTCCAACCTTTGCATTCCAGTCGCCAGTAATTATCAACACATCTTGATTGCATCCTGGATCAATTTCAGACTGAAGAAGTTGGTACAATTCTTCAATTTTATCCTCAACCACTCAAGAATTGTGGCCTGAGCATTTCTGACCATGAGTTGTAACCTCTTAATTTCCCTAATAAAGTCCCATAACTATGAGTGT
>NW_006408554.1:11017463-11021074 GCF_000296735.1 Chrysochloris asiatica | reverse complement strand
CCCTGTACAGGCTTTCCAAGGCTGTAAATCTTTACGGGAGCAGAAAGCCTCCTCTTTCTCCCGCGGAGCAGCTGGTAGTTTCAAACTGCTGACCTGTGGTTTGCAGTCTGATTCTTAACCACTACGCTACCAGAGCTCCTTAGAGCTCAGAAATTTCCTGGAAACGTTTTTTAGTCTGGTGATGGGCATGTGTTCTACGTTGGCCTATTGAGATTTAAGAGGATTATTAATTCACAGTTGGAAAATAGGATTCACTCTCTTACTTCATGTTAACAAGAGAATGTGTAACCCTGCTTGCCACTGGTAGCCATCTTGTAATTAGAAAGGTAGTTATCTTTATGTTGAAGCATTTTCTATTGAATGAAGGAATGTGGGTCATTAAAAATCTAGTTGGATAATCCATTCTTTGATCTTAATTCTGGACTTTGCTATGTAATAAAAAATTTTTAAATGGCACTAACCATCCTTTACTCAGCGGGATTTGATAATGCATTGCAATGGGCACACAGAACTCAAACACCATACTCATAGTTATGGGACTTATTTGGGAACTTGATATGTTTCAACTCAGGCTCAGAAAGGCTCAGAACACAGTTCTTTAAGTCAGTACACCCACTTCTCAGCCATACCTACAGGTAGGCCTCACTATGGCCTTCGACCTCGTGTCCTGCCTTCTGCCCTACTCTGACAATATTACAAAGCTTTTTAAGGGCTGCTGATAACTGCCCACAGGGCATATCACTCTACCAGCTTGAAGACATTTTTATCTAGCTCTTTGGGTCAACAAACCTCTCTTCCAATTAAGTGTCTGGAAGCCCCCTACTCTGTTAGCAAGCCTCCTGCCCAAAGTCACTCAACTTTACTGCCTCCTTGTGCTGGGAAGCCCACCACTCTGTCTTGTGCTCTGACTCTAGGTTCTGCTGTTGCTACCCCTCTGGCACGCCCCTAATGTCAGAGCTTTCTGTCCCTGGGTTGAGAAGGTTCAATGCACACAGATCTCAGGGTCCAAAGGATGCACTCTACTCCTCACTCATCCTCTTTGATGGCAGTGAGATCACCCATTCTTGTTTCTGAGATGGCTCAGTTTATATACGTAGAGTTTCAAGTTTTCACAATTAACCCTGGTAACAATCCCTTACAACAGAATCATACAATCTATCACCATCTTTCTCCACCTTCTCTTCCTCAGACTTATCAGGACAAAGCAGTTCAGTGGAAGTTTAAAAGATTATGGCTAGAAGGAACAGTAAGTAATCCACTGCACTGCAGTAATACAATACAGCTCATTTTTATTTAGGCAAATTTGGGTCACATTTTCTCTTACAAGTAAAAGCAACTTAGCAGAATAGCAGGAATTTTTCTTAGTTTGACTATTTTCAAAGGGATGAGATAAGAGAAACCAATGGAAGAACTAAATTCACTGTTAACTTGAAGTCTTCCTTGGTGGGAAAATATATAATGGAATTCTGTATTGCCTTCCCAAATCTCTTTCTCTTAAAAACACCCTTTTAATTCTGATGGCAGCTTTAAAAATTACGTTTTTCAGAAGGGAAAATTTAGAGCACACAATAGCTGAGACTCATCTCAGATTCTCAAGAAAAATAGGAGTTTAAAATATGTGCTGAAGTTTCTGAAAGCTTGTATCTTGTGGAAGAGTTAATAATAGGATGTTCGCTTACTAAAAAAAAAAAAAAAATCTCATCCCCGAGCACAAAGAAATCCATTAGGTAATTCCTTCTAGAAAAATTAATGTTAGCATGTATACTCTATGTAATAAAGCACTTGGTTCTCAGAGCTGCAATCCTTTGTTGAAAGATTGTATTTTGATGCACATGAAAAATTTCATTAAAAAGCAATAAATAAGAGACAACTTGGCAGGCATACTTGAGAGAGCTAAATCGATCCTCCCTTTTTTGGTCATGGTTTATTATTGCAATATAAAACATGAAGAGCTTCCTGTGGCAGTTTGCTCAGGGCATGAAGATTCAGACTACACTCTTGGATTAAAGTTAGGTAGAAGTGATGGCTTTATTCTCATTGCTGTTATTTTAACAGCAGAGGAATGAAAAATACACAGTCCTCGAGAATGATATACTTTACTTTATAATAGAATTTTTCTCAAAAGGCTGAATGCCTAGCATGATACCTCCCTCATAAGGGATGATCCATAAATATGTGCTGAATTGAATTGAGATAGGCTTTTTGTAAGCTGCATCATCTTTTAAATGCTCTGGAATTGACTTTCTTTGAAAGGCTTAGGAATTTCCCCTTCTCCCATTAGAAGAGCTCAGAGAGAAAAAATAGAAAATGTAATCCTGCCATTCAATTAGTTTCTTGCAATAAGGTATTATTTTCTCCATATCTCAGGGACTTGCTATATATTGTATAAAATCATAATATGTTTCTTCAATTTAGTCCTTTCTTGTAGAATTTAAGAATGGGATTTATAATCTAAGAAAAATTATTATCACAGTGGCAAACATGCCATTAATTCAACAGATCTCTATATAGCCGAGGGAGGGGAAGGAGTTATAAAGTATTTCAAAGATGTATAATCTAGTTGGATAGATAAGATGCAAACAATACCTTATATTATTACTATAATATAAACTTGTTGTTGATAAATGCCATTGAGTAAATTCCAACTCATAGTGACCTTGATTTCAACTCATAGTGACCCTGTATAGGGTTTCTGCATCTGTAACTCTTTGCAGGAGCAGAAAGTCTTAGTGCTCCTCCATGGGTAATATAAGGTTTTGTTGCTGTTGTTAAATGTCATCAAGTGGGTTCCAATACATAGCGACTCTGTATAGGGTTTCTGAGAAGCAGCTGGTGATTTGGACCTTGTGGTAAGCTGTTCACTGTTATTCTATAGCACCACACCAGGACTCCATAATAAAAAGTAGGGGTGTTGGATGTTGGCTCCCAAGTTGGTTCCAACTCATTGCAATCCTGTTATAAAGTTTCAGAGGCTGTAAATGTTTATGGGAGCAGGAAGTCTCATCTTTCTCCCATGGAGCAACTGGTAGATTTAAAGTATTAACCTGCGGTTAGCAGCCCAGCTCATGATCCACTATGTACCAGGGTTCCTTATAATATAAGGTGGTGGTGGTGGTGGTGGTGGTGGTGGTATGCCATGGAGCTGGTTCCAACTCATAGCGTTTCTGGGATTGTAAATCTTTACAGGAGCAGAAAGTCTTATCTTTATCCCATGGAACAGCTTGCAGTTTCAAACCACTAACCTTGAGGTTGGCAGCCCGACTCAAAACCACTACGCTACCAGCGCTCATTATAACGTAACATAGCATGTAATAAATGTTTCATAAATGATATAGAAAATAAGCGTAAAAAAGGTTTTGGGGGAGTGATCAGAAAAGACCACATAGAAGGAATAGAACCTTTGAAAGTAAGGAAATATAGGGCCCATTCGATTGACAGTTATTAATATATATTAGTTTGTTGTTGCTGTTGTTGTTGGTAGGTGCCATTGAGTCAGTATCGACTCAGCGACCTTATGCACAGCAGAATGAAACACTGCCCGATCCTTGGCCAACCACACTATTGTTACCACACTTGAGCCCATTGATGCTGCCACTTTGCCAATCCATATC
>NW_006408554.1:11015284-11016153 GCF_000296735.1 Chrysochloris asiatica | reverse complement strand
CCTGACACACACCTTTCCTTATTTTTAAACTATGCATTATCCCTTTCTTCTATTACAAAGACTTTTTAATAAGGCTTTACTTATTTTGTTAATATCTATGCAGTGAAATTCCTTTGCATAGTCGATAAACACATATAAACATATTTCTGATATTCATTACTTTTAGCCAAGATTCATCAGATATCAGTAATGATATCCTTTGTTTCCTGTCCTCTTCAAATTTGGCTTGAATTTCTGGAAGTTCCCAGTTTATATACTGTTACAACCATTTTTAAATGATCTTCTGCAAATTTTCAATTTTTTGTGATATTAGTGATATTGTTAAATCATTTCTGCATTTGGTTGGGTCCATTTATTTAGAGTGTGCATACATATGGATATCTTCTAGTCAGCTGGCCAATTTTCTTGGCATAGACAAGTAAGCACTTCCAGCATTGCATCTATTTGCTGAAATATCTCAATTGATATTCTGTCAATTCCTGGAGCCTCGTTTTTTTGTCTTCATTGCAGTTTGAATGTGAATTTCTTCCTTTCATGTGAAAGGGCTTAAAAAGTTTATGGAAAAATTCCATTATCTTTTAATTCCATTTTTCCATGACCTTTTAAAAGCATCCTTATACTAACTTCTCCAGACTAAAATTGATCAAACATGCAATCAAGATGCACTTATAATTGCTGGTTATTGGAATACAAAAGTTAGAAACAAAGATGAAGGATCAGTAACTGGAAAATATGGCCTTGGTGATAGAAATGATGTTGGTGATTGCATGATAGAATTTTGCAAGACCCACAACCTATTAATTGCAAATACATTTTTTCAACAGTATAAATAGTATTGGAGGAGAATATTGAATGTGCCATGGACTGCC
>NW_006408554.1:11011458-11014013 GCF_000296735.1 Chrysochloris asiatica | reverse complement strand
TGGTTCAAACCAAAAGAGATTTACAAAAATGGAAGAATATACCATGCTGGTGAATAGGAAGACTTAACATTCTGAAAATTTCTATACTACCCCAAGCAATCTATAGATATAATGCAATCCCAATTCAGATTCCAACAACATTTTTTAAATATGTGGAAAAAACTATCACAAACTTTATATGGAAGGGAAAGAGACCTCATATAAGCAAAGCACTGCTTAAGAAGAAGAACATAGTTGGACGCCTCTCACTCCCTGATTTAAAATTTTACTACATGGCCCCAGGGATTGCAACAGCCCTTGGTTCAAAACATTGTACTAGTACAATAAATAGATCAGTTGAACAGCATTGAGAATCCAGGAGTAAATCCATTCACATACAGTCAATTGATCTTTGACAAAGGGCCAAAATACATTAAATTGGGAAGAGATAGTCTCTTCAACAAACGGTGCTGGCAAAACTGGAAATTGACTTGCAAAAGAATGAAACAAGACTCATATCTCACACTATATACAAAAACAAACTCAGCAAGTCTTAAATACCTAAAGGTAAACCATAGAGCCATAAAGATCATCAATGAAAAAATAGGGACAAACTTAAGGGCTCTAATACATGGCATACATAAAGTACCAAACATTGGCAAAAACTCACAAACACTGAAAGACAGAAAATATGACTGGGGCATACTAAAAATTAGGAATTTATGTGCATCAAAAGATTTCATTAAAAGAGTAAAAAGGAAGCCCACAGATTGGAAAAAAAAATTTTTTTTCAATGACATACCAGACAAGGGACTAATCTCTAAAATCAATAGGAAACTACAACACCTCTTCAAGAAAAAGACAAACATCCCAATTAAAATAAGGCACAAGACAAATTGTGATGGTCACAACTATAAAAGTGGAAGTTTTGTAACATTAAATGGGGAGTAGTTAATCCTACAGTCCAGGAACAGAGGATGCTAGGACCATCAAGAGAGAAGAGAATGAGAACATGGGACCCTAACCAGTGAAGCAGCAACACCAGAGATGGAGGCAGAGATGATGGCGTGGAGAGATATAGCTGCTGAGGACTCTAGACTCATAGAAAGAGAAAGGCTATGTGCAGGTGACCAGGAGGCTGGCTTGCAGAATGTGTCCTTTGGGTTTTTAAATGATTGATATTCACACACACACACACACACACACACACACACACACAAAAGTTTTGTGTGGTCAGTGAAGCCCAGGCAAACATCAAAAAAGAAAAAAAAATGTGGGCACAGGACGTGAACAGATACTTCAGCAAGGAAGACATTCAGGCAACCAGCAAACAGATGAGGAAATGTTCACGATCATTAACCATTAGAGAGATACAAATTAAGACAACAATGAGATATCATCTCACATCAGCAGTAACAGTGAAATTCAAAAAAGCAGTGGACAAAAATGCTGGCAAGGGTGTGGAGACACTCAGACCCTCTTACATTGCTGGTGGACTCTAAAATGGTTCAATCACTCTGGAAAAAGGTATGGTGTTTCCTCAGTGAGTAGGAAATAGAAATACATTATGATCAAACAATTCCTCTACTTGAAGTATATCCACAAGAAATACAAATCAGAATATCAGTAGATACATGCACACCAATGTTCACTGAAGTACTATTCACTTTAGCAAAAAGATTGAAACAGCCTAAGTGCCCTTCAATGGAAGACTGGATAAACAAAATTTGGCACATACAAACAATGGAATACTATGCTAACTTGAAGAATAATGATGAATATACAAAACACTTCATTAACATGAATGAACTTTGAGGACATTATGCTGGGTGAAACTAGTCATTCACAAAGGACAAATATTGTATAAAACCATTATTGTAAAAACTTAAGAAAATATTTCCAAACTAAAACATTCTGTGATGGTTACCAGGGGTGGAAAGCAGGGTCCCAGGTTAGGGATAGATAGACACATGATAGCTTGAGTGATGGTAAGGGCAATGTATAAGGAAGGGGAGGCAGGTGGATAAGCAAGGAAGATAGGGGAAGACTTAGGGAGGTATGCATGGCATAAATGGGATAGAGGTAAATAGTACTGTGTACTCAACCTTAATATCATTGATATCCCATGTGACTAAAGTTTTATTAAAGACAATGCTAAAACATCTGCAGCCATACATTACCAGAGAGCTTCCAGAGGTTCAAGCCAGTTTCAGAAGAGGACATAGACTCTTAGATCCAGGAGAAGATTAATATCAAGATACATAGCGATCTGTAAGGAATGCTGGGCCTTGAAATGCTGACAGGAGCAGGATTTTCCCCTCAGAGCTGATGCACTGAATTCAGACTTCTAGTCTTCTAAACTGTGAGAGAATAATTTCTGTTAGAGCTATCCACTTGTAATATTTCTGTTTAGAGTAGCATTATATAACTAAGAGAGATGATTTGTATCCTTTAAGAATTTGAAGAGATGGTAAATGGAGAAGTGATTCTCTGTATATACACAGTGGTGTATACAGTGTTTCTGAGGCTATAAATCTTTACAGTAGCAGAAAGCTGGTCTTTCTCCTGTGGAATAG
>NW_006408554.1:11008112-11010778 GCF_000296735.1 Chrysochloris asiatica | reverse complement strand
ACCACCCATTCTGTGGGAGAAAGATGAGGCTTTCTGCTCTCGTAAAGATTTACAGGCCTTGGAAACCCTATGTAGGTTCATGTTGAGTTGGAACCAACTCCATGGCACACTACTAACCACCACCACCACCACCACCACTAGGCCTCCAGTTGATACATATACATGTTTATTCCAAACAAAACAAGTTTAAATATTCTTGGATGGCTATTAATAGAGTCCTGGTCCTGCTGCAGGGTAATGCACTGGACCACAAGGTTGGTTTGAAACACAAATTTGGAGGTTCAAACTCACCAGCCATTCTTTGGAAACCCTATCCAGGGTTGCTCTGAGTTAGAACTGACTTGATATCACTCAATAACAACAAAAACATCAATGGATGGCTGCAGATAAGATATTTCAGTAATATACTTGTCTTAGTCTTGTTAGGTTGCCTTTTAAAAATGCATCAATCAAAACAGGGGCTTCTTAGGGGATCTGCTGGACTAGTTAAATTTGAGGTAGAATTCAACTCCAAAGGGTGACTGTTTTGGGAGATTCCAAAGGCACAATCTTGAGAGATTTTCTTGAAGAACACAGGATGACCATTGGGGCTTATTATGAAGACATTTTAAGAAAATTGAAAATTTCATTAGTGAGAAAAAGGTTAGGAAATTTGCACTAAGGAATTGTTTTCCTCCATGACAATGCACCTGTTCATTCTTTGAGAGTATGGCTATCCCATGAGAATTTTGTAGAGGAACCGTACCCAATCTACCCTACAGCCCGTATCTTGTCTCTTCAGATAGTTTTGTTACCCAAACTCAAAGACCAAGATTTGAGTCTCTCAAGGATTTCAGTGTTGCCATTTTGACATGGTATAAATTGCCTAGTGCAAAATTCTTTGCTTGTAGATCTTAGGTTTAAAAACCGCTTGTGCCGTTGAATCAATTCTGTTACTGAAGTGCAAATACCATCTTCAGAAGTATATATACCTAGGTGGAGGACATATCAACAAACAATAACTTTGTATTTTGATAATTTTGTTTAATAAAGATTTCTAGGATTTTGTTTCAATACTTTTTGAGTTTTCCTTGTATATATAGATTTGTCAGTGGATATTTCTACAGATATATTTATTCATGTTGCAAATAAAACTATGATTATAGTAGAGCATACAGGGGCAAAGTTATGAAAACTTCTAAGCCATAACCATACACTTTTGAGTGAATGAATCACTGTGCCCATGTCTTTAGTACATCAAGATCAGTTAGCGTAATATAATCCACAAAGATAATGTTCTACAGCCCACTTTTTAAAGTAGTAATTGGGTCTTAAAAACTTGTGAGCCTCCACCTAATGTATACCTATTGGTCTCTTCCCATATAAAGCAAAGAAGAGTTTAGAAAATCAACGACATATGGAAAGAATTCATTCAGAGGACTAGTGGACCATGTGAACTCTAGCCTCTCTGACCCTGAAACTAGAAGACTAGATAGTTTCTGGCCACCACTGACAACCATTCTGGAAGAGATCACGATAGAGGGTCCAGGTTGGAGTGGGAGAGAAATATGAAACAAGATTCAAAATAATAAAAAAGACAAGGCTCACGGGTATGGTAGAGACTGACAGAACCCCCAGTATTATACCCTTAGACAACCTTAGTACCTGGAATGCAACTTTCAACCAAACAATGTTTTTGTTATTGTTAGGTGCCATTGAGTTAGTTCAAAATCATAAAGACCTCATATACAACAGAATGAAACACCACCCAGTACTGGGCCATCCTCGCAATCATTACTACATTTTAGCCCATTGCTATAGTGACGATATTAACCCACCTCCTTGAAGGTCTTCCTCTTCTTTCGGACCGTTCACTTTAACAGTCATGATGTTCCTCTGCAGGGATTAATCATCTGGAGAACTGCTAAGCATGTTCTTCCCTTTTGGCTTTCTAGCTCCAGGTCTTTGCACATTTCATGATAGTACTTTACTTTGTCTTCTCAAGCTACCTTTTGAAATCTTCTGTTTAACTCTTTTTCTTCATTATTTTTTCCAGTCTCTTTAGCCTGTGTACATTCAAGAGTAAGTTTCAATCTTCTCTACATTCAAGAGTAAGTTTCAGAGTCTCTATTGACATACATTTTGGTATTTTCTTATTTTTCCTATCTTTTTAATGACCTTTTGTTTTCGTCTGTGGTCATTGGTGTTCAGTGTATCAAATTTATTCTTGAAATGGTCTTTAAATTCAGGTAGGATATACTCAAGGTCATACCTTGGTTCTTATGGACGTATTTTTATTTTCTTTGTTTTACTTGAGCTTACACAGTTGGTCCCCCGCTTTGTTCTGACTAATACTATTGAACTTTTCCATCATCTTGTTCCACAGCTATAATATATTTGATTCTGGTCTACTCCATCTAGTGAGCTCTGTATGGTTACTCACCATTTGTTGAGTATGCTCTTTTGAGATATATGCTGGGTCACTATGGGTTGAAACTGACTAGATGGCACTTAACAACAACAAGAACATGTATTCATTGGAGAGAGAGTGAGTGTCCTGGTATGGCGCTGTGTTAGTGCACTGGACTGCAAGGTCAGTTTCAACCACCAGGTCCACAGTTCAAGTTCACCATCTGCTCTGCAGAAACTCTATACAAGCTCACTATGAGTCAGAATCAATTCGACAA
>NW_006408554.1:11005413-11006797 GCF_000296735.1 Chrysochloris asiatica | reverse complement strand
AACTCAAATGCATCAATTCTTCTATGATCTTACTTATTCACTGTTCAACTTTTCCATGCATATGAGGTTACTGAAAATACCATGGCTTGGGTCAGGTGTACCTTAGTCCTCAAGCTATACACTATACAAATACACTATATCTGTGGAAAAAGATGATGTGTAAGTTCACTGTAGGATTTGCAATTAGTGTTACAAAACAAACATATGAATTATTGAGTAGAAAACCAATAGGTTTATAAACTTTCACTCAAATCATAATAAATAGTTCAAAACAAACAAAGAAAAATCATCTGGAGAATCATTGTGAAGGATATATGAAAAAAATTGTGCTTTTCTTACAACTTTTCTGTCAGTCTAAGTTTATATATATAAAAAAAAGATGCTTAAGAAAAATAACAACAAAGAACCAAAAATTCTGACTTAAAATTATAAAAATATATACTCTGACAGTCTGAAGACTAGAAGTTCAAATCAAGGTGTTGACCATCCTTATTTCTTCTGAGGGCTCTGGCAGAGAATCCGTCCCATACCTTTATCCTAGCTACTTGTGTTGCCGGCAGTCGCTGGGGGGCCTTGGCTTGCAGATGCACTACTACAACCTCTGTGTCTGTCTTCACATGGCCATCTCCCCTCTGCATCTGTCTGTGCCTTTTCTCATTAAGAAGGACAGTAGTCATATGAAGATGAGGCTGTCTGTTCCCATAAATATATACAGTCTCTAAAACCCTATGGAGTAGTTCTGTCCTGTCCAGTAAGGCCACTGTGAGTCATACTCAACTCATGGCAGTTAGTTTGAGTCCTGTTGGCTTAGAACCCACCTTACTCCAGTATGACCTCATGTCAACTTAACTAATCACATCCTCAAATAGGTCATTTCCAAATAAAGTCACATTCACAAGTACTGAGGGACATCAATATCACTTTTTGGTTGACTGAATTCAATCTGTAATATCTATTAAGACTTATTTTTGCAGATAGGGGTGAGCAGTACCATGTTGTTATTGTTATGTGCTGTTGAGTCGGTTCCAACCCATACCAACCCCGTGTGGGGTTTCTAAGGAATGGCTGGTGGGTTTGAACCACTGACTTTTCTGTTCAAACTGACCTTGTGCTCCAGCACATTATCCTGCAGCACCACACCAGAGACACCATAGAGAGACACTATAAAACCCCATGACTGCTTCTCAATGAATAAAGGAGAGTGGGAGACTCCTCTATCTTCTGGAATCTGAGTGTCTAATATTTTAAATTTGTGTTTATTTCGAGGATTCAGTACATACTCCTTAGAACAATCAACTATACAACTATACATCAAAAGTCCTATATCATATGGGTTTTCTTTACCAAATGGGGAAAATCAAGCACCTATGGAGTCCTGGTGTGG
>NW_006408554.1:11002778-11003868 GCF_000296735.1 Chrysochloris asiatica | reverse complement strand
CGAAGGTATCATGTTTGGTAAGGTGGAGGGTCAGAGAAAAAGAGGAAGACTCCCAATGAGATAGACTGGCCAAGTGGCAGCATTGATGGACTCAAGCATGGCAATAGTAGTGAGGTTGGCCCTGGATCGGGCAGTGTTTCATTCTGCTGTGCATAGGGTCACTATGAGTAGGTACTGACTCATGGCACCTAACAACAACAACAACAACAACAAGATAAATGGAAATCAAACTGATAAACATTTTAAGATTTGATTAAAAAATATGGTTAAAGGATGGGGAAATAGAGTGATGGAAGAGTAAATTAGTGTGACCTTTATGTAGAACAGTGTCTATAAAATTATGAATTTGTATTCCTCTTTTTTATATGTATTCCTCTTTTTTTATTGTGGTGAAATTCACATAACATTGTTGTTATTGTTAAAAGCAATCCTGTACATGGTTTCCAGGTAGCAGCTGGTGGGTTTTAACCACTGACCTTGTGGTTAGCAGTTCAGTGCTTATCCTACAGCAACACACCAGGACCCCTCACATAATAATTTAAAAGCAAAGAATTCGGTAGCAGTACATTCACAGCATTGTGTAACCATGACCGCTACCTCTGTCTAAAATATTTTTACCACCTGAAAATAAAACCCCATAGACATTAAGCAGTGACTAATCACACTCTCCCAACCCAACCTTCTGACAACCACCTTGATAAGTCTTATGGATAGAATTGTACCCTCCATTAAAGTTACAAAAACTCCAGGTACCAGTGAATGTGACCTTGTTTGAAAATAGTATATTTGCAGTTGTAATTAGTTAACCTGAGGCCTTACTAGAATAGGATGGTCCCTAGCCCAATATGACTGGTGTCCTTTTAAGAGAAGGAGAAGAGACAAATGCAGAGGGAAGATGGCCTTGTGTAGTAGGAGTGATGTATCTATAAATCTTGAATATCAAAAGAAAGCTAGAGGCTGGATTATCAGAATTCAACTAGAAGAAGAAAGAAGAGGGAAAAAAGAGTAATCTGATACAATTTGATGAACTTGACCTACATCTATGGATGCAGTAGCTCAAAAGAGGGAACAAATCTTTATAGCGAGGATC
>NW_006408554.1:11000678-11001348 GCF_000296735.1 Chrysochloris asiatica | reverse complement strand
AGAGCAGGACCCTACCCAGAGAAGCAGTGACACCAGAGATGGAGACAGAGACAATGATGTGGATAAAGGGAAGGACTGGGGACTCTAGACCCAGACCGGGAGAGGGGCTGTGTGCTGATGACCAGGGGGAAGGCTTGCAGGGGATACCCTTTGGTTGGTTGATGATGCATGGAGAGGAATGTAACCATGGCAATGAAGCGATACTCTATAGGATGAATGTAAAGCTAATGTTCTCCCATGTAAACTATTGCATAATTCACAATAAAACATTAAAAAAAAAAAAAAAAAGAAGGCTAGAGCTCTACACATAAACATCAGAAACCCCATACTCACAGTGGTTTCGTTTCTGACCCTCACATCTCTTCATTTTACAATGTGACCTGGGTTGGAACAGGATTCAACACAACGGAAAAAGTCTGTAGAGGGTGGGTGCCAGTATATAAAATCTGTCTAACCATGTCCTTCTTGGAGTGAGGCCAGAAACAGGGCTCCATAGGCATCGTGAAATCATTCTGACACCTCTAAATTGGTCTCTTCTTTTTTTTTGCGTTACCCTGGACCTCTGAGGGCTTACACTATAGTGGTAGGATTCTTCTAATTTTCTGTCTTTGCACTTTGGTTTCTAGGACTGGCTTTTCTATTACTATCTGTGAAACTCAGGCAAATGAGA
>NW_006408554.1:10982192-11000578 GCF_000296735.1 Chrysochloris asiatica | reverse complement strand
AAAAAAAAAAGTTGGAATCTTAACTCTTATACCCCAGGATGTGGGAACAGGGTTTTCTTTGCTATGTTAATGAAGCCATATCCATGAAGGATGTGCCGTAAACCTAATGAAATTTGAGATATCAAAGAGCAGATTAGACACAGATAGATGCTAGCACAAAAAGGAAAGGAGATCTTCAAGGAACTGAAACACATTGGGACTGATGGAGAGACAGTCTTCCCCTAGAGCCCCAAATTCAGACTTTTATCCTCCTGAACTCTGAGACAATGCATTTCTGTTCTTAAAAACCACCTACTTGTGGTATTTCTGTTATAGCATCACTAAGAAACTTAAACACTGCCCTTTCATTACAGTACCATGAGTAGAAGCACATAAGATAACACAGACATTTCTGTGAATATTATACAATTATACAATGGTAGCCAATTATTTAATCTCTCAAACAGCTAAAATGGTCAAAATGTTGCAAATGCATCATCCTTGGAGGTACCTGCGGTGTCTTTTTCATCAAAGGAATGCATACAGCAGAGAGACACAATCTGAGCATTTTAAAAAGCAGAAGACTAAGATGGTCCCACTTTTTAAAATAAGATACTGGGGAAAAGCATATGCAAGTCTTTTGGCTATTATCATCTAAGTAGGATAGTGGTTAAATCCCTAATAACAAGGACCTGGCTGACCAACTGACTATGGACATGGTTTCTGTGGCACCAGTTGCTCTAATGAGCTCATGACAGAGGATGTCCACTGTGAAATACTTAGCCGTTAGGAATCAGGCAAAGTTAATTGTGATGGGAAGAAATAAGAATGTATGTTCCTCTTGAGAGTAATTGTAAGACCCCACTACGGTTGGCAACGAAAAGCCCTTAAAGCCTCTCTCTAAACTGCTGAAAAGTAACATTTTATTCTGCTGGAATTATTTTGTTCTGCGTTAACCAGAATATATGAAGCAAAAGAATGTGAACCCTCCTCTCCATCTAATCATATGGGAGATCACACAGGTAGGCTTTGATGTCCATTCAGATGTTCCAGAAAGAGAAGAGGATAAGCACAGTGGGAATGGCAGGGAGGGCCCCAGGTGACTCTCTGTAACAGCATCATTAAAAAAAAGAGTATTTAATCTCTACAATCCATTATTTGACTCAGAAGGTGGTGAAATACAACACTGAGGAAATCTTTGTCCCAAAGAAAGAAGTACTTGAAAAGGATTTTTAATAACCTCTTTGTACAGAAGCTGTACCTTAGTTCACCCCTGGCTCAATATTCTCCTAGGTTAGTTCTTACCCATCTTCCTTCCTGAATATAAAGTACTTGACATTTACATTACTGAAAGGCTGAAGGGTTTGGGAGTGTGGAATCCTCCTGCTAGCTTTGAGGAAGCAAGCAGAAAAGCAAGTGAGGGCAAGCAGTTCCAGGGAAGTTTTTCCTTTATGTCATTTGGGTTATGCAAATGGTTAATCTGTCTGGCTACTAATCGAAAGGTTGGAGGTTTGCATAGACCAAGAAGTCTGGTGGTTTCCTTCTGAAAACCATCCACTGAAAACCCCATGGAGCACAATTCTACTCTGACACACATAGCATCTCCATTAGTCAGAATTGACAATTTTGCTCAGACTGTTAATGGGGTTGTGTGAGAAAAGGAATTTGGAGAAGAAAGGGCTGGAATGTCCTTTCCAGCCCCAGATTTTTTTTTGATCAGCCAGAGGTACAGCTTACTTTTTTCTCCCAGACTTCAGAAATGATCTTTTTTCCCATGGCTCTCATGACTCTGAATGCTATTTGGAGTAGTTTCTGCATGAGATATTTCTGTTTCCAGTATCTTATTATTTTTTCCCTCCAACCCACTCCCCCAAAAGTCAAAGTATGGAAACATGGATCAATATACCAACTACTGATTGGCCATGAATCTAGGTCATTGTCTCACATTCATCGAGCACCTATCATGACAAAGAACACAGAGGACTCTTGGTGATAGGATAGAACTGTTGGCGATGCCCAGTTATAAATCTGACCTCACACCACCTATGCTGAGGTGGAAAGAGTACTCTTGTTCAGTTCAAAAAATGGGTTTAAAAGTTGGGCTTTGCTACTTTATCATGTAAGTCTGTTACTAAACCTCCCTGATGTTCGGTCATCTATGTAATGATGACAACCTTGCCTCCATTACAGAGTTGTGAGAGGATGAAGTGAGAAGGCAAATGAAGGCTCTTTGTAAAATAATCACATGCCGTATATAAATGAGTTTCTTTGTGGAATTGCAGCCAGTGGGATTGATTTAAGGATGGAGTCCTGGTGTGGCACTGTAGGATGAGCACTTGAATGCAAGGTCGGTTTGAACTGCAAGGTTAGCAGTTCACTCACCAGCTGCTACTCTATACAAGGCCACTCTGGGTTAGAACCAACTTGGCAGCACTTAACAGTGACAATAACAGCATTTACGAGTCAAGTGAATTTTCTTAATAGTCCCATTGAGTAGCATGCTAGTGTCAAATGGATTTGTATTCAGGTTGGAATGGAGAATTTCTAAGTAGTTTGAACTCAGATGGACTGACTTGGGAAAACTGAGGTAGTATAAGGCCATTTCCTTCTTTCCTATCAAATATAAAACCAGAAAACGAAGAATACTACTCCACAGTCTAAATCTACCTCCAATCTCCTTATCTCTTATCACTAGATTTATTTTTCTTAAGCATACAGTATCTTTGAGTCCAAACTAAGAACAGGAGCAATAGCTCATAATGGTATTACAGGTAGTTCCAGGGTTATGCATGAGATTAATTCCTAGCTATGTCTTTAGGTCTTTGTGTGGAATTTGCAGGTGAGTCAGAACAGGTGCATACAGTTCTTATTTAGCCTTACTTTAGTGCAAGAGAAGGTTCCAAGCTTTTTCAATGATTTAAAAGCTGTATATGCAGAATGTGAAGGTGATTCAGTTGAAGAATTTGTTGCAAGTAGAGGTTGTATAGTCATGTCAATGTGAGGACAAATTTACATAATAATAAAGGGCAGGTAGGAATTGTCTGTAAATCAAATGTTCATAACCTGGAGATGTGCTTGCCCTGTCAGTCTGGACTAATGTGAGGGGAAGAAAAATGAGAGGAAGGATTTGGGGTTTTAGAGGATGAAAGCACAGGCATACTTTACTTTTCTTCTATTCCTTCCAGAAAGAAACAATAAATAGAATAAAATAAAAGTAATCTTTTAAGATGCTTAAGGAAATGACAACAAAATCCTCATGTCCTTTGTGATTTCACAGACTTGTGATTATGAGTAAAATCAACTATTATAATGTTGTGTATCTCTGAAAAATAATTCCATTTTGCTGGAGAATAAAGAAAATGTAACCAGGAGATTTAAAAATAGAACAAAGAGTAAAAAACACACACACACACACACACACAAAACAAAACAACGTAAATCTGCATAACATATCTGGAAATTTGAAAAACTACGCTTACTTTCTAAGTAACGTGAGCAGTTTGAATGTACCTATTGCTCCTTGGGAGAAAGATAAGGCTTTCTGCTCCAGTAAAGATTTACAGCCTTGGACACCCTACAAAGGATTGCTGTGAGTCGGAGTTGATCCAGTGGCAGTGGGCTTGGGTTTGTTTTCTTGTTGTTGAGTGCCATCAAATCTGTTTCAACCCATAGTGACCCTGTATAATGCTTCCAAGGAGTGGCTAGTGAGCTTGAACTGCTGACTTTGTCATTCAAATTGACTTTGCAGTTCAGCACCTTAACCCACAGCATCACAGCAGGATTCCTGGGTTTGGTTTGTTGTTGTTGTTGTTAAATGCCATCGAGTTGGTTCTGACCCATAGCGACCCTGTATAGGGTTTCTGAAGAGCAGTTGGTGAGATTGAACTGCCGACCTTGCAGTTCAAATGACTTTGCAGTCTGGCACATTAACTCACAGCGCCACAACAGTACTCCATTGGGTTTGGTTTACCTTTACAACAGTCCTGGTGGCACAGTGGGTTAAGCATCGGGCTGCTAACTGCAAAGTTGGTGGTTGAAACTCACCAGCAGCTCTGAGAAAGAAGAGACTGTCTGATCCCATAAAGATTTACAGTCTCAGAAACACTATATCAGATCTCTATGACTCAGAATGGACTCAGTGACAGTGGGTTTTCTTTAAATACAGGGAAAACAACAACAACAACAACAACAAAAACCAGCAGAAGAGCTGTTTTCCAAGTCAACAGCAAAGACAAATTGCTCAACCCTGTCTACCTGGTGAAGGCACAACTCTGTTGTGTTGTGTCCGCAAGTATATTGTTGGCAACCAGCTCTGCTCTTGGGTCCTAATAGATATTTGGTAAATATTTATTGAGTCAAAATTTTTTGTTGTTGTTGTTTTAAACTTTAGGGATTTAAAGGATTTTAAAAGAGAGACTAAGAACAGTATTCAGACAATAATATTCACCAGCTCTTCCATCCTTCCTGTTCCTCCTCCTCACAAGCACTAATGGTGAATCTTGTCTTGCAGGAGCCTCCAAATGAACTCTCAGCTCCATTTTCTCCTCCATGTGGGCTCTTTACTGAGGCCAGCAGGGCCTTTGTAGCAAGAATTTGATCATGTATTCATTTAATGAGTATTTACTGACTATCTTCTTCTTGGGTGGTATAAATGATTAATATGCATACCTACTCAGAAACACTATACAGGATCTCTATGGGTCGGAACCGACTCAATGGCACTTAACAACAAAACAACAACTCACCTAAAGACTGGAGATTCGAGTGCACCTAGATGTTCCTTGGAAGCAAGGTCTGGAGAACTACTTCTAAAACTCAGTTATTGCAAACCCTATGGAACACAGTTCTACACTGACACATATGTGATTGTCATGAGTTGGAAATGACTATGGCAGCTGGGTTTTTTTTGTTTCGTTTTGTTTGTTTGCCTGTTCCCTGCTTACCAGATTCTAGTCTCTGAAGATCCCTTCAATGACCATCCAACACTTAAGGAATTATGAAGCCCCTTCACCCACTTGATGATCTGAATAACTGCTATTCTTTTGCAAACACCCAGCTAACACTCGGCTAGGGTGTTTCTCTGACTTCTTTTCCCATCTAACGCTGAGTGATGTTACCACAGTACCTTGTACATAGCAAGTGCTACAACTTACATACAATAATAATTATGCTACATTATAATCCCCCCAATTTTTCTTTTGGCTGTCTCCCAAGCTGATGTGCAAATTTCCTAAGGTCAGGTATTAGTTCTTACTTCTTTTGGAGTACTCAGCCATCAAGTTGATTCCAACTCATGGAGACCCCATGTGCTACACAGTAGAACTGCTCCATAGGGTTTTCTGGACTGTAATCTTAATAGGAATAGATCACCTGAGTTATCTTCCATAGTACTGTGGGGCAGGTTTGAACCAACAGCAGTTAAATGTGAACCTTTAACACCACCCAAGGACCTTGCTATTATTGCTATTAGGTGCTGTTGAGCTGGTTTGGATTCACAGCAACTTCATGTCCTGCACCTTCAGCACAATTGTTGCTATGTTTGAACCCATTGTTGCAGCTACTGTGTCATTTCATTGCATCAAAAAGGGTCTCCTCCTTTTTGCTGACCCTCTTCCAAGCACAATGTCCTTCTCCAGGGACCAGTCCCTCCTGATAACAAGTCCAAAGTATGTGAGGCAAAATCTTGTCACCCTCATTTCTAAGGAGCATTTCGGCTATTTTTCTAATACAGATTTGTTTGGTCTTTTGGCAGTCCACGGAATATTCAGTATTATGCTCCAATGTCATGATTCAAATGCATCAGTTCTTCTCTTTCTTATTCACTGTCCAGCTTTCACATGCATATGAGATCATTGAAAAAAATGCCATGACTTGTGTTGCTGTTGTTGTTAAGTGCCATTGAGCCATTTTTAACCTATAGTGACCCTGTGTAGGTTTTCCGAGGAGTGGCTGGTGGGTTTGAACCTCTGGCCTTGTAGTTCAAACTGAATTTGTGGTTCAAACATTATTCTATAACACCACACCATGGCTTAAGTTAGTGGCACCTTAGTTCTCAAAATGTCGTATTTGCTCTTCACCACTTTAAAGAGGTCTTTTGTAGCATGTCTTCCCAATGCAATACATTATTTGATTTCTGGTTTGCTGCTTCCATGGATATTGATTATGGATCCAAGAAAAATGAAATCTTTTGACAACTTCAATAGTTTCTCTGTTTATCATGATGTTGCTTATTGGTCCAGTAGTAAAGATTTTTGTTTTCCTTATGTTGAGTTGTAATCCATAGTGAAGGCTGTTTTTCATCTGTAAGCATTCCAACTCCTCTTCTCTTTCATCAAGTAAAGTGTGTCATCTTCTAAAGAATCTTCCTCTAATCTTGATGCCACATTCTTGGATTATTTACTCAGCATATCGATTGGATAAGTATGGTGAAAGGGTACAACTTTGATGACTACTGCAGTGCTGTGAATTATTTAATATATTTCTTCCAGCCATTGTCTTTGTAATGCTCAATAAATGACTTTTTCCTGATGGGAGATGGTGGGAGAAGATGATGATAGGATTGTATGATTCAGTTGTAGGGGATTATTAATGGGGCTAATTGAGATTGTAAAGCCTTGGAAAGCCATTGTGGGAATAAAATGAACCATCTCAGAAGCAGGAGTAAGGGAAATCTCACGAGCATCAAGAAAGAAGGGCCAGGAGTGGAGTATGTCCTTTGGAGCTCAGCGGTCTCTGCATGTTGAACTTCCTTGACCCAGAGACAGAGAGCTGTGACAATAGAGAAGCTGCAGAACCAACAGCCAGAGCACATGACACAGCTGCAGGCTCCCCAACACATGGAGGAAGAGTAAAGCTGAGTTTCTACTAAAGGTGATGGAAAACTTTATAAATGAATAATGATAATGGTTGAACAATTAATGTTCTCTCTTGCTTAATACTCTTTAGTATTGTTCCAGTTACTAAAGGTAAAATATTCAAATTCTTGGAATCGCCTGTAAAACCCTGCACTATCAGCCTTTGCCTTACTATCCAGTCTTTTCTTGCACCCCTCACTCTCTTAGTCTTCATCTCCAGAAAAACAGATGCTCTTCTTGTTCTACAACTGGCCAGTATTCTCTCTACATAATCAAAGTAGTTAATAATAGAATTCAAACTCAGATCATGCCATTTATTAGGAATGATAAGATTCAACTCATTAAATGATGACTATCAGTCATCACGCAGGACTCCTGGTGTGGTGCTGTAGGATCAGTACTGAATTGTATGCCACAAGGTTGGCATTTCAACCTCACCAGCTGCTCTTTGGAAACCCTATACAGGGTCACTATGGGTTGGAACCAACTAGACGATGCTTAACAATAACAACAACAAGGTGGGAAAACTGGACTACTAGCCACAGGTTGGTGGTTTGAGTTCACCGGTCACTTAAGCGTGGGAGAAAGATGAGGGTTTCTGCTCCCACAGTGATTCACAGCCTCAGAAACCCTATACATGGTTGCTATGAGCCAGTGCCGACTCCACAGCACTTAACAACAAAAACAACTCTACAATAGGTAAGTCTTTCTCCTGTGATTCAAACTAATATACTATTATCGCTTTCTTCCCCATCTCTTTCAGAGTCTCCTAACACTTGGATTATTATTGCGAATATATTCTATATTGGAGAACTTCAAATCTACACTTTAATAAACTATAAACCTAATTACATTTCCAAAATTGCCCCAGGGTCCTTTTCTACATTTCAACAAGGTATTCAACAATTGAAAGCTAGAAGCAAGACTTCATATTACCTGAACTTTCTTATTCATGAATTCTGACAATGCAATTTGTTTTCACATTTATCATAAACAATAAGTAAATCACATGGCATCAAGATGCAAAGCACACTTTATGATACACAGCCTTTTCTCTTCTTTGCATTTTTTCATTGCTTAGAGATTTCCCCCAATGATAAATCAAAATGATTTTCAAAACTGCATTGGAAAAGGTAAGATAACAAACTTTAAGATGTAATTTCCCTCTCCTGTGGAAAATTCATCACTGTAATCAGTGTTTTCATAATCTAGGTAGAAAGCAGTTCTAGAGGGTTGGTAATTTCAAATCTAGTTCAAGTCAGCAAAAACAAACCCCATGTGGTCTGATTTTGTTATTTAAGAAGGCATAATGCAACGACTTGGGGTCTTGGTATGGCACTGTAGTATAAGTACTGGACTGCAAGGTCGATTTGAACCGCAAGATCTGTGGTGCAAAACCACCAGCCACTCCTCAGAAATCCTGATACAGGGTCTCTATGAGTTGGGATTGACTTGATGGTATTTAACAACAACAGCAACAATAATGCAAAAACTGGGCTTTGGATTCAGGAAATCTAAGTTTGAATCACTTATGGCACAATGGTAGTATGAGTTTGGACAGATACTTAAACTTTTCTGAGACTTGATCTTCTCTAGAGAATATTGTATCTGCTAACCTCCAGGTAAGCAGTTTTAAACTACCAATAGTTCCACAGGAGAAAGGTGAGACTTTCTGCCTCCATAAAGATTTACAGCTGCTGAAACCCTATACAGGGTTGCTATGAGTCAGAACTGACTCCACAGTGCACAACCACTACCACCAATGAGGTGGTGTTAGTGGTGATAATTGGCACCAGCTCATGGTGACCTTATGTGTGGTGATTGTGTGCCACCAAGTCATAAAGTAATGTAATTTTTGAAAAAGACAAGATACCAGACTTTCCCTATGGAATGACTGGTAAATTTGAACTATTGACCTTGAGATTAGCAGCCCAGTTCATGATCCACTATGCTTCCATGATCCTTATGTATTGTGCTGGTTGTGGTTATGTACTGTGGAGTCAGTTCTGCTCCTAGATACCCTGCATAGGGTTTCTGTGGCTGTAAATCTTCATGGGAGCCGAAAGACTCATCTTTCTCCCACAGAACGGCTGGTAGTTTCGAACTGCTGACCTTGAGGTTAGCAGTCTGACTCGTAACCACTACACTACCAGAGCTCCTTGACCTTTTATATAAAAGAACAAAAAGTTGCCTGGTTCTGTGTCATCTTCATGATCTTTAATATGTTTAAGTCACTGTTGTGGCTAATATGTCAATCTATCTCATTGAGGGTCTCTTACATTTTTATTGACCTTCTACTTTACTACATACAATGCCTCTTCTAGTGATTGATTTTTCCTAATGGTGCATCAGAAGTCAGCCAACAGATGTCTCACCATCCTTGCTTCTAGTGAGCACTCTGGTTGTAGTTATTCTAAGACTGAATTGTTCATTCTTCTGTTAGCCTATGGTAGATTCCGTACTCTTTGTCAACATCACAATTCAAGTGCATTGATTCTTCTGTGTTTTCATTGTCCAGCTGTTGCATGCATATGTGTTGATTGAAAAGATCATGACTTGGGTTAGGTACCTCTTTAGCCATCAAAATGACATCTTCTTTTTCTTTTTCTTTTTTTTAAGAACCAGCCAGTTCCCCCTTGTTCTGTTTGAATGACTGCCTTGTGATCCATTTACAGACTCCATATGAGCAATAATAAGGTTTGGCATTTCTATTTTTGCAATGTTATTCTAATGAAATTGTGAAGTTTAAATGATCTAACCCACCAGTTTGGCATGTGGTGTATGTTAAAAATTGCAGTTTTATGAACCATAATGATGTAAAACTTTTCCTTTTGCCCTGATCTTAATTATAACAAAGAAAAATGTCAAGCTACCTTTGATATCCATTGAATTGGTTAGTTGCAGTTGATATGGTGACTGATTCTATTGATTTACTAAGCGACATGAATTTTTTGCAGAAGATAGGTCTTATTTTTTCTTAGTTCATTTGAGTTTAGTGACTTTGGCATTACTACCATTGCCAGGAATCTGGGCTCATGTCCACTAGTTGACATAAAATTCCAGGGTTACTATAGAGTCATACAGCTTCCATTTACAATTTCATTCTCCAGAGAGAGAGAGAGAGAGAAAGAGAGTAAGATTTTGTATATAGCTATTCAATTTCTAACCTTTATGAAAAGCAAAACACTAGTTCTTTGTGTTTTTGTTTAATCATTTATTCAAGTATTTATTGAGTATACATACAAGGTGAGCATTGTTCTAAGCTTAAAGGAAATATCAATGAACAAAAATACAAAGATCTCAAACCTCTGCCAGGGAAAAAATATACCCACATAATATAGAAGTAAATATACAGTGGGTTAGATGGTGACAAGCACTATGGAAAAAAAATAATAAACAGGAAGAAGAAAATGGAGTGCCATATGGGTACTTCTAATTTTAAATATAGTGGTCAAGGAAAGTTGGCACTTTTTGTGAGTAAAAACATAAAAGGAAATGAGTGAGAAAGTCCCATGGACCTTTAGGGGAAGCACATTTCAATCAGAGGGAGGAGCAAGTGCAAAGGCTGATCTATGAGAGCCAGTCTGATACTCAAGGAACAAGGAGGCTAGTATAGCGGGAATGCAGTGAGCAAAGGGACAGCAAAAGGCCCTGAAAAGAGGATCTGACTTTCATCCACGGGTTTGAGGAAAGGAGTGATGGAATCTGACTGACTGGAGTCAAGGAATTTCTTCAGAGGTTATTCCTTTCTATATAACTCTGGTAGTGTAGTGGTTATAAGTCAGACTTCTAACTTCAAGGTCAGCAGTTCAAAACCACCAGCTGTTCCACAGGAGAAAGATGAGTCTTTCTGCTCCCATGAAGATTTACAGCCTCAGAAATCCTACGCAGGGTCACTATGAATCGGAACTGACTTCACAGCACACTACCACCACCATCACCAATAGCAGAACATATCTAGACTCCTGGGTCAGGAGGAACAAAATGACCTCAGGAAGAGAGACTAGAGATCTGACTAACTTTTTCCAGATGATTGGTTTGCTCATTTATTCAGTTATGCATTTATTCACTGTAAGTGTACCCACTCTTTCTTAGTCTCCTCTCCAGACAATCTGATTCCATAACAAGATTTCTTAACTGCATCAGAACAGATTTACAACAATCAGATATCTTCTTGCTGAGGGAGGAAATGGTAGGAGTCACAGCAATTATTTATTCACAATTTACATCCTTACACTCTTAACTGTGAAGGATGAGCAAGTATTTACGTGAGAGTCAAGTGACAACTGTTATTGTTTTTATGTTCCATAAAGTCAGTTTCAACTCCTAGAATGAAACAGTGCCTGGGCCTGCAGCATTCTCACAATCATTCCTATATTTGAGATCATTGTTGCAGCCACTGGGCCAATCCATCTTTTTCACTTACACATCACTTTACCAAGCATTATGTCCTTCTCCAGAGACTGGTTCCTCCTAATAACATGTCTAAAGTACATGAGATGAAATTTTGCCATCCTCACTTCTAAGGAGCATTCTGACAGTCCATAGTATACTTAATATTATTTGACAAACCATAATTCAAGGCATTAATTCTTCAATTTTCTTTATTCATGTCTAGATTTTCATGCATTTGAAGCAACTGACAATATAATGACTTGGGTCATGCGTATTTTAGTTCTCAAAGTAACATCTTTGTTTTGGAATACTTTAAGAGTTCTTTTGCAGCAGATTTGCCCACTGCAAGTATATGAAACTCAGTAAAGCTGACCAGGATCCCTAAACACTCAGTTTCTGCCAGACCACTCTTTTTCTCCACTGTTCCTTAATTTATCCAGTGGTCATTCTCCTTCCAGGCTAGTCTACCCTTAGTTCAAGAAAGGTGAGGAGAATTTCTTCACATCCCTTATCACTCAAAAAGAATGTGTCCTTCTCTTCTTTTTACATGTAAACAGTTCTCTTTACAGCTTCTTGCCTCTATATGACTTCTGCTTCTATAATGGTCCCTGCATTTCCTGGTTGAAGAAACACAGGAACTCCCTGATTCTCTCTCTATAGTCTGTCCTTCCAATTCCATGACCTAAAATTATTCTCCTAAAGTTCTTAGCTCTTTAAAATTCGAACTCTACTCTTCTAGTCAAGCAGCATCATCTTGGACTTCCCGCCATCCATTTAGATCTCCACAACCTCAACAGACAATGATTGGGGGAGCATCCTACAAAGATGGGGTAGTTGGAACTCAGAGGAAAGAAGGAGTTTCCCTTCTTTCTCTGAAAGAAAGAGGATTAGGGATGGCGCTGGTTATGTGTTGAGTCTGTTCTAATTCATAGCGCCCCTGTATAGGATTTCTGAGGCTATAAATCTTTACAGGGGCAGAAAGCATCATCTTTTCTCATGGAACAGCTGGTGGGCTCAAACTGCTGACCTTGTAGTTAGCAGCTGAGTGAGTCACCCATTATACTACGAGGGTTCCTTTCTTGAAGTATGATGAGGACGTTAATCTACATATAATGAATGAGGTGACAGAGACTCAAAACCTTCTGAAGTGACCCATCCAAACTCATTCCCATCTCAGTGTACCAGTATAACCTTTGGGTTTTATGGAATAAGGAAATAATGAGTGATATAATTTTTAAAAAAACAAGATCGCAGACTCTATGTCTGTTTTCAGAAAAGGACTAATACTGCTTCTGATAACTTATTGCCTGTATGATCTTAAGATAAAGCATGTTGTTGTTCAGTTTTTTAAATGAGTATCTCAAGAGAATGTAATTCTAAGATGTAGGCACCTTGGAAAATCAGCTGATACCAGCAATATAAAGGCAAATTTCTTCTCTCTTTGCCCATCGCTTAAAAAACTCCAATTTATTGACATTTTCAATTACAGCTGAGTCATGCTGAAGTGAACACAAGCAGGAGGAGAATGATGGGAGGAAAAATAGCTTTTTTCTCCTCTGAGAAATGGATGAGGAAGGCTGCTGGCTAGTATTGACAGTGAGCCAGCACTCTAAAATCTTACCATAGAGGGAGTTGCAGCTTCCTACAACTTACCCTTATGAAAAATCTCCCATGCAGTACAGGAAAAATAAAGCTAAATGCATATACCACATTGCCTCGGAGAAGAAAGCTTTCAATCCCAAGACAAACATAAAACAGAGATGAAGTAATAATTGAAAACCAGTAAAGAAAAAAAATTTTTTCAGCTATAATATGCAAGTGCAGGGGATTTAGTGAAACCTGGATAGTACAGTTCTTTTGGTTTATTATTAGGCATCCAACTAGGCTCTTTGAATGCAGTAGGTACAGTTTTTATGAGCAAGATTGAAAGCCTTAGGCATTATGTTAGGAATTCCTTCATCTCCATTGTCCAGGTAGAAATGTAGATTATGCTTGATCAAGAATTTCTTGGAAGCAAGTAACACATACCATTTTCAAAAAGGTGTAAATAGGAAAGGGTTTTTATTGCAAGGAGTATCAGGTTCTTATTTGAGGAAAAGTTGAGCAAACAAGTCTTGGGCAAAACAGAAACCTAAACACCTTTAAAATTCTCATCTCCAAATTTAGACATTTACTGGTCCCACAATAAATATGAATCCATTTATAAGTTTGGTGGTGGTGGTTATGTGCCATGGAGTCAGTTATGACTCATAGCAACCCTGTACAGGGTTTCCGAGGCTGTAAATATTTACGGGAGCAGAAAGCCTCATCTTTCTCCCGCGGAGCCACTGGTAGTTTCAAACTGCTGACCTTAAGGTTCACAGCCTGATTCATAACCACTACGCTATGCTTTGTTGTTGTTGTTGTTAAGTGCCATCGAGTCGGGTCCGACCCATAGCGACCCTGTACAGGGTTTCCGAGGGTGTAAATCTTTAAGGGAGTATATGCTTAGATGGTCTCAATTTAAGCTTTTAGGGGTTCTTGAGTCAATTCCAACTCAAAGTGATGCTAGCTCTGCACAGCAGAACTAAATACTACCTGGACCTGCATCTCCCTCACAATTGTTATTACATTTGAGCCCATTGCTTCTGCCACTGTGTCAATCCATCTTGTTGGGAGTCTTCCTCTTTTTCACTGATCTTTAATTTTACCAAGCATGATGTCCTTCTCCCCAGGGACTGATCTCTCCTGATCACGTGTATGAGAGACCAAGTCTAGGCATCCTGGCTTCCAAGGAGCATTCTGGCTGCACTTTTTCCAAGACAGATCAATTTGTTTTTCTAGCAGTCCATAGTACTTTCAATTCTTTTCCAACACCATAATTCAAATGCATGATTCTTCTTTGATCTTCTTTATTCATTATCCAACTTTCATATGCATATGAGGTGATTGAAAATACTATGCCTTGGATTAAGCACATTTTAGTCCTCTGATATCTTTGCTTTCTAACACTTTAAAGAGGTCTTTAGCAGCAGATTTGCAGAAGGCATTACATAGTTTAATTCCTTGACTGCTTCTTCCACGAATGTCAACTGTGAATCCAAGTAAAATGAAGTCTTTGACAATTTCAATATTTTCTTTATCATGATGTTATTTATTGGTCTAGTTGTGAGGATTTTTGCTTTCTTTATATTGAGGTGCAATTCATATTGAAGGCTGTGGTCTTTGATCTTCATCGGTAAATATTTTAAGTCCTCTTCACTTGCTGCAAGCAACGTTGGGTCATCTGCACATAGCAGATTGTTAATGAGTCTTCCTCCATGTTCTGCTTCATATAATCCAGTTTCTATCACCAGGGCCCTATTGTCCAAACATTGATCCTTACTTTGTTTCCAAGTTTTACATTAAAATCACTAGTAATTATCAGTGCATTTTGATTGCATGTTTGATCAATTTCAGACTGAAGAAGTTGGTAGAATTCTTCAATTTCATCATCACTAATGTTTGTGGGTTTTGTGTAAATTTGAATAACAGTATTAACTGGTCTTCCTTGTAGGCATGTGGATGTTATCCTATCACAGACAGCATTGTACTTCAGTATAGCTCTTGAAATGTTCTTTTTGACAATGAATGAGATGCCATTCCTCTTCAATTTGATGTTACCAGCAAAATAAACCATGATTCTGATTAAAAATGGCCAGCAGTCATCCATTTTAGATCACTGATGTCTGTTCTTTAAGTCACCAAGTTTTTGGTAATTTATTATGGAAGCTCTAAGAAACTCGTAAAGTCTTAATTTCAGGCAGTGGTGATGCTAATGTAGATGGTTAAGATTCAGGCTGAAATACCCAAGGTATAAAACATGATAAAGTATGACTGTTTCCTTATATACTTTCATCCTGACCTTGAGTTTTATATATCTTAGCACTGGCTCTGCTAGTTGACTAGAGAACATGAATCTGAAACCCATTTGAGTGTACAATTAGTATGTACATTAGCAGGTACAACAGAAAAAATGACTTCTCTATTGGATATTGCTATGCTGCTAGAAGCTACGTTGCTGGAAGCTACATCACCAGAATTTTAAATACTGGCAAGTTCACCCATGGTGGATAGGTTTGGGCAATGTTTCTAGATTAAGACAGACTAGCTAGTAAGGCCTGAATATAATTTACTTCTGATAATTGGATTATGATAACCCTGTGGACCACAGTAGAATATTGTTGACTATAGTGCTGGAAATGAGCCTCCTAGGTTGCGGGGCTCCCAAAATGCACAGTGATTGTAACAGTGGACTCAAGAATACCAATGATCATACAGAGGGCACAGGACTGGGCAGTGTTTGTTCTGTTGTACATGAGGTCATCATGATATGGAGTGGACTGAATGGCGAGTAGCCACAGCAAACAAACGGCCATACTAGGAACAATGATTACTCTGGTTGTGTTTGTGCGGTTGTAGCTCATCCTATTACAGAGCTAATTAAACATGTTAGAGAATAGAAAGCGAAACATACAGTTTATAGAAAACAAAACAAAAAGATCAAAATGACCTAGATAGTCTTTGTTGTTGTTGTTGTTAAGTGTGGCCGAGTCATTTCTGACTCTTAGTGGCCATGTGTAGAGTTTTCCAAGGACCAACTGGTGGGTTTGAACCACCAACCTTGTGGTTAGCAGTCCATTGCTTATTCTACAGTGCCACATCAAAACTCCAAGATACTCTATAAGAAAGGATAAAACGGAAAGAAAGTACACATGGTAACACAGTCAATTCTAAGCTTCTTACTTCTGAGGTTTAAACTGCTCGCTCTCCACCCACCCCAACCAGCTAAATTTCACTTTTAACAGGTCAAGAGTAGCCTATCAGAGCCAATTTTCTGACTTTGTTCTACAAGATTTCTATATCTTCTTAGGAAAAATTACAAAATGAAACACCACAACACCTGAAAACAATTCAGGTTAAAAGTCCACTAAGCATTGACTGCATTTCTTTTCTCTCCTGGGCTCTTTAATAAGTGCATCTCTATGCAGCTTAGATCTTCAGGACCTTACAAGGCCAGTTCTCTACATGAAGCTATAATTTCTCATGTTCTGACCTCTATTTCCACTGCTGAAATTGAGTAGTATTATGACACCCACAGAATGAAAAATGACACACTCTCTCACGAAGCAGTCTATTTCCAACTGCAAAGACTGAGAACTAAAGATGGAAGATCCAGTTTGTAAACAACTATTTTGAAAATCTATGTTGAAATTATAAATAGAAGGTCTTTTCAAGTTGCTCATATGTTTCTGTGCTTTCTCATTACCTAAAGAATGAAATATGAGTGGATTGCAATTTCCTCTTTCTGGTCTTCTTGCTTCTTGTTTCTTTGTAGTCTCCCATATGCACATTATTCTATGGCTCTATTTTTATTCTAACATTCTCAAAGTCTAAAATTTCTGCTACAGCAATGATTCTCATGTGTATATCCAATAAAGCCTAGTGAGTATGAGCTTTAGAATCCAAAAGATCTGGATTCCAGTTTTATCATCGACAAACTGTGACTGTAGACAAGTTATTTAACTTCTCCTGTCTTCAATTTCCTCATCTCTAAGTTGGGTAGGTTAGCAATGACTCTCTCATTGGACTGAGATAATAACAGGTAAAGGATTATTGCAGTGCCTGGCTAGTGTCAAATCTTCCAAAATTAACAAAATACTCATGTCCTCTGGGGATTGATACCTTTCCTCCACCCTGCTGCCTTCAGTCTAGTAATGTGCATTTCAGAAATGCTGAACTCCTTAGCGTTTTTTGAACATGCCATACTGGTTCTTCTGTATAGTATGATAGATTCCTATATACCTTTAAATAACCAAACACAGATCTCATCTAGTTTTGCCCTTCATCCCTCCAGAACAGATTGACCAAGCTAATGTCACAGAATTGATTATTATCATAGTCAGAACTAAGAGTCAGTGACCTAATACTTAGTCTACTGGAAGGGGCCTCCTACCAAGTCAATCAAATTTCCTTTTTGATTTCCCAACTAAAAAATTCTGTTGTTGTTGTTAAGGGCTGTAGAGTTAGTTCCAAACCACAGTGATCCTGTATAGAGTTTCCAAGGAGTAGTTGATGAGTTTGAACTGCCGACCTTGTGGTTCACAGATCAGGGCTGATCTACACAATGTCTTACCATTTCTAAAAGTTAAGGGAAAAACCCTCCAAAACTTAAGACCTTATTGGCCACTAGAAGACTTTGGGTAGAAACCTATCTTCTCATCTTACAGATTCCAAAATGGAAGCTCAAAGAGGTTAGGTGACTTATCTGAAGGGGTACCTCACAGTTAGAAGTGAAACTGGGATTAGGTTATTGATTCTCTGACTTCCCACCCAATTCCTTTTCAGTGAAACTCTGAAATCAGCTTAATATTAACTGAAAAGAAGACATGCCTCAGCTTTGTATGGTGCCAAGAGCACATGCCCAGGTCCCCAGGGCTGCCTCTAATGAGATGTTCATTCTTTGTAAGAAATGTGGGTGCTAGGCACTGGAGAGGGAAAGGTAGACAGATGGGGTTCCAGCCTTCCAGACTGCTGGGAGGAAACAAGCTTCTTAAATAGGAACATGCTCAGCCAGAAGTTGCTATGGCCACACATGGAAAAGCAATCTCTAAGGTATCAAATGACTATTCTGCATACACAGGTGGCTCACCAGTATTTGAGCTGGGCTGGCTCTGGTCTTGTACCCTGCTTTTTCAATAGCCATATTCACATATTACTGAAAATACTCTTTTTGAAGAAGACTCCATGTACAAGATGGCATTGTTAATCCAGTTTAAAAGGTTTTTTTGCTTAACTACTTTCCTCCCTCCCACGATATTAAAGGTTCCATTTATTCATATTATGGTTTTCCAATTTCCTCACTTGATTCTGACTCATGGAGACCCCCTGTGTGTCAGAGTAACTAGATCACCAGACCTTTCCTCTGAGGTGCTTCTGGGTAGACTGGAACCACCAACTTTTTGGCAATAGCTAAGTGTGTTAACCATTTACACCAGCCAGGAAGTCCTTGTTATGGCTAGAAGATTGTTTTTATTCCAATATTGTTATTGTTGTTAGGTGCCATAGAGTTGTTCACAGCAACTCTATGCACAGAAGAATAAAACACTGCCTGATCCTGGGCCAACCTCACCATTGTTG
>NW_006408554.1:10974459-10975962 GCF_000296735.1 Chrysochloris asiatica | reverse complement strand
TACAACAGCAACAACAATCTCTTGGAAAACAGGTCTGTATGGAATAGTATTCTTTGAGGGAGGTCTAAGGAATCTCTCCATTTACCCACCTATTATATAACATGGCATACATACATAACAAAGTTAAACTTCACTTGTTTTAAGTGTCATGGAGTCGATTCCGACTCATAATGACCCTGTATAGGGTTCCAAAGAAGTGGCTGGTGGGTTTGAAATGCCGATCTTGCAGTTAGCATTGTTATTGCTGTTGTTAAGTGCTATGACTCATAGAGACCCTGTATAGGGTTTCAAAGGAGCGGCTGGTAAGTTTGAACCACCAACATTTAGGTTAGCAGTCCAGTGTTTATCCTCTTAAGATCAAGGCTGCTTGTGGATAAGGTCACTGATAAGCAATGTATTACTCAGTGTAGTCAAACTTCAGCCTCCCCTTCTACAGTGCCTCCTTGAACTAGGAACACAAAAAGAACAGTCCTAAAGAGTAAAAGAAAACACACACTTATCATAATTACTATAAAAACCAATGCAAATTACAGCATCTATTAAAGTTGGGCCATGGTATTTATTATCTCTGGCTACTTACAAAGCTGTGCGAAACAATCAACTTCAAGTATGGATTTTTACTTATTCTATTCTTCAAGTTACATGGGCTGCTTCATAGGTTGTAAAGTAATCCAGAGGAGTCCTAAATAGACATAGAAATAAAGGTCAGGCTGAATTTTCAGGGGAACTCAGTAGGGAATATTGGAAATGAAACATCAAATCCAATTCTTCTCTAGATGCCCTGCTGGCACTTTGATTTCAGATTTCTGTTCTCCAGAACTAAGAGAATACGTTTCTGTTCTTTAAGCCACCAAGTGTGTGGTAATTTGCTATGGCAACTCTAGGAAACTCATAAAGTCTTTTAATGCCAGGCAATGGTGATACTAACATAGATGCTTAAGATTCAGGCTGAGATACCCAAGGTATAAAAATGAAACATGATAGACTACTACTGTTTCCTTATATAATTTCATCCTGACCTCAAGCTTTATATATCTTAGCTCTGGCTCTGCCAATTGACTCTGCCAGTTGATTAGAGGACGTGGTATCCTTCCTGAATCTGAATCCCATTAGAATGTTAGTACAATTAGCATGTACGTTTGCATGTACAACAGAGAAAACTACTTCTCTATTGCTAAGAAAACCATTTGACATTACAGCTTTTTTCTTTCTTTCTTTTTTGTAAACTAGATTATTTCCTAAATTTCTTCTACAATAGTCTTTAAGATCAAATCCCAGTCTCTGTTGCTGTTACTGTCGGGTACCATTGAATTGGTTCTGACAATAAAATGCAATGGAATGAAACTCTGCTTAGTTCTCTGTCACCCTCACAATCATTGCTATGCTTGAGCTTATTTTTACAGCCATTGTGTCAATCCATTTTGTTGAACGTCTTCCTCTTTTTCACTGAACCTCTGCATTATTAAGCATGATGTCTTTTTCAGGACTGGTCCTTCTTGACAA
>NW_006408554.1:10972987-10974359 GCF_000296735.1 Chrysochloris asiatica | reverse complement strand
TTTGATTTCTTGACTGCTGCTTCCAGGAGTGTTGATAGTTGATCCATTGATAAGAATGTTATTTATTGGTCCAGGGGTGAGGATTTTTGTTTTCTTTACATTGAGATGTGATCCATACCAAAGGCTGTGCTCTTTGATCTTTATCAGTAAGGGTTTTAAGTCCTCTTCAAATCCTGATGCCACATTTTTCTTCATATAACCTAGATATTTGGATTATTTGCTCAGTGTACAAGTTGAATAAGTATGGTGAAAGAATACAACCCTGTAGCACACCTTTCTTAATTTTAAACCATTCAGTGTTCCCATGTTTTGTTCCAGTATACTAATACATGTATCAGGGGCTTCAAAAACTTTGTGGAAAAAATGGAATGAAAATAAAATGGGAATTTTTCCTTGTACTTTTTGAAGTCTCTTTGTATAGTTTGTCAAACTAATTCCATTACTTTCCAATTAATTAAGACTCTCTATATTCTCTTCCACAGTTCCTGTTGTCAGAAAATAAGATAGTCACACTTGATAAAGGCTTCAACATCACAGCTCCTCATCTGCTATCCACTAGTTACACATGCAGGCATTTCTCTGCTGCTTTGCAGGTGTGAAAGAACTGCTCCAATTAAAATGAGCCAAATGACTTTTCTAAATTACAGTGTTTAAGGTTATTTATAAATGCAAAGCAGGCTCTTTCTTCATAGTAGCTGCTCTCTAGTTCTTATTATTTTAAATTTAACATATCTCAGTGGCAGCATATTCTGCAGAAGGTGTACTTGACTAGAAAAATGAGCAATCTGTTGAAATGTGTGATACTGATTTGTTTCTGAAGTTCATTAGGAACCTTAATGATAACAAAAATCTCCCAATAATCAGTGATTAGTGTACAAATGTAATGAAGAGCAAACAGGAAATAGAAAAACTTACATAAGGATGAGAGAGAGAGCATCTGGGAGCCATCTGATATGGAACTCAATTGACCTTAGAGCCGCACTGTCTCCATACATTAAGTGATCATGACTATAATCACTTTGTTGTGCTTGTTGTTAAATGCCACTGACAAGATTCTTACTCATAGTGATCCTATGCAGGGTTTCCGAGGAGTTGCGGGTGTGTTTAAACTGCTGACCTTGAGTTTAGCAGTCCAGTGCTTATCCTACAGTGCCACACCAGGACCCCACAATCACTTTGTTGTTGTTAGTGCCATCAAGTTGGTTTCGACTCATAGTGACTCTGTACAGGGTTTCCAAGGAGTGATTGGTGAACTTGAACCACTGACCTTGTGGTTCAAACCAACCTTGCAGTCTAGCTAATTAACCCACAGTACCACACCAGGACTCCCCATAATCACTTCAGATCATCATAAAAGGTTAAATGTCAGGGA
>NW_006408554.1:10952455-10966851 GCF_000296735.1 Chrysochloris asiatica | reverse complement strand
TTTTCTCCGTTTATTATGAGGTTGCTTATTGGTCCAGTTGTGAAGACTGTTTCTTGATTTTGAGGTATAATTCATATGTATAGTCTTTGATCTTTATCAGTTGAAGAGAACTGGGACCCTTTTACATTGCTGATGGGACTGTAAAATGGTTCAGCCACTCTGGAAAACAATATTGCACATCCTCAGATAGTTGGAAATATAAATTCCTTATGAACCAGTAATTCTTCTACTTGCTATATATTCACAAGAAATATGAGCCAGGACATGAATAGATATACACACACCAATATTCACTGCAACACTATTCACATCAGCAAAATGATGGAGACTGCCAATGTGTCCATCAATGGTAGAATGAATAAACAAACTTTGGTACATACACGCAGTGGAATACTGTGCAACTTTGAAGAATAATGATGAATCTGAAAAGCACCTCATAACATGGATGAACCTAGAGGACATTATGCTGGGTGAAATTAGTCTATCACAAAAGGACAAATATTGTATGAGACCATTAATATAAAAGCTAAAGAAAAAGTTTCCATACTAAAAGAAACATTATTTGATGGTTACCAGGGATGGGAAGGTGGTGGTAATGTGCCGTGGAGTCGATTCTGACTCATATCAACCCTGTACAAGGTTTCCAAGGCTGTGAATCTTTACGGGAGCAGAAAGCCTCATCTTTCTCCCCCAGAACAGCTGGTAGTTTCAAACTGATGACCCTGAGGTTAGCAGCCCGATTAGTAACAGGGATGGAAAGTAAGGTAGAGTAATTCACTAGCTAGAGAACAGACGCAATAAAGGTGCGGGCTGAGTTTGAACATGTTCCATTGGCACCTGTTGACCTTAAAATGAGAGAGAGAAGAGGAAGGACTGGCTGGTCTGAAATTCAAGGGAAATGTGTGAACTCCTGAGTCCATGGGCAGTGATGTAGCCCCTGGGGGCTAGGGCTGAGAATGAAGTGGGCTGCAGGTCTGAAGTGCAGGGAGGTGTGCGTGAACTACCATGCTTACAGCTTGTGTCCATTTGACCTAGCTTGGATAGCTAGCTGACCAGAATTCTACTGATGAAGATAAAAATGTTTGATACTGTGAGCAAGTATCAATTGCTACATTTTTTGATTGATTAATCTTTATTAATTGAAAAATATAAATGAAATAATTTAGTTCCCTAAATTTCCCAAACTCAGCTCTCAATTTCTCTTACTATTTTGAAAGCTTTTGTTTTGTTGTTGTTAAGTGCCATCATGGCAGTTGCGACTCACATCGATCCTGTATAGGATTTCCAAGGAACAGCTGATGAGCTTGAACCGATGACCTTATGGTTCAAACTGACAGTGCAGTCCTGTGCATTAACCCAAAGATATTGACAGACCTGTCAATATCTAACTTTCTGTGCTTGAAATTACAAAAGATTCCTAACTGAATTTCCTTAATCAGAGCAGATTGGCTATGTTTACCTTTAAAAAATATTTTTTATTGTGAATTATGTGACAATTTACATGGGAGAACATTAGCTTTACATTCATCCTATCGTATATAGTTTCATTGCCATGGTTACAGTCCCCTCCATACATCATCAACAAACCAAAGGGTATACCCTGCAAGCCTGTTCCTTGGTCATCAGCACATAGCTCCTCTCCCTCTCTGGGTCTAGAGTCTCCAGCCACTCCATCTCTCCACATTATTGTTTCTGCCTCCAACTTTGGCATCACTGTTTTTCTGGGTAGGGCCTGCACTCCACTCTTCTCCCTTGATGGTCCCAGGGGTCTCCGCTCCAGGCTTGCTAAATCAACCACTCCACTTGTTTTGCTACAAAATGTCTACCTTTACATGTCCAACCCTCACAGTCAGTCCTGATAGCAATTATTCACTATTGTGCCACATGAGTGCTATCCCCATCTCCTTTCATAAATTGCTGCATTTTGATGAAGTGGCGATCCTTTTCTGTAAAGATTTACAGTCTTGGAAACCCTATGGGGCAGTTCTACTCTATCCTAGAGGGTCAATATGACGAATTGACTTGAAGGCAGTGGGACTTACAATCCTGATACTGCACAGCACCACTCCTCTGAAACACATTTGCTCTTTCTGAAGGCATTGAAGAGAGATTAGTGCTTTCTGTTCATTTTAAGATCAACAAAAGCTTACTTCTTTTGATAAAAGCCATATTTCTAAATTACAGTGCTTTCAGATACACTGTGACTCACTCCACTCTTATGTCAATTGTATTGCTAGATGAGTGTTTTCTTGGTCTTTGGCTTTTAAAATAGGGTTAAGGGAGTGATAGCAGGGGTGTGTGAGAACATTCATTATGACTCATTCTGCATAGATATTACTCTTTTGGACAGTTCATAAACACCGATAGGCAGCTTCTACTTTTACTTCCCACCAAGTTGCATCCAACTGAGTGTACACTCTCATTCAAATAAGGTTTAAAATAAACCAGGTCTCATTTACTAAAATACCAATCTCAGGCAAGCCTACATCTTCTTTTAAACCCCTAGTTTTAATTACTCTATGTGACTGTTTGCACATGCCAGATATTATTGATTGTTTTAAGCTGACGATAGTAACTCTGAAATAATTTCTAAAGACGTAGCTTCTGTCAGACCACTATGTTTTGGGAGGAGGGTTACTGCACGGTCATATAACTTTCAACCTGGACACTCAGCTACATTAGAAAACTTTTATAGATGAGTTGCACAGAAATAGCCCACACCAGCTGTTGTAAGCTCATGTTCCCCCCACCATACTCTCTCCTAGACAGCATTTTACATGCCTAGTGGGCATTCCTTCAGAGCACTGAATTCTAACACTAGAACCAGTCAAAGCAAAAGGTTGATGTTGCTCAAAGAGTTTGAGTGTACTATGAATGTTATTCTTTGGTAAAGATACACTGACGTTTAAAATGCATCCAGTATAAATGCATTTAAATGTTGAAGTCCTTCCACTTCTCAGTACATAATATCAGCAAATGTTGACATTCCAATCCTACCAAGAAGTCTTCCCTAAAGCTTGGGAAAATGGGTATGACTTAAAGCATCTATATCTATCTATATGTATTTGAACCACAAGGTTGATGGTTCAAGCTCACCAGTCACTCCTTGGAAACCCTATACAGAGTCACTATCTAATATTGGGCCTAGAGGCAAGAATGAGAGGCCTTGATTGCCTCATTTCCTTTGTAGGGAGTGCAGCATGGTATTACTTGGCTATATTTGTCTAGGGTGATCATACACAGACTTGAAGGTGAGGTGTGCTAGGGACTAAGCTTTGGTTTTGACGGAAGCCCTGGAGGATGAGGCATACATACAAAACTGGCTTGCATGTGGGCTGGATTTGATGCTACTCGTCCTTTTCTAGGGATTCACCTTAAATTTTCCCAAGTTCTTACCTTTATGCCACTTTGAGCAGAAGAATAGATTGGGTGAGGGTTAAGAATTCCATCTGTTTCCCATTCTCAACCAAATATAATTTAATTTCATAAGTATTTATTGAATGCTTACTATTTCCAAGCCAATGGGGTAAACAAACTTTTCACATGACTACATATACAAACATAGAAAACATATACTTGTATTTATTCAGAAGCATTCACCGTTAAGAAAGACAAATAACTGAGGCATAGATTCTTTATTATATGGTTCTACTTTATTATACAGTTCTACATATTTTATATACAAATATGGCCTGTCTTCTACTTCCGGATCCTAAGTCTCTTTCCATTTGTCTGCTAGCTGTTTCCACTCTGAATGTCCCTCTATGAGCTCAAAAAAAAAAAAAAACTAAAATCTAGTTTTTTGATTATTGCTGTAATGAAATTTCCTATTTTAGTAATCATATAGCATCAGTCTTCTAGTTATTCAAAGTTTGAAGTCACTCTTTGCTACTGAGACTCTCATTCAATTGCCATTCCTTCTGAAAATTGATAATTTTCAGAAACCATTTCCTTTCCATTCTCACTGTTGATGTTGTTAAGTGCTGTTGAGTCAATCCCAATTCATAGCATCCCTATATAGGGTTTCTGAGGAGTAGCTGGTGGGTTTGAACTGCCGACCTTGTGGTTAGCAGTCCATTGCTTATCCTACACCAGGATACTCCATTCCTAGGACTCTTGTGATAATATTGAACAAGTATCAACAATTATGATAGTGCTCACATACATAGCTTTTTAAAACAGGTGTAATTGTCATAGAAATAAACAGTACATGTTCAATGTGTGCAATGTGATGAAATTTGACTTATGAATATACCCACAAAACCATCACAACAATCATGATAATAATCAATTCTTATTACCCTCCAAAAGTTCTCTTGTGACCCTTTTTAATCTTTTCCTCTAATCCCTTTCTGCTATTTCCCATGAACAAAATCTATTGCTCTGTGTTTTTGTCATTGCAGAGTGCTTTGAATTTTAAAATTTCACATAAATGGAATTATAAATATGTATTGTTAGTTTATATCATTTTTCTGGCTTTTATTTACTTAGCATAATTACTATAGGATTCATATATGCTGTTTCATGTGTCAGTAATTCATTTAATTGATGAATAACAGTCCACAATTTTTTATCCTTTCACTTATTAGGTTATTTCCAGATTTGGAAATCATAAATACATTTACAAATCTTTGTACAGGCCATTGTGTGGCATATGATTTCAGTTTTCTTAGAGGAGATCATAGGAGTGAATGCATGTGTCAAAATGGTAGGAACAGGTCTAACTTTGTTAAATTTTTATGTTAAAAATCTTTGACGATGTGTGAAAGTTCCACATCTTTCCAAGATACAGTATTGTCAATCTTAATTTTAGTCATTCTAATACATATATATTTTTGTTGGTACGTGCCATCAACTTGGTTCTGACACATAGCAAATGTATATAGGGTTTCTGATGAGTGGCTGGTGAGTTTGAACTGCTGACCTTATGACTTAAACCCACCTTGCAGTCCAGTGCTTATCCTACAGCGCCAAACCAGGACTCCAATAATATCTCATGGTTAGTTTGAATTTACATTCCTCTAATGGGAGTCCTGGTGTGGCGCTGTGGAACTGGAAGGTCAGTTTGAACCATAAGGTTGGAGGTTCGAACTCATCAGCTGTTCCTTGGAAACACTATGAAGGGTTGCTATGAGTCGGAACTGACTTGATAAGACTGAAACAACAACAATGGATTATGGTGTCAAACTAATTTAAATTAGTTAATTAAAGTTGTTGTTGCTGTTAAATGCCATTGGGTAGATTCCAAGAAGTGGCTGGTGGGTTTGAACCACTAATTTTGTAGCAAGCAGTCCAGTGCTTATCCTACAGCGCCATACCAAGATTCCTCGTTAATTAATAAAGTTAGTTAATTTCATGTGATAATTTGACTATCCATATATCTTCTTTAATAAAGTATCTACTCAGATCTTTTACTCTTTTTTTATTGTTGGATTATATTTTTAATGATTGTGCTCCAAGAATTTTTTTTTTACATATTCAGGATAAACACACTTTACTAAATATATTCTTTGAAAATATCTTTTCTCATGGCATGACATGTTTTGTCAGTCTCCTTACAGTGCCTTTGAAAGAACAGAAATGCTGATAAGCTTTCAGCATCAGATCTAAGAAATCTTTGCTTGATCCAAGATTATAAATCTATTCCAGTTTTTCTTTAGAAGTTCTGTAGTTTAGATTTTACATTTATGCTTATGATCCATCTTGACTTGATTTTTACAAGGGTGTAAGGCACAGATTGAAATTCGTGATTTTGCATGTGGATATTCAGCACCATGTGTTTCTTTACTGCATCTCCATCAAAAATTAGGCCATATACATACATGTAGCTCTATTTCTGCTATATATATATATAATGCTCCATCATTCTATCTTTATGCCAACACTACACTGTGATGAGAACTGTAGTTTTACAATATGTCTTGAAATCAGGTATTGTAAGTCTATCAACTTTGTTATTTTTCAAAGTTGTTTGACTTTTGTAGCTCCTTTTATTTCCATATGAACTTCAGAATCAGTATGTCAATTTCTGAAAAGTTTTGCTGAGATTTTGTTGGGATTGCATTGTTGTGCTATGGTGTATTTTTATTTATTCATGCTTCTTTCTTTTACCATGCTTTTTGGTATTGTTGTTGTTAAAATGCAGGTTAATACAATAGACATTTCAATGTTTTTCAGTTTAATATTCAAATAAACCAATTACATCAACCCTATTCTGCAACCATCATCAACTTCCATTTTCATATTTTCCATCACCATAAACAGAAACTCATTGCTAGCTAAGTAAAGTTCCCTTCTTTCCTATTCCTTGTGCAACTGGTTAAATTATGATCTCTATACATTTGCTTGGAGTTCTGGTATGGCACTGTAGGATAAGCACCAAACCGCAAGGTTGGTTGGAACCACAGTTCATTGCTTTAAGCCCATTGACTGCTCCTTGGAAACCCTATACAGATTTGCTATGCATCGGAATGGACTGGATGGCACTGAACAACAACATACATTTGCTTATTCTAAGGGTTTCATATTAGTAAAATCATATAATATGAGGGTAAATCAAAAAGTATTCCTATTAGGGTTCTAGTTCATACATGCGTGGGCTTATTCCAAATAAATATTCTTTAAGCATGTCTCTGTAATCATGGCTACAGACAAGTGGATGGCTACAGACAAGTTCTCTCAATAATAAACTTATCTTAGTCTTATTAGGGTACCTTCAGAAACCAAAAGAAGGATATGTTTTGAGTAATGGAATAAAATGATTTTTAAGTCAGGGCTAGTATCAAATTTTAACAAAACTCAAATAGACATCTTCTCAACTCACTGACGGTCTGCAACAAGTTTACAGGAAACTGCCCCACACAAGACAACAGTGTTTAGATGGATCAAGTGTTTTAAGGAAGTTTAGGAAAATCTCAAAGATGATCCAAGAGACTGTGTACTTCAATGAATGAACAAACTGTGGCTGAAGTCCAGAGACTAATGGAGAAAGATTAGTAGAATTGCCACTGATGTGATAGTTACTGAAGTTGAAATCTAACCTGGTTTGGCATTTTTAATTTTAAGCAAACATCTTGGCCTTAATGAGGTTTTGACTGAATGAAAGCCACAAGCATTCATGAAGAGTAGCTAGTTCAAAGAACTGCTCTCACGCAAGATCAAAATTAATGAAGATGATTTTATGGAATGAGTCATAGCTTAGGACAAGTATTATATTTAACAATATGATCCAGAAAGTTCCTTCTAAGGGGAATCTACAGGCCAGTTAAGTTTAAGGCAGAGAGTACAGCTCAGATGGTTATGGAGATTTTTTAGGTCAGAATTTTAAAGGGGTAATCTTGATTGATTTTCTCAAACACAAGACGTAAGACAATTGAAAACTGCATTTGTGAGAAAAAGGCCAGGGAAGTTGTGCTGAGAACTTTTTTTCCCATCATGACTTTGAGTGTGCTCATTCTTCTAGGTTAGCAAGGGCTGCCATAGGAGATTTCATTGGGAACCCTTACTCTATCCACTCTACAGCCACGATGCTACCCTTTCATACTTACTTTTGTTCTCCAAACTCAAAAAACATGTAAAAGGAGCACAACTGAATCCCTCAAGGATGCCCAAACTTCCATTTTGACGTGGTATAAATTGAAGAGTGGAGGATTCTTTGGAGAAGGGTTAGAGAGATGGAAACACTAAGTTCAGAAGAGCATAGACTTAAATGGAGGATTTGTTGATAACTTCACATCTTGATGATTTTGCTTAGTAAAGGTGTCTATAATTTTGTAGCAGTACTTGTTGACTTGTATTTCTCTTTGAGTGGTTGACTTATTTTATTCAGTATAAGATTTTCAAGGTTCATCTATGATGTCGTATGTATCAGAATGTCATTTCTCTTTATGGCAGAGTATTATTCCATTGTATAAGTGTATCACATTTTGTTTATCCATTCACCTGTTGATGGGCATTTAGGCTGTTTCCATTTTTTGACTATGGTGAATAGTGCTTCAATGAACAGTGATGTGCATATTTCTGTTAAAATCACTGCTTTTGAGTCTCTTGAGACTATACCTAAGAGTGGAATTGCCAGTCACACGGTAGCTGTACTTTTAACTTTTTGAGGAACCAACAGCAGTTTTCCACATCAGCCATACCATTTTGCATTCCTGCTAGCAATAACAATAATGAGCATTCTGATTTTCCCATATTTTGCCAAGATTTGTTCTTTTCCTATTTTTTTTAACCTTTAAAAAATGTTTTATTGTTGCTAAGAGTACACACAACAAAAAATATACCAGTTGAATAGTGTCTACATTCGGTGGCACTGATTGCATTCTTTGAGTTGTGTAACCATCTTAATCCTCCTTTCTGAGTTATTCCTTCATAACACAAACTTCCTCTCCCTAAAGTTTCTATCATATTTTTTAGTTGGTTTTGTCACTTTGAGCATAATGTTTAAGACTGACTTTTTCTTTGCTAGTTGTACTTAAACTATTATTTGGTTTTAAGAAGACTTCAGGGTATCTTTTTGGCTTCAGTTTAAAGATGATCTCAGGGAAGTAGTTTCAGGGATTCATGTAACCACTCTGGCGAGTCTATTAGAATTTAAAATTATGTTCTGCATTTCTGCCCATTTGATCAGAATTCTTCTATGTAATTTTTTTTTAAAAAACTAAGTTTTATTTGTTGTTGTTTTTGAGCATATACATAGCAAACCAAACCCAATCCCACTGTCAAGTCACATCTGACTCATAGCAATCCTATTGGGTAGAGTAGACCTGCTTCATAGATTTCCAAGGATATAATCTTTACAGTCAAGGAGCTCTGGTAGCGTAGTGGTTACAAATCTGGCTGCGAACCTCAGGGTCAGCAGTTCAAAACTACCAGCTGTTCCCGTGGGAGAAAGATGAAACCCTGTGCAGGGTCGCTATGAGTCAGAACCGACTCCATGGCACATAACAACAACAACAACAATCTTTACAGTAGTAGACTGCTGCATCTTTGTCCCATGCAGCATCTGGTGCATTAGAACTGCTAACCTTTCAGGTAGCAGTGAAGCACTTAATCACTGCTTCACCAGTGTTACAGCTCCTATACACAGCATTCACCATTCCAGCAGTTTCTACATGCACAATTTAGTGATATTAATTACGTTCTTCAAGTTGTGCAACCATCCGGAATTGTTCCTCCCACATTGTCATAAACTGACTACCTCCTCAGGTTCCTATCTAATCTTTTAAGTTGCTGTTGTCAATGAGATTCTGTATATAGGTAGTTTTTTAAAAGAACACAATGCTCAAGGCAGACCATTTTTACTATTTAAGATAAACAGCTGTTTGGTTTTAAGAAGACTTCAGGGCATATTTTGATTTAAGGTTTATAGATGATCTTAGGGTAATAGTTTACAGAGGTTTACCTACCCTCCAGAAAAGCCTAGCTAGCGTTCAGGAGAATTAAAAATTTTGTTCTATATTTTCCCCCCTGTTGATCAGGATTCTTCTATGGAATCTTTGACCAAAATGTTCAGGAATGATAGCTAGGTACCATCTAGTTCTTCTGGTCTCATGACAAAGGTGTGGTGCTGTGGGTTAATGTGCCAGACTGCAAAGCCATTTGAACTGAAAGGTTGGTGGTTCAAGTTCACCAGCTGCTTGCTCCTTGGAAACCTTATGCAGGGTCGCTATGGGTTGGAACCGACTCCACGGCACATAAAAACAATTAGCCATACATTCCAAATCCTCTTCCTACTCCTGAATCTTTTTCCTTCGTTATTCTTGGTGAATGGAGACCAGTCATTGTGCCGTAGAAGGCTGCCTATAAACTTTGAAGCCTCAGACACTACAAAACAAACTAGGAGATAGAATGTTGTTGTTATTAAATGTTGTTGAGTTGGTTCCGACTCATACAGACCCTAAATAGGGTTTCCAAGGAGTGGCTGGTGAGTTTGAATCACTGACCTTGCAGCTCAAACTGAATTTGTGGTCCAGTGCTTATCCGACAACACCACACCAGGACTCTAAGAGATAGAACAGAAATATGAAACACATTATTAGGAGTTAAAAGAGCAGAAGAGAAAATTTCAAAAGGCAACTTGAGAAGACAGAGTTAGGCAGTATAAGGAAATGTGCAAAGGCCTGGCATTAGGAAACCAAAATGAGAAAAACATGTTCAGGATTTTTCAATGGCCATTTCAATATTCTCTGGTGAAATGTCTATTCATGTCCTTTGCATATTTTGTGATTAGGTTATTTGTCCTTTTGTTGGTACATTGTGGAACTTTTATGAATGTTTTTTAGATTCTTATCAGATAGATATAGTGTTTTCAAAGTTGTTCTCCCAATTGGAGCTTTTATTTTCACTTGTTTAGTAAATTTTTTTGATGAACAGAAATTTTATAATTTTTATTAGAACTAACTTATTCATTTGGTCTTTTGCTGTTTAATTTATGCAATTATATTTAATCATTCCTTGTTAAAAGCTAGAGCCAACAGTATTGTACCTGCATTTTCTTTTAAGAAGTTTATAGTTTTAGTTTTCACAGTTTGGTCTTTAGTCCATTTTGAGACATGATTCTGTCTGGTTTTGCTGCATATGGAAACTCAGTATTCCCAACACGACTTATCAAAGAGACTCTTATATCCCCATTGAATGAACTTAGCACCCTTGTCAAAAATCAGCTGACCATAGATGTTGTTGTTAAGTGCCAAGTGTCTGGTGGGTTTGAACCACTGACCTTGTAGCTCAAACTGACCTTGTGGTTCAGCGTGTTATCCTGCAGTGCTACACTGGACTACTGACCATAGATATATGGGTTTTATTTCTGGATTCCCAATTTTATTCCACTGGCCTGTGTGTCTGTTGTTACGCCAATCCCAGGCTTCTTTGTTAAGTGTAGCTGTATGATGATAGTGTTGGTGGTTACCTGCCATGGAATTGGTTCCAACTTATAGTGACCCCATATAGCGTTTCTGAGGCTGCAAATCTTTACAGGAGCAGAAAACCTCATCTTTCTCCCATGAAGTGGCTGGTAGTTTCGAACTGCTGACCTTGATGTTAGCAGCCCAACTCGTAACAACTACGCTACCAGAGCTCCTTTTCCGGCTGTATAGTATGTTTTAAAATCAGAAAGTGTGAGCCTTCCTACTTTGTTCTTCTTAAACATCTCCTTAAATAAGCCTTGGCTGCCTACCCTCATCACTGCACACTATTGTACTGGAGTCCTAGGCAGTGCAATTAGGGGGGAAAAATAGTAGACATTCCAATTGGAGCAATTGGGGAAATGATAGAAGGCATTTGAATTGAAAGGGAGAAGTAAAATTGTATCTTTGCAGATGGTATGATTCTGTATATAAAAGGCCCCAAAGAATCTGCAAGAAAGCTACTATTTATTGCTAATAAAAAAAATTAGAAAAGTGTCAAGATACAAGGTCAATACACAAAATTCAGTTGAATTTTTATGCAAAAATAATTGAAAATGAAATAACTCCTGGTGTGGTGCTGTAGGATCTGCACTGGTCTGTGAACCACAAGGTCAGCAGTTTAAACCCACCAGCTGCTTCTCGGAAACCCTGTACAAACTTTATGACTCAATGGCACTTAATGACAAAAAGGAAAAGGAAACTAAGACAACAATTCCATTTATGTTGTTGGTGTTAAGTGCCATTGAGTTGGTCCTGAGTCCTAGCGATCTTGTATAGGATTTCTGAGGAGCAGTTGGTGAGCTTGAATGATAGACCTTGCAGTTCAAACCAACCTCGCAGTTGAGCGCATTAACTGTGGTGCCACACCAGGACTCCATTCCATTTATAACAGCATGTGAAAGAATAAATACTTAGGAATAAACTTACCCGGGCCTTGGGTTTCTAATTCTGCTAAAAATGATTGGCTGGGTCATAGTACTACAAGGAATTGTTTAATCTATTAAGCCACCCAATGGACTCCTAGTGTGGCACTGTAAGATCAACACTGGACTTTGAACCACAAGGTCGGCAGTTCAAACCTATGATGTAGCACGTATCCGAATGTCATTTCTCTTTATGGCAGAGTATTATTCCATTGTATGAGTGTATCACATTTTGTTTATCCATTCACCTGTTGATGGGCATTTAGGCTGTTTCCATCTTTTAACTGTTGTGAATCGTGCTTCAGTGAACAGTGATGTGCACATTTCTGTTAAAATCACTGCTTTCAAGTCTCTTGAGACTATACCTAAGAGTGGAATTGCCAGTCACATGGTGGCTATAGTTTTAACTTTTTGATGAACCAACAACAGTTTTCCACACCAACTGCTCCTTGGAAACCCTATACAGGATTGCTATGAGTCGGAACCAATTCCATGGCACTTGACAACAGCAACAACAACCATCAAATAGGATTAAATTACTTTGTGGGGATTGGTTGCTTGCTATTTAAATTGAGTGTTGGTGGTCTACAAAGCGGATTGGTAAATTAGTGGGTGTTGTGGGAGGCCTGTGCCTTAAAATTGGCAAGCTGCTGTTATCATTAAGTGCCGCTGAGTTGGTTCTGACTCATAGCGACTCTGTAAAGGGTTTCTGAGGCTTTAAATCTTTGTGGAAGTAGAAAGTCTCGTCTTTCACCCACAGAAATTGACAAGAAGTAGGTTTAAATGAGGGCCAATCCCACAGAGCTTGAGGGAGACCTCACTACCATCAGGAAGAAGAGCCTGGACAGAGTGCTTTGGATCTGGGGTCCCAGCATTGAGAACCTTCTAGATACAGCAGAGGCAGAGCTGCGACGTTGAAGATGGCACAGGTAGGTGAGAAATAGCAGTCATCACAGCAAAGCCAGCAGCAGGGAAATGGTGGCAGCAGTACAAGTGGCAGGAAGTGGACCCACAAGCAAGTCTGGCACTAGGTGGCTGGAGTGGGGTAACTGCGGGCACTTGTTAGAAGACTTAAAGAGCTGTAACACATGCCCAAGCAGGATATGACCTCGAGAAGGCTTGGTGGTGAAGAAGCTGAAATCTGTCATGGTTGGAAGCTGTCCTGATTAAGAAACTGTAACCTATCTCCTGTTATCTCCAAGTTGATTTTGATTCTGAGTTGTAGTCAGTTGTAGTTGTTTCAAAGTGACTTCGAGTTGGTTCCAACTCATAGAGACCCTGTCTAGGGTTTCCAGGGCATGGCTGGTGAGTTTAAACTGCTGACCTTGTGGCTAGCAGTCCAGTGCTTATCCTACAGCACCATTGTTGTTGTTGTTAAGTACCGTGGAGTCAGTTCTGACTCATAGTGATCCTGCACAGGGTTTCTGAGGCTGTAAGTCTTTACAGGAGCAGAAAGCCTCATCTTTCTCTCGTGGAACACCTGGTAGTTTTAAACTGCCAACCTTGAGGTTAACAGCCCAATTTGTAACCACTACGCTATCAGAGCTCCTTCCAGTAGCCTGTTACTTCCCTAATAAACCACATAACTGAGAGAAAGTATGATCTGTGACTTCAGTGTGATCCCTGCAATAAATTAAATCCCACAGAGAAATAGAGAATGTTGTGGTGAGAGGTTGCAGGGGGAGGAAAGCCGATGTCAGAAATATTAAAACAGTTGGAGAGTGGAGATATGTCTGAATTGCACCTCACAGAAATCAGTTTAGTACTCACCTTCATTCGTATCCCTCCTCCTAAACGTAGATGAGGTCAGACACACATAGATTACAACGTACATAGATTAATTCCCAGTTGAAGATTCAAGAGAGACTCTTGAATCTCTTGCTCATACTCTCCTTGCTCATATTCTTCCCTGTAAGTATTTGCCACCTTGGACTCTCAACTCTACCTCCTAATACAGGGATGTTCTACCTGGGTTTCTGCTCTCTGTGCTGCTACCTAGAAACCCTCCAGGCAATAAACTGGAGCTGACCTTTTTGGTTTCATCTGGCTCCAGGATCACTGTCCTGTGCTGTCTGATGCACAATGTCTCAAACCATTGCTTTATATAGTTGGTCTGTTTCTTTCCTTGTTTTAGGAAACAGGATATACCTGATATCTGCTACTTGATATTGCCCAGAAGCCAGAGGTTGCTTCTTTTATCAAACTGTGTAGAACTCAGTTAACATGACATATGCATATTCCCTGACCCCTGAACTTCTATTTATTACTTTATTTTTCCTGAACTATTCTCCCTGCCCTTGGGCTATGCTACTTTCAATTCATTTTCTCTATATCAGCCACAGTATTTTTTATATATCATTGCTTTCTTCAAAACCAGTAATAATCCTCCTTGGTCTTCAGGATAAAATTCAAACTCCTCTGGTAGTGTAGTGGTTACAAATTGGGCTGCATACCACAAGGTCAACAGTTTGAAATTACCAGCTGTTCTGCAGGAGAAAGATGAGGCTTTCTGCTCCCGTAAAGATTTACAGCCTCGGAAACCCTGTACAGGGTCACTATGAGTTGG
>NW_006408554.1:10939669-10949035 GCF_000296735.1 Chrysochloris asiatica | reverse complement strand
AAGACTAACGTGTGACTCACCCAAGCCATGGTATCTTCAATAACCTCATATGCATGCAAAAGCTGGACAGTGAATAAGGAAAACCAAAGAAGAATTGATGCTTTTGAGTTTTGGTGTTGGAAAAGAATATTGAAAGTGTCATGGGCTGTGAAAAGAACCAGTAGATCTGTTTTGGAAGAAGTGCAGCCAGAGTGTTCCTTGGAGGCCAAGATGGACAAACTTCGTTTCTCATACTTCGGACGTTTTATCAGGAGGGACCAGTCATTGGAGAAGGATATCATGTTTGGTAAGGTGGAGGGTCAGAGAAAAAGAGGAAGACCCCCAATGGGATGGATTGGCCAAGTAGCAGCATTGATGAACTCAAGCCTGGCAACAGTAGTGAGGTTGGCCCAGGATCAGGCATTGTTTCATTCTGCTGTGCATAGGGTCGCTATGAGTTGGTACTGACTTGATGGCGGCACCTAACAACAACAACAACTAAAAAGGACTGCTGATGTCACACTGTGGGATAAGCGCAGTCCTGCAAGTTTGGTTTGAACTCAGTCCTGCAAGGTTGGTGGTTCAAACTCACCAGTCATTCCTCAGAAACACTATGCTGGGTCACTATGAGTCAGAGCCGACTTAGTGGCACTTAACAACAAGTACTAAAAAATGCAAATGTGTATTTCCTATCACTAATTACTTCAAGCTCAATCCTTTGCCAGCTCCACAAAGCTAAAAAGTGACAGACTAGTGACACTATGTCCCTTTAAGTTCTCACCTTCCACACCATTTCTCCTCTCAGTAACAAACTACAGTAGCCTCACAGGATATAGGAGTTTTCAACAGTCTGAAGAATATCAATGAAACAGAACTTAAACCCTCCACCTCTCTCCAGCTCTGACACTGATAAATCTGGCCACTCATACAGGTTTTAATAAACTCTACCACTATAGCAGCATGAATGTTTTCAACTCTTGCAGGAACTGAATGATTTCTGATTGGGTATCTGGATGTGTCAAAAAACACTCGGTACACTAACAGAATTTATTTTTTTTAGCCTCTCTTATGAAGTCCTCAGCCATTCTCCTAATATAACTACTCCAGTGGTTCTTAACCTGTGTTTGTGGGACACATTTAAAAATGAGAATCATTAACTACTAGAATAACAACTGTTAACTGTTGGTGTATTAACAGTTTATGGCACCTGTAAAGACTCCATAGTTGTCATTCTCATGAACACCTCCTAGCTCTGTGTCCTAGCTTGTGGGGTGTACCACCACATTCATGAGTTACCATGTCATCATGAGGTGATTAAAGGTGCAGGCCTTTATCCTGGTCACTCTCTCTGTCTGGACTGTTTCAAGCCCCTACAGATACCGCATACATCTGTTTATCATAGGAGTATAGGTACTCAGAATTCTCTGTATTCTCCGTAGGTCCCTGGCACATTCTCACTATGAAGCTTGCTCTTTTTTTGGACTCTTTCTTGTATCTTTTGTCACCTTGAACCTCCCTACTCCATCTTCTCAATTGCTGGGCACCACTAGGACTCCCTTTTTCAACATCGCTTCATAGGAGCTTATGTGCTTAAAGCAATGTCTGTCCACAGTAGATGGTCAATAAATTGTTGCTGAATTAACTAATTAATAGAACTCTTTTGCCCTGATCATGCTGTCCTTTAGACTCACAGGCAAAATTCTCTCATGTTCTGGTTGGCATACAGGGCTACCAGGACACCCCTTCTACTCTCTAGCCTCTCTCATCATGCTGCATGAGTAACTTTGTTCAGTGGTTTGACAGGCATCACGTGACAGAAGATCAAACCATTAGGATCTCTATTTTTTTTAAAATCACAATTTTCCCCTGTTATTGTTAAATGGTGTTTAGTTGGTTCCGACCCATAGCAACCCTGAACAGGGTCTCTGAGGAGCAGCTGGTGAACTTGAACTGCCAACTTTGTGGTCCAGCGCGTTAACGCACAGCACCACACCAGAACAAATTACTCAATTCTCAGATAATACTTAACCCAGCAAAACCTAACACTAACAAAAATTCTTTTATTTACATGCATGTATGAGTATATATCTTTAATCAAAAAAGAACTACCCACATGTAGCTGGGAAGAAGGTTAGAGGTAATAGCAAGAATTATGAGCTTCTGGGCACAGAAATTCTACCCTGGGATGACTGTAAATTGGCTCTAGATCACAAAAGAAATCTGCTAAAGTCTTTGCTTTACTATGTAGGCTCTTCAAGTTAAAGTGCAGTAAAACATAACAGAGCTTTATTCAATTTTGTGTTTACATTTTTAATGATTGTGCTCCAAGCTTAGATTTTGCAATGTAAAGCTTTATAAAAGAACATTTTATGAGCTGAGATTGTTCTTAGGGGACATGTCAGCTAAGGAACAATTTTATGAACACAATTTAAACACAGGAGGGAGAGGTTGGCAGTGATGTCTCAAAAAAGTTCAGCAAAATCATAAAATTTAAGAGGTTTAGGGCATGGGAAAAGTACATAGAAGTCACTTGTATACTGTTACAAGTGTGGGAGAGTTGAAAAGTAGAATCATGAAGGAAAATTTTAATTCGATGAATTTCTGAAATGTAGTGGATACCCACATACAATTTGATTCAGGGTCTTCAAAGGCTAAGGGAATGTAAGCTCTCAGTGTTACTGTACCTGTCAGTGTTCAATTTCCTTTCCTCCTATTCCCTGGAGGCAACATCTTAAGTTAGTGTTTCTGGAAACAAAATAACAAATTAATTGAGATAACAGGAATCTCTTCTGAGCTTCATTAAGCAATAGAGTGTCAGAAAATTAAGTTGGTCACCTTGTCCCCATGTGTAGGGACTTTTTCAGTTTAAGCTAGAATCCCCATGCCCAAGGAAAGTCTTCTATTTTGAGAAAACCATTAACCCAGGGTGAATTGGGAATGGTTGGTCACTCTTTAGATAATCCAAATTCTACTTGAAAGATGATAAAGCTCTGATTTATCAGATATGACCCAGAATTGCTTTTCTGGATTTTATGATGTCATTGTTTCATGTGCTAAGAGCAAAACAGTGGATCTGTTAGAGGATCTGGGCAAGATGGAGGAGAATTTAGTAAAAACAAAACAAGAACTTTGGAATGTATTAAACATGGGTTCAGGTCCTATTTTTGCTGTATCAGATCTGTGATCTTTGGTAAAATTATTGAAGTATTCTGAGTCTCTGTTAATACAACCACTAGCTGTAAGAATTAAATATGGAAACATGAAGCATACTTCTCTGTCTTGTATTTAGTAAGCATATGTTTAGTAAACTGCAGTAGGTGGTAGCACATCCACATTATCATCCTCATTGTTTTGTGCTTTGGATTCAGAAGGCAGAGTTTCAGGTTCATTACCTCTTTTTGTTACCTTGAGCAAGTTACTTCATTTCCCTGAACCTCAATTTCCTTATCTATAAAATGAAGACAATTAAAGCATCTATACCACCTCCAGTGGATTACTGTAAAAATCAAATGAACTGGAAAGAATAGTTCAAATGCACGTTTTCTAGGTCTAGTACTGTGCAAGCCCAAACCAAGGTAATGGACTTCCTGAAATGAAATGGATACTAGCATGGACACTTAGTAAAGATCATTAGTTGGCATGCTATGTGTTGTTTGGCTTGCTTTACTTCAAGGAACTCTAGAAGATGTAAAGAGGGTCAAGAAAAAGGCAACCAAAGTGGCCAAAGGAACAGAGGAGAAAAAGGATGATCAGACAACTCAAGTTTAGGGAATAATGAATAGTTTGAGTGGTTAACTTTGACTTGTTTACAAATTCCCTCAAAGAAAGGGAGCCATCATTGATTCTTAAATGAGACAGGTTTGAGGGCATATACAAAGAAATCCTTCTATTTGATGCAATAATGAAGTTACAGGACTCATTAACTCATAATTCAAAGCTGAGAAACATAAACCACTCCACAAAGTTCTAACTACCTTGTTGTGGAGATCATCTTTCTAAATTTTATTTATTTTGTTGTTGTTATTGAGAATATACACAGCAAACATACACCAATTCAACAATTTCTACATGGACAATTCAGTGATCTTGATTACGTTCTCCAAGTTGTGCGATCATTTTCACTCTCTTTTTCTGAGCTGTTCCTCCCTCATTCACATAAGCTAACTGCCCACTAAAGTTCCTAACTATCTTTCAAGTTGCTGTTGTCAATTTGAACCCATATATAGGTCGTCCTTAAAAGAACACAATGCTTAAGACAGGAATTTTGGGCTGGTTAGACAAATGTATTGTTTGATTTTAAGAAAACTTTAGAGGATATTTTTGGTTCAAGGCTTAAAGATGACATCAGGACAATAGTTTCAGGGGGTTATCCACCCTCTATGAGTCCTGGTGTGGCGCTGTGGGCTAGTGCGTAAGACTGCAAAGTCGTTTGAACTGTAAGGTCAGTGGTTTAAGCTCACTTCCTTGGAAACCCTACACAGGGTTGCTATGGGTCGGAATCAACTCAACAACACTTTACAACAACAAAGGACTCTAATAAAAGTCTAGAGTCCATGAAAATTTTACATTCTGTTCTGCATACCCCTCTCCCTTTGATCAGGATTCTTATATAGAATCTTTGATTAAAGTGTTTGCTAATGGTAGCTGGATACCATTCAGTTCTGGTTGCATGGCAAAGGAGGCAGTTGTTCATGGAGTCAATTAGCTACACGTAACCTCCTCAGATTTCTGACTCCTCTTCTTCCTCTGTTGCTCCAGGTGAATAGAAACCAATCATTGTGCATTGGATAGCTGTTTGCAAACTTTAAGACCCAACACTATACAATGAACAGGAGATAGAACCAAAGTACCAAACATGCTATTAGGCCAATTAACTGGATTTTCTATGAAACCATGACCGTAAACCTCCAAATCAAGGAACCCAATCCCATAAGGTGTTTGGCTATACCCAAGCAGCGTCAGCTGCAACTCCTTCTTTGTTGTTGCTATAAATATATCTATCACATCACTTTTACTGATTCAACTTCTTTCAGGTATGTAACTTATTAACAAAAAATCCCAGAGTTCACAAGAAAACTTTTAGAGCTAATAGAGGAATTTAGAAAAGTGGCAGAGTAGACGGTCAACAAACAAAAATCAGTTTGGTTTCTATACACCAGCAATGAGAATCTGAAAGGAAAATCAGGGAAACAATTCCATTTACAATAGTATCTAAGAGAACAAAATACAAACAATAAATCTAACAAGAGATATGATATGCTGAAAGAGATTGAAGAAGACTTAAGTTTAAGTGGAAAGATGTTCTGTATCCATGAATTGGAAGACTTAATGTTGTTGAGATGTCAATACTACAGAAAATTAGCTATGGATTCAAAGCAATCCTGATTCAAATCACAATAGTTTTCTTAACAGAAATAGAAAAAACAATCCTCAACTTTATATGGAATGGCATTATATAAAGCAGTGTTAAGAGAAAAATATAGTAAGAGGACTCACACTTCTTGATTTTAAAACATACTATAAAGATATAGTGGAGTCCTAGTGTGACTGTGTAGGATAAACGCTGGACTGCTAATCATATGGCTGGTGGTTCAAACTCACCAGCTGCTCCTCAGAAACCTTACAGAGGGTTGCTATGAGTCAGAATGGACCCAATGACACTTACCAAACAAACAAAACATATAGCTACAGTCATCAAGACAACCTGGTACTTGTATAGCAAATGGCATACAGATCAATGGAATTAAGAGTATCCATAGTCAGCTAAATTTTGACAAGTCTGCTAAGTCCATTCAGTGGAGAAAGAGCATCTCTTCAATAGATGGTGTTGGGAAAATTCCACATGCAGAAAAATTGAAAGAAGACCCATGCCTCTCACCTTACACAAAAACAAATTCAAAATGGCATAAAGACATAAATATGCAAACTAAAAGCATAAAATCCTTAGAAGAAAATATAGAAACAACCCTCTCCAGTCTAGCTTTTAAAGGACAAACAACAAAAGACAGAATAAATGAGATTTCATAAAAATTAATAACTTTGTTCATTAAAAGCTTTTACCAAAAAGTGAAAAAACAAGCTACCAACTGGGAGAATATCTTCAAAAACCATACGAGGGGATTTCAAAAAGTTTCGGGAAATATTCCATTATCTTTTAGCTCCAGTTTTCCACAAATTAATTGAAATCCCCTTATATATGTGGTAAAAATAATTTATTTAACTTATAGCGTAGTTGTTACGAATCGGGCTGCGAACCTGAAGGTCAGCGGCTCGAAACTACCAGCAGCTCCGCGGGAGAAAGATGAGGCTTTCTACTCCCGTAAAGATTTACACCCTCGGAAACCATGTACAGGGTCGCTATGGGTCAGAACCGACTCAACGGCACTTAACAACAACAACAACAACAACAGAATATATAAGGAGCTCTGGTAGCATAGTGATTACGAATCGGGCTGCAAACCTTAAGGTCAGCAGTTTGAAACTACCAGCTGCTCCACAGGAGAAACATGAGGCTTTCTGCTCCTATAAAGATTTGCAGCCTGGGAAACCCTGTACAGGGCCGCAAAGGGTCTGAACCGACTCCACAGCACTTAATAACATAACAAGAATATATATAAAACTTTGATAACAACAATTAAAAGATAAATATAAAATGAGCAAAGAACTTGAATAGACATTTCACTGAAGAGTGAATTCAGATGGCAAGCATCATTAGCCAACAGAGATGCAAATCAAAACCACATTGAGATACTATTTGACTCTTACTTGGATGGCTCTGGACTCCTGATGTGGCACTGTAGGATAAGCACTGGACTGATAACCACAGGTCGAAGGTTCAAACACACCAGAACTGACTTGAAGGCACTTAACAACAACAGTTTGACTAAGATAGTAAAAACAAAGTAACAAATGATGGAAAGATGTGGAGAAATTGGAACCCTTATATATTGCTAGTGGAAAAGCAAAGAGGCACAGCGATTGTGGAAAACAATATGGAGGTTCCCCCAAAGCTAGAAATCAAATTATATTGTTGTTTTTGTTAACTGCCGTCGAGTTGGATTTGACTCATAGTGACCCCGTATAGGGTTTCTGAGGTGCATCTGGTGAGCTTGAACCTTGTGGTTCAAACCAAATTTTCAGTCCAGTGCATTAACCTGCAGCATCACATCCAGACACCATATGACCCAGCAATTCCAATCCTAGGAATATACCCCAAAGACTTGGAAACACTCAAAGAGAGACGTGTACACCGGTGTTCATTGCAGCATTATGCATAACACTAGCCAGAGGATTGTTGTTACTAAGTACCATTGAGTCAGTTCTGACTCATAGCGACCCTGTATAGGGTTTCTGAGGAGCAGCTAGTGGATTTGAACCACTGACCTTGAGGTTCAAACTGACCTTTCAGTTCAGTGCATTAAACTTCAGCGAGGTGGAAACACCTAAATACCCATCCAAGGATGAATGGACAGACAAACTTGGTACATACATACAATGGAATACTACTCAGCCAGAGGAAAAATGAAGTCTTGATAAAAGGTACAGTATAGATGATCTAGAAGACATTATGTTGATGTCTGGAAACAAGCTAATCAGAAAAGGAAACTATTGTATGACCTCTCATATAAGGCAATATAAGGCACATATACAAACAGCAGAGTTTGTTAGTGTTTGCCATAAATGGGAGAGAGGGAAAAAGGAAGGATTAATGGTGTGGGGGATAAAAGTCACATTAAGGGCAGGGTTGCATAGCCAATTATTGTAAATGCTGTGAACTTTTTAATGCATGAGTTTACTAAGGGAATCATATATTAATCTGTCTCTTTAACTTTTGAGGTTTGTATTAAAGACTTTGATGACATCCACATTAGTGTATGCTGTGATGCTGAAACTCTTCTCTATCTCATCGGCCTATTAAACAGTTCTTTCCTCATTTTGTTTACTTGTTTTATGAATAAATAGATTATTCTAAAATTCATTTATTTATCCCCCTATTTATCAATATATCGATCTGTCTCTAGAGCAAGCTCCTGTGCTAGACATTTGAATAAGCAGATAAATAAGATCTAACAGTTGTATTCTGTGACCCATGGGGTCATTATGAGTTGGGACTAACTCAAACCCACCAATAATAAGAACAAAAACAGCAGTGACTAAAGCAGTTCCATGGATTATCAATTTCCTCAACTTTGAGTATACTGCTCATTATTTTTAATGTCATCTTCTCCATGAAGTATTTCATAATCCTACTGTACTTGGCTGCTAACTGAAAGGCCAGTGGTTCAAACTCATCAGCTGATCTGCCAGAGAACAGTCCAGGTGATCTAATCTCATCAGTATTACAGCCTCGGAAACTCTATAGGATAGTTCATCTCTGCCATATAGAGTCAGTATCAGCCAAAATCAATCCTAGAGCACACATAAGTATATTTAAAATTGTCAATGCCAAAATAAATAATTGATGGTAAAGTGAATATTAACTATTATCAAAATTCAAATTTAAAAAAATCTGTATGAAAAATTTGCACCACATCAAATCAATTTACTCTGTCAAAAATGTGGTTTCAACAATTTACTTGGGACGTGATATTTTAGGTCACACATTTCAATGAGAACACTATTGCTTATTCAAGGGCATCTTAGTTTAAGCCACAAAAACTATGTGAAGAAATATTGGTGTTTATGAATTTGAAGTTCTGAAAAATTAAAAACTATTAAGTTTTCAAGAACAATATGAATAGCTACGTCAACTTAAGCCTATATAGAACACATAAGAAGAAGTAAGTATATATATATATTTTAAAAATCTTATCAAGTTGAAAATACCAGAATGAATCAACAGAGATATATATTATTTTTAATTTCAATGTCACTATATATTTCATTTTTAGATAGATTAAAGGGAGTCTATATGTCATCCTATATATTCAAATATGGAATGGAAGCATCAAGAAGTTTGTGGAAAGATGGAATTAAAAGATGAGGACATTTTTCTAAGATCTTTGGAAGCTCCCTCATGTGTTTAAAGAGGCAATGAAGTACCAATGAGTATTAAACTTAGGGTGGTATATATAACTGTCCTACGTGGTTAGTATGCTACAAATTTATCTACAGCAGAAAGCCTCATCTTTTTCCTGTAGAACAGCTGGTAGTTTCAAACTGCTGACCCTGAGGTTTGCAGCCTGATTTGTAACCACTACACTATCAGAACTCTATATTATTCTTGTAGTGCATTGTATATTCAGTGTTCCTTGCCAACACCATAATTTAATTGTATTGATTCTTTTCTGGTCTTCCTTATTCACTGTCCAGTTTTCCCATGTATATGAAGTGATTGAAAAAACCATGGCTGGATCAAGTGCACATTAGTGCACTTGACTCTGTAAC
>NW_006408554.1:10931382-10937824 GCF_000296735.1 Chrysochloris asiatica | reverse complement strand
TGCCCATTTTTAAATTGGGTTACTTGTCTTTTTCTTTTAGAGGTATTGTAGTTTCCTGTAGATTTTAGAAATTAGTCCCTAGTCTGATATGTCATTGCAAAAGATACTTTTTCCCATTCTGTGGACTTCCTTTTTACTCATTTGGTGAAATCCTTTGATGTACATATGTTTCTAATTTTTAGAATGCCCCAATCATCTATTTTGTCTTCTTTTGTTTCTGTAATTTTTGCAATGTTTCATAATCTGTGTGTGCGCTCAATTGTTGTTGTTGTTGGGTGCCATTGAGTTGGTACTGACTTATAGTGACTTATGCACAGCAGAACAAAACTCTGCCTGATCCTGGGCCAACCTCACTACTGTCGCCATGCTTGAGCCCATTGATATTGACACTTTGCCAATCTATCTCACTGGGTATCTTCCTATTTTTCTCTGACTCTCCACCTTACCAAACATGATATCCTTCTCCAGTGACTGGTCCCTCTTGACAATATGTCTGAAGTATGAGAGATGAAGTTTGGCCATCCTGGCCTCCAAGGAGCACTCTGGCTGCACTTCTTCCAACACAGATCTGTTGGTTCTTTTGGCAACCTGTGGCACTTTCAGTATTCTCCTCCACCACCATAACTATAAAACATCAGTTCTTCTACGGTCTTCCTTATTCACTATTCAGCTTTCGCATGCATATGAGGTTATTGAAATACCATGGCTTGGGTCAGGTGCACCTTAGGCTTCAAGCTGACATCTTTACTCTTCAACATTTTAAAAAAGGTCTTATGCAGCACTTTTGCTTAATGCAATACGTCGTCTGATCTCTTGACTGCTGCTTCCGTGAGTGTTGATAGTTGATCCAAGAAGAATGAAGTCCTTGACAACTTCAATCTTTTCTCCATTGATAAGAATGTTGTTTATTGGTCCATTGGTGAGGATTTTTATTTTCTTGCCATTGAGATGTAAACCATACTGAAGGCTGTGCTCTTTGATCTTTGTCAGTAAATATTTTAAGTCGTATTCACTTTCAACAAGCAAGATTGTATCATCTGCATGTTGCAGGTTGTTAATGAGTCTTCCTCTAATCCTGATGCCATGTTTTTCTTCATAGAACTCAGCTTCTTGGATTATTTGCTCAGCAGACAGGTTGAATAAGTATGGTGAAATAATATAACCTTGTCGCACACCTTTCTTAATTTGAAACCAATCAGTGTTCCCATGTTCTGTTTGAACAACTGCCTCTTGGTCCAGGTCCAGGTTCCTCATGAGCACAATTAAGTGTTCCGGAATACTCATACTTCACAGTGTTGTCCATAGCTTGTCATGATCCACACACTCGAAAGCCTTTGTATAGTAAATAAAACACAAGTAAACATCTTTCTGATATTCTCTGCTTTCAGCCAAGATCCACTGGACATCGGCAATGCCCTGAATTAGAGCACTTAAATTTGTCTCTTTTTTTTCATGGATGACCTTTATAATTCTGGGATTCCCATTTAGATTTTTAATCCATTCTGAGTTGGGTTTTGTATAAGGCATGAGGTAAAGTTCTTTTTTCAATCTTTTGCATATTGATTTCCAGTTCTGCCAGCAATATCTGTTGAAGAGACTATGTCTTCCCACTTAATTGTACTTTGGCCCTTTGTCAAAGATCAGTTGGCTGTATGTGGATGGGTTAATGCTGGATTCTCAATTCTGTTCCATCAATATATGTATATTTCATTGTCCCAGTACCAGACTGTTTTGATCACTGTAGCCATGCAGTAAATTTTGACATCAGGGAGCGAGAGGCTTCCAATTTTGTTCTTCTTCTTAAGCAGTGCTTTGCTTATCCTGGGTCTCATCCCTTTTCATATGACATTTGTAATTGTTTTTTCCGTCTCTCTAAAGTATGTCGTTGGAATCTAAATTGGGATTGCATTATATGTGTAAATTGCTTTGAATAGTATTAAGATTTTCATAATGTCGTCTTCCTATCCTGGAGCATGGTATATTCTTCCATTTTTGTAAGTCTCTTTTGGTTTCTTTTAGTAGTGTTTTGTAGTTTTCTTTGTATAGGTCCTTTGTTTCTCTGGTTACATTTACTCCTAAATGTTTCATCCTTTGGGTGGCTATTGTAAATGGTATTGCTTTCCTTACTCTGTAATACTTTAAAGAGCTCTTTTGTACATTTGCCTAATGCAGTAAGTTGTTTGATTTCTTGACTGCTGCTTCTATGAGCATTAATTGTGGATCCAAATAAAATGAAAACTTTCACAACTTCAATCTTTTCTTCATTTATCATGATGTTATTTATTAGTCCAGTTTTGAGGATTTTTATTTTCTTTTCATTGAGGTGCAATCCATGCTGAAAGATGAAGTCTTTGATCTTCATCAGTAAGTCCTCTTCTTTCGATCCTCTTCACATGGAAGGTTTTTAATAAGTCTTCCTTCAATCCTGTTGTCATATTCTTCATCAGATAAATCAAGCTCCTCAGATTTTTTGCTCAGTATACAGATTGGATAAGTATGGTGAAAAGATACAACCTTGACACACATCTTTCCTCATTTTAAAACATCACTGTCCCCTCTTTCTGTTCAAACAACTGCATCTTGTGTTATGTACATGAGCAAATTATGGATAACATTGCAAAGTAGGGGGATTCCAGACCACTTAATTTACTCATATGCATAACACAAAAGGCAACTACAACACCAGGGTCACTGTGAATTGCCACCAGGGTGGCAGTGAATTTGGCTTGATATGTTTATTGTCAATACTTTCATTACAGCCTGAACTTCTTCCTTCAATATCCTCAATTATTGATCACGTGACATGTCTTTTCTTTCTTTCCTGTCTTTTTAATGACCTTCTGCTTGCTTCATGTGTGATGTTCTTAATGTTATCCAACAACTCCTCTTGTCAAACCCATTCTTGAGATGGTTTCTGAATTCAGGCAGGATATACTCAAGGTCATATTTTGGCTCTTGTGGACTTGTTTTAATTTTCTTCTATTTCGTGATGAATTTGCATAATAAACAAGTGATGCCTTACATTTGACCCCTGGCCTTGTTTTGGCTGATGATGTTGTACCTTTCCATAATCTCTTTCCACAGATATAGTCAATTTGATTCCTGTGTATCCCATCTTATGATACTTACATACTTCAAAAAAGGTATTTGTAATGAGTAAGTCACTAATCTTGCAAGATCCATCATGGGATCTCCAACATCATTTCCACTACCAAGACCATATTTTCCAGTTACCTCTTTGTTTACAGCTTTCACATCTAATCACTAGTAATTAGTAAAGCATCTTGATTATATGTTTAGTCAGTTTCAGAATGAAGAAGTTAGTAGAATTCTTCAACTTTATCTTCATTGGCTTTGTTGCTGCTGCTATGTGTTGTTGAGTTTTTTCTGACTCACAGTGACCCTGCATAGGGTTTCCAAGGAGCCGCTGGTGGGTTAGAACTGCCAGTGATGTTATGGTTCATAGTCCAGTGCTTATCCTACAGTGCCACACCAAGAGGCCAGTAGCCATATGTTGTTGTTGTTGATATGGACCGTGGAGTCGGTTCTGACTCATAGCGACCCTGTACAGGGTTCCCGAGGCTGTAAATCTTTATGGAAACAAAAACCTCATCTTTTTCCATGGCAGCTGGTAGTTTCAAACTGCAGACCCTGAGGTTAGCAGCCCGATTTGTAACCACTATACTACCAGTGTAGCTATCCATATAGAAACTGTCTTATCACAGACAGTATTGTACTTCAATATAGATCTTGAAATGCTCTTTTTGACGATGATTATGACACCATTCCTCTTCAATTTGTCATTACTAACATTGTAAACCACATGACTGTTAGATTCAAAATGGCCAAATATGAGTCCATTTCAGCTCACTAATGCCTAGGATATTGATCTTATGTGTTCTATTTCATTTTTGATGACTTCCAATTTTCCTAGATTCATACTTTGTACATTCCACATTACAATTAACAGTGGATGGTCCCAGCTGTTTCTTTTCATTTTGAGTTGTGTTCCATCAGAAATGAAAGTCCCAGGAGCTTTGTTTTATCCACATTGTTAATATCAACTCTACTTTGAGGAGGCAGCTCTTTCCCAGTCATATTTTGACTACCTTTCAGCCTAAAGGGCTCATCTTCTGAAATTATACCAGAAAGTGTTCTATTGCTATTCCTAAGTTTTTTGGTGGCTAACTTTTCACAAGCTGTCCACCTCTGCTTCTTCCTCGACTAAGTCTGGAAATTGTGATAAAACTTGTTCACCATGGGTGACCCTGATGGTATCTAAAATATTGGTGACATTGCTTCTAGCATCACAGCAACACACAAGTCACCACAGTACACCATATGGACAGAGGAGTAGTGGTATATCTATATATCACCTTGAAACACTGAATGAATTTCAGGACTTAAACATACATTGAAAATTACCAAATATTAGCATGTTGTTGTTGTTAAGTTCCGTTGAGTCACTTCCAACTCATTGTGACCCCATTCAGAGTTCCCGAGGAGCAGCTGGTGAATTTGAACCATCAACTTTGCAGTTCAAACTGACCTTGCGATCCAGTGCAGAACCCCACATAGATCTACTTTAAAAGAAGTACATTACTTGTAAGGCTACCTGTTGGAGATAAAAACATGAACCAATGAATTAAAACTAAATATGAGATAAAGCTTTGGTTTGTTATGATGTTTTTTCTGGTAGATTGAGAATAGCTGCTCTATGAACTATGCTGGGATTCTTTCATTAGCACACCATCTCTTTGTCCTAGCAGTTGCCTGCACAGGGAAGAAAAACAGATTTTAAAAACAAAGGAGTAGGGAAACTTGAGTGTGATGAAGTATATTTCACTTGTTAAAGTGTGAACTATGTGCTGGCAGCTGCTTGGAAATGTAATTTATTTTTATGAGTCTAACATAATACATTTTACCACTATACTATTTTTATTGAAACTTTTCTGTAAAATGTTTTAATGATCAATAGTAAGCATTTTTTCCCCAATTAGAATTCTTAATTAAGCTTATCTGTTTCATTATAGTTTATTCTGTGGAAATCATGTCTTTCTTGGCTATTTTTATTTAAAAAATGGGCATGGTAGGACACTTTTCATTAAATCAGTATCATGCAGAAATGCTAACCTTTAACTAATGAGTTTAATAAGTGGCAATAGAAAACATGGGCCAATTAGTGGGAAGTTAGTGCACTTTCATATCATTAAATCATTGCTGTTGTTAAGTGCTGCTGAGTCAGTTCTGACTCATAGTGACCCTGTACATGGTTTTCAAGGAGTGACTGGTAAGTTTGAACCATCGACCTAGAGGTTCAAATTGATCTTGTGTTCTAGTGCATATTCCACAGCACCACACCAGAACATCATTAAATCATTGTTGTTAAGTGCCATCGAGTCAGCTCCGACCCATAGCGACCCTGTATAGAGTTTCCAAGGAGCAACTGGTAAGCTTAAACCGCCGACCTTGCAGTTCAAATGACTTTACAGTATGACGCATTAACCCACAGCACCACATCAGGACTCCTCATTAAATCATAGGTATCGATAAAAATGTTGACTTCTTTATTTCAAATTGGGTACAATCAGTGCAGATTAATACCCAAGTTGGTACACATGTAATCTTTCTAAGCTATATATTTAATAATTGTAGAAGTAGATATGTATTACTAAGAGTTTGCCAATTAACACAGACCCATAGGCCTAGGACACAAAAGGCACTGCTGTTGTTAATTGCTGTCAAGTTTTCAACTGTAAAGGGTTTCTGAGGATTTAAATCTTTACAGGAGCAGAAAGCTTCATCATTTTGGAGGGAACAGGGGAGATTTACAGCTTTTTATCCTCATTTTGAGTTGTGTCCCATCAAAAGATGAAGGTCCTGAAAGCTTTACTCCATTCGTGTCGTCATGGTTAACCCTGCTTTGAGGATGCAGCTCATCCCCAGTCCTATTTTGATTTTTTTCTTCAGTTCTTTCAGTTTGAGAATTGCTGAGGGTATTCTTCCCTTTTGGCTTTCTAACTCCAGGTTTTTACGCTTTTCATTATAATACTTTGTCTTCTTGAACTGCCCTTTGGCATTTTCTGTTAAACTCTTATGTCAGCATTTCTTCCAGTTGCTCAAGAGCAAGTTTCTCTATGCTCATTAACAAATTTCAAAGTCTCTTCTGACATCCGTTTTTGTCTTTTCTCTCTTTTTTTCTTTACTTTCTTCATGTATGATATTCTTTTTTTTTTTTTTTTGAGTGATAGTTTACATGGGGGAACATTAGTTTTACATTCATTCTATCCTCTATCGTTTCATTGCCTTAGTTACCATCCCGTCCATGTATCATCCCCCAACGAAAGGGTATACCTTACATGCCCCCCCCCTCCCACACACACACACACTGTCCTCAGCACCCAGCCCCTTTCCCTCTCTGGGTCTCAACTCCCCAGGCACT
>NW_006408554.1:10929727-10930901 GCF_000296735.1 Chrysochloris asiatica | reverse complement strand
CTAGGTTCCCTCTTGAAAGCTTGTAAGCCAGTCACTTCTTACCTTTGCATCCCTACCCCCATTTTGGGTGGCCAATGTTCAAGTTGCCCATCCCTTTCTACTCTTTGTGTGAAGAGGGTGGGGATAATTCTTGTAGCCGGGAATTTTTTCCTTTTTTGAGCTACTGCAGTTATAGGTGTAGGTCCAGTTCATCAAGTAGTGTCAGATGACACTTTTTTTCCCCCCTTTTTCCTCTTCTTTCTTCCTCAGATTGAGATCTGTTCATCCAGTCATTGAAGCCAGGTCATGTGGGTATCATCTGCAAGTGTGGGTGTTCTTGCGTCTGTCTGCCTTCTTTTTATCAGCTGGTCTCTTTGCTCTCCGCTCTAGACCTCTGTGGCTGTGTCACTGCCTCTGAGCCCATGGGTCCCTTGGTTCAGCCTTATTGCTGACAGACCGAGTCTTCACCTGGGTTCGCAGTAGTCTGCAGAATGATGCAGGGCTTAGTTCGCTGCTTCAATGTGTTCTTCGGTTACTTCCCTTTATGGGTGATGTGTGTGGTCGCCAATCAGAGCGTGGATTTCCATTGCATCTTAGTCTTGGGAGATGATCTGCACTGAGAGGACCCAGCCACTTGCCTTTATACCTCCTGGGCTAGCAACTTGCTTGTTCTTGTGGTAGCAGTCGGACTGCCCTTATTGTTCTGTATTTTTCCAGTAGGTCTTTCTTGAATGTTTATTTTCTTGTCTTTCAAGGTGTTAGGGAAGTTTTCCTCCAGAAGCTCTTCCACTATCTCTTCTGTGGATTTCCTTGATTCTTCTTGTTCCGGAATGCCAATAATTCTTACATTATTCCTCTTCATGTTATCCAGCATGTATCTTAGATTGTCTTCAGATTGTTTTATCCTTTTAGCTGTTTGCTGTTCTATCTTGGCTGTACTGAGAGATTTGTCTTCCAGATCATTAGTTCTGTCTTCCATCTCTTCCAGTCTGCTCCTTTCCCCTTTCAGGCTATTGTCTATTTCTGATATCTTATTATTGATCATCTGGACATCTTTTTGTAAGTTTTGAATTGTAGCCAGTGCTGTGTCTATCCTATTAGATTGTTCCTGCAGTATTCTGGTTACTTCTTCCTTGTTTTCCTCAACCCCTTTTTGGAGTATTTGAATTTGTTTCCATATCATTCTTCTGAATTC
>NW_006408554.1:10928165-10929042 GCF_000296735.1 Chrysochloris asiatica | reverse complement strand
ATCCAGAACCTGCTCTTCCTCCTCTATAATACCTTTGTCTGTCTCCACCTCATTTGTATCTGCTGCCTTTTTCTGCTTTTGGAGATGCTTTGATAATGTTGTTTCTTGTTGGGCATGATTATTCTTATTTTGTTGTAATTATTATTGCTACGATCAGGAGGTAGGCGTCTCTTGTTGTCTGTATTATGTATTATGTGTGGTTAGGTCTTGTCTATGTTGAGGCCGCGTTGGGCGAGCACGCACGGTGAGTCAGGAGGCGGGGCCGGCATGCGGGGTGTGTTGGGAGCCTGTGAAGGATGCTTTGGGTGGCAGGGCGGCACGCGCAGTGTGTGTGTGTGTGGGGGGGGGCATGGCTGGCTCGCAGTGCATTGGGGGCGTGGCTGGCACGTGGAGTGTGGCGGGGACCTGGTTTGCACAAGTGGTGCGGTGGTGGTGGGGCACGAGGTTCGCGAGGGGAATGTGGTGAGGTACTGCTTCAAGGGGGCAGTGCGGTGGGGGAGTGGCCGCTTGATCGTGTGGGGTGAAGGCTGATCAGGCGGGTGGTGTCCGTGTCTGATGACATCAGAGAATTGCTGTATTTCTGCTGTTCTCTGTGCCCTGGTTAACCTTCTTTTCCTGCCTACTACACGTGTTGCAATTCCATGCTATGGCAGAGAACCCACCTCCTCTTCCCTTTTCCTTTTTTTCTCTCTCTCCTGTGGTTTTGTCTGCTTGAGATCTCGCTGTACCAGGCTTTCTGTATGGGCTGGCTCCCACCCCACCCTCAAAGCTCTCGGGCTGGCGGGTGGTGTCCATGTCTGATGACATCCGAGAGTCACCATATTTCTGCTGCTCTCTGTGCCCTGGTTAAACTTTTTTCCTGCTTGCTACACGCCTT
>NW_006408554.1:10912238-10927620 GCF_000296735.1 Chrysochloris asiatica | reverse complement strand
CTCAGCTGAAATCTGCCCTCCGTGGGAGACACAGCTGGCATTCAAGACACCAGTGCCATAGCTTCCAGCATCACAAAAATATAAAAGTCACATGAATTTAGAGACCATCTCAAGAATAGATTTGATGCCTTGGACACTAATGACCAAAGATCAGAAGAATTTTGTGATAAAATCAAAAACATCATACAAGAATAAAGCAAAAAATCATTAAAAAGACAGGAAAGAAAGAAAAGACCAAAATAGATGTTAGAGAAGAATGAACTTTGCTATCCAAAATACAGATTCTAAATCTAATGGAAAAAATGAAGAAGTAAAAGAGCTTATCAGACAATTTAAAAGGGCAGAATGTGAAGACAAAGTCAAGTATTAGAATGAAATGTGCAAGGAAATGGAGTTAGAAAACTAAAAGCGAAGAACATGCTCAACATTTCTCAGATTCATTGAAAGAAATGAAGAAAACATTCAAGCCTCCACTTGCAATATTGAAGGGTTCAATGGGCAAAATATTGAATGACTGAAAAAAAAATCATCAAAAGAAGATGGAAAAAATACAGAGTACCTGTACCTGTACCATTTCAAAAGGTAGCATATGATCAAGAACCAATGATACTGAAGGAAGAAATCCAAGCTCCACTGAAAGCACTGGCAGAAAATAAGACCCCAGGAACTGATGGAATACAAATTGAAATCTTCCAACAAACTGATGAAGCCCTGGAGCTGCTCACTCTTCTATGCTAAGAAATTTGGAAGACACTTACCTCACCACCCAATTGTGAGATTGGCCCAGTGTTTTGTTCTGTTGTACATAGGGCTGCTATGATTTGGCACCAATGCAATGGCACCAAACAACAACAAAAACAACAAAATGGTCAATAGAGCAGGCAGATATGACCATTATAAATGTATTTTATAATGTATAAGTGTTTAACAACAGAGGCAAAACCTGCCAATATTGAAGAGAGAAATAGCACAAACTAACAGCTATAGTTGGGGATTTAAAAACTCCCTTTCAGTAATTGATAGAATAAGTAGAGGGAAAAAAAAGAATAAAAATATAGAAAACCTGAATAACATTATCAACCAACTTGGCTTGCATAGAACACTCCAGTCAATAGATACTCCATGTGTTTGTCAGCAGAATACACCTTCTTTGGACATTTACATGAAATATTGCCCAGTATAACCATATGTTGTGCCACAAAACATTGTTAGATGCCATTGAGTCTATTTCAACTTACAGCAACTCCATGTGACAAAGCTGAAATGCTTTGTAGAGCTGTGCTTTCATGGAAGTGGATTTCCAGATCTTTCTACTGTGGAATTACTGGGTAAGTTTGAACCACCAACCATTCAGTTAGCATCCAAACAATTAACCATGTGCCACCTGGGTTCCTTGGCCATAGGCTATCAAACACCCATTGCCACATAATAACCAAATAGGAAAAAACCTGACTCCATTAGTTAGACCAGTAAGTCTGATCTTTTTTACTATTTTGTGTTTTGTTCTACATTTTTCTCTCCACTCTATCCAGGACCTCACATTCTGATTCCTTTTAGAGAAGTCAAAAGCGGTAGCTAGGTACCGTCAAGTGCTTCTTGTCTAAAGGTTGTGGAGGCTGGGTTTCACAACATTCATTAGTCCTTTGGTACAATTGTTTCCATGTGTCTTTGATTTTCTTGACTCTTCTTTTCTCCAGATAGGGAGAGACCACTAGTTTCACCTTAGATGGTCATTCACAAGCTTTTAAGACCCTAGTTGCTACTCACAGAGTATGATACCGAACATTTTCTTTGTGTACTATGTTGTCCAATCAACCCTGATGTTCCTTCAGACTATTGTCATGAGCACCAGGTCTAGAGACTCATTTCCTCGAAGTATTTGGTTTTGGCTAAGAAAATTTCATAACTTTGCTCCTTATATATGCTCCACTACTATACGGAAAATGATGAGACTTTCTGCTAATGCAAAAATTTCCAGCCTCAGAAACCCTGTATAGGGTTTCTATGCATTTGAATGAACTAGAAGACATTTATCACCACCACCAAGCTCTAATATATTCACGAATATATTTACAGCATAGATTAAATACATATGTAGACATATACTTTGTGGATATAGTCCCACTCATTTTTCCATTCACAGTCAGTTTACATGTCTGTCTATGCATTCACTCATAGAATATTGAAGTGTTGTGTACATAATAGATTTCTTTCTGCTGCTTTTAATTCTTGTATTCCTGCCAGTGACTTCCTTTGCCTTGATCATTTTTTTTGCTGACCTTTCCCTTATTGTGGACTGCCTTCCCCTACACCCAAGTTAATGTATCCACCCTCTAGGTAATAATTTACACTGCTTTCTCCTCCTATCCCTGGTGGTGGTAGTTTTGTGCCGTGGAGTGGGTTCCGACTCATAGCGACCCTGTACAGGGTTTCCGAGGCTATAAATCTTTACAGGAGCAGAAAGCCTCATCTTTCTCCCATGGAGCAGCTGGTAGTTTCGAACTGCTGACCTTGCGGTTTGCAGCCCGATTCGTAACCACTATGCTACCAGAGCTGGTAACCATTAAATAATGTTTCTTTTTGTGTGAGCACCTTTTCTTGGCTTTTTATAATAGTGGTCTCATACACTACCTGTCCTTTTGTGACACTAATTATGCATGGGTCACTAAAGTCAATAATGAAGAACTTGAATAATTCTACCAATGTCTTCAGTCTGAAATTGATTAAGCATGCAATCAAGATGCGTTAATAATTATCAGTGATTGAAATGCAAAAGTTGGAAAAGAGGAAGAATCCATTGGAAAATATAACTGTCATGATAGAAACAACGCAGAAATTTGCATGACAGAATTTTCCAAGACCGGTGGCTTCTTTATTGCAAATGCCCTTTTCCAAGAGCATAAATGACAACTTTATACATGGACATCAACAGATGGAGCATGCAAGAATCAAATTGACAACATCTGTGGGAAGAGACGATGGGGGAAGCTCAATAACATCATTCAAACAAGGCCAAGGACAGACTATGGAACGGACCATCAATTGCTCATATACATGTTTAGACTGAAGCTGAATAAAATTAAAGCAAGTCCATGAGAGTCAAAATATGACTATGAATATATTCCACATGAATTTAGAGACCATCTCAAGAACAGATTTGATGCATTAGACACTTGTTGTTAAGCGCCACTGAGTCGGTTCTGGATCAGAGTGACCCTGTATATGTTTTCCAGGAAGAGACTCAGCTAGTGAGTTTGAATTGCTGACCTTGCAATTCAAACAACAGAGATGCAGAAAGCCTCATATTTCTACTGCGGAGTAGTTAGTAGGCTTAAACTTCCAATCTTGTGATTCATAGTCCATTGCTTATCCTATGGTGCCACCACACCTCTAATTGCTGGGTTGTTGTTGTTGCTATGTGCCGTGGAGTCGGTTCTGACTCATAGCGACCTTGTACAGGGTTTCTGAGGCTGTTTACCTGAGCAGAAAACCTCATCTTTCTCCCGCGGAACAGCTGGTAGTTTCGCACTGCTGACCTTGAGGTTCACAGCCCAATTCGTAACCACTACGCTACTGGAGTAGAGTGGTCTGTATATGTCTGTTAAGTCTAGTTGGTATATAGTGCTATGTCAGGAGGGACCAGTCACTAGAGAAGAATATCATGTTTGGTAAGGTGGAGGGTCAGAGAAAAAGAGGAAGACCCCCCCAGAGAGAAGGGGCAACACTTGTGAGGTTGGCCCAGAATTAGGCAATGTTTTGTTCTGTTGTGCATAGGGTCGCTATGAGTCGGTACTGACTTGATGGCACCTAACTGAAAGGACCCGGCACCGCTCATCAACCACACCTCACACCAGATGGCCCATCTAGAGACTTTTATTCACGGTGAGGAAGGTAACCTCTGCAGGAGAGAGAAGGCAGGAGGCAGAAGGGAAGAGAGGAAGAGGAAGAAGAAGAGCAGAGAAAGAAGAGGGCAGAAATAAGAGGAAGAGGAGAAGAGAGGGTCAACAGGAAGGGAGGGGACTTATATAGGTTCAACAGGAAGGGAGTGGTCATTGCTGGGGTGATTTAGCTCTGGCCTATCAAAAGCCATGTTGTCCTTTAAACTATGTGCCTTGTAGCTTAGGGCAGGGAAACAGACAAAATGGAGTTGGAGGGAGAGGAGAGGGAAGAACCAGAAGGTATTGTAACACTAACAACAACAACAAGGTCCTCTGTTTCTTTGTTGATTTACTTTCTAGATGTTCTGTCCAATATTGAAAGTGGTATATTGAAGTTCCCAACAATTATTTTAGTGTTTTCTATTTCTCCCTTCAGTTTTATCAGTGTTTACCTTATTTATGTATTTAGGTGCTCTGTTATTGGTTACATATATATTTATGATTATTAACTCTTCATTAATTGACCCTTTCATCACTTTTAAATGTCCATCTTTTATCTCTTCTAATAGATATTGCCATAAAGCATACCTTGATATTAATTGTACCCCAGTTTTCTTTTGGTTAATGTTTGCTTGGAATAATTTTTCTATCCTTTCAATTTCCATTCATTTGTGTTCTTGGGGTTTATGGTGTGTCTCTTGTTAACAGCATAATGTTGAATCATGCTTTTTCAGAGCCTATGGTGTGCCTTGGTATAGATCTCTTTGGGTTTATTTGAGCTTGGGATTCTTCAAGCTTCTTGAATTTGTATATGTATGGCCTTCACTTTATTGGGGAAATTTTCTGTTATCATTATTTTTTCCAATTTTTTTTTCTTATCCTTTTTTGTCTCTCATCTCTTTCTGGAATTCTCATGATGCATATATTAGGTCTCTTATTACTGTCCATAATTCCATTTAACTGTGCTCAGCCTTCTTGAGCCTCTATTTTTATTACTCTTCAGGCAATAATTTATCCATTTTGCCCTCTAATTCACTATTGTTTTCTTCACTTGATGAAGTCTGTTGGTAATTCTTTCCACTGGATATCTCATTTTGCTTATTGTCCCTTTGGTTGCAATATCTCTTTTTTAGATCTTTATTCTGTTCCTGTATTGTTTTCCTTATTTCTCTTAGGTATTGCCTATGTTTTCCCATGGACTGATGGTGTGGCACTGTGGGTTAATGCACTGGACTGCAAAGTCGGTTTGAACCCATTCAACCTCACCAGTTGCTCCTTGGAAACCCTATACAGGGTTGTTATGGGTCAGAACCAACTCAACGGCACTTAGTAACAACAACAAATGTTTTCCATTAGTTCTTTAATTAATGTTGTTGTCCTGTTCAATGTTGTAGGATTAAGCATTGAATTGCAAGGTTCATTTGAACCACAAGCTCGGTGGTTCAAAGTTATCAGTCATTCCTTGGAAACCCTCTACAGGTTTACTATGAGTTGGAACTGACTTAATGACACTTAACACCAGCAATTTTGTTGTATTATATTCTTCTATATTTTTAATTATTTGGTCATCTCTAGATGCGCTTTTACTCCCTTTTCCTTATTCATTTGGATAATAATTGCTTCTCTCTTCTTTATGTCTCTTATGAATTTTTGTTGGGACGCTGGGATTTTAAATTGTGTTATGTTTCTTAGTTCTCCCCAGTTTGCAGTGTTTATGCCTGTACTGCTAGCTCCATAGCATAAGCACTGGACTGCAAACCACATGGTTGAAGGTTTGAGCACACCAGCCGCTCTGCAGGAGAAAGATGAGACTTTCTGCTTCCACAAAGATTTTTAAAGCTTCAGAAAGCATGTATACGGTTGTTATGAGTTGGAACTGACTCGACAACACTTAACAACAGAACCTTCAGCCTCTCTTTACCACTTCCTCTCCTTCTCTATGACATCACCTTCTCCCTCCCTGGTTTAATTAGGATTTGTAAGTTCTAGATCTTAATTTTCAACTTTCAATCTCTCCTAAACATACCAAAGAACACACTGGTCAGTCTGTCCATCATTCAGATGAGGTATCAAATGTTAATCAATCTGTCCACCAGGGGGATCAGTCATTTCTTTCCCATTCTTTCCTTCTCTCTTTCTGCAACTATCTTTTTAGTTAGAAAACCCACACTTTGTGAATCCCATTCAGGGCTGGGTGCTGGCTTCTAGATTTGCCCAAGATTTCCTTCCCTGGTCTGTGGGGGCTGCTTATATCTGACCAGGAATTCAGGGGAAGCAAGCACAGTCCGACTTTCTTGTTTCAGAAGGAGGGTGTCACTCCCTGGAAGACCCTCCAAGAGATCTGCCCTAGTGATCTGGGGAAGAGTCTGCACATACAGAACTCATCTCCTGATCCCACTGCAGGGGACCTTCTATAGGCAGGCATTTGTGCCAGTACAATAGTCATTACTGGTTGAGGGAGGGACTGCCACACTCTGAGTAGACCCCCAAGAAAGCCAGCCTTATTTACATCAGAGCCCATCCCATAAAATGCTGGCTGTGGGTATAGCTGCCACTCAAGATACCTACTTCCTAGCACACAGCAGCCTCAGTCAGCAGTACTCAGTGCTGACTCAAACGTATCACCCGGGAGGTCTGTTCTGTGGGATTCAGAGGCCTGAGTTATGGAGTAACAGGGAGGCAGGTAGAGTGCTGACTAGGGGATCTGATTCCACTGCAGTGGCTTTCTAGAGCATTTAGAAACAGCCTGACAATGAACAATTGCCCAGTATGGGAGGAAGTGTCATGCTCTGGTCAGATCCCCATGAAGGTAGGCCTTGTGATTTTCAGAGTCACGAGTTCACAGCAGCTGGCGTCCTGCATGCCTAGTGATGGTGGGAGAAGCAATTGTCCTACCATATGCTTGCTACTCATTCATTTGTTGATTCTTGCCTGTCTGCAGGTCCCCACTGCTTTTCTCTGTTCCTGGATTCAGAGATCCTCAAAGTTGAGTACTATTTCTTTATATTCCTTGCTTCTGTATTTGTGCTTGACAATTGGAACAATGGTCTATTTATGCCTTCATCATCCCAGAATTCCACTGCATGAATTTTCAGTGACTGATTTTTAGGAAGCAGATCACTAGGAATTTCCCATCACATTTTATAAGGCCAGCAGTATCTAGATAAAAAAGCTACAAAAACAGATTTAAAATATAGCCAAATAAACCCTCTTAAACATATTATGCAAACTAATACTTTAGATAAGTAACAACTGATATCTAGCAATATTTGAAAAGATACCATACATAGTAAAGTTGAGCTTATTCTAGGAATAAAAGATTGGTTTATGATAGAAAAAAATATCAATGTCATAGACCGTATTAATAAAATAAAATTGAAAAACTATAGGAACACCTAATGTCATATTTAATATGTTGTCTGAGTGAATCCTAAACGTAATTGGTGGTGGTGAGCCATGGTGTCAGTTCCAACTCATAGAGACCCTGTATAAGGTTTCCGAGGCTGTAAATCTCTGTGGGAGCAGAAAGCCTCATTTTTCTCCCGAGAGAACTGCTGTCAGTTTTGAACAGATGACGTTGAGGTTAGCAGCCTGACTTGCAACCATTATGTGTCTTTATAGGAGTGAGGTTATAGTTATTGTTAGGTGTCATCAAGTCGCTACCAACTCATAGTTACCTCATACACAAGAGAACGAAACACTGCCAGGTTCTGCACTAAGCTCACAACTGTTGTTACACTTGAGGCCACTGTTGCTGCCACTGTGCCAGTCCATCTTGTTGGGGGTCTTCCTCTTTTTTGCTGACCCTTCACTTTACCAAGCATAATGTCCTTCCCCAGAGACTGGTCCCTCCTGACAACATGGCTGAAGTATAAGAGACAAAGTCTCATCATCCTGGCCTCTAAGGAATATTCTGTCTATACTTCTTTCAACACAGATTTTTTTTGTTGTTGTTACTCTTGTAGTCCATGGCACTTTTAATCTTCTCCAGCAACACTAACAGCTGGAGGCAAAGAGAGTTTTGACTACAGAAGAAAAGGTGATCTAATGACAGAAGTTGAATTTGAAGAAGGAGGGAAGGACCACAAACTAAGAAATACTGCAGCCATTAAAAGCTTAAATAGACAAAGAGAAAGATTTTCCCTCAGAATTGCCAGAAGGACTCAGCCCTGTGGACACTTTGATTTTAGCTCAGTAAAACTGATTTCAAGTATCTAACCTCCAAAACTACAAGATAATAAATTAGTGTTGTTTTTAGTCATTAAATTTGTGGTAGTTATATATATATATATATATATATATATAGCTTATAGGAACAGGAGAAGAGGAACAAAGTCAGGTGACTTATATATACTACCTAATTTCAAGATTTAATATAAGTTCAAGTAATCCAAATTGGATGGTATTGTTGTAGACATAGAAATACAGAAAAATGGAAAAGAAGATAGATCATCAATTGATTTTTCATTCAAATCATCAATTGATTTTTCAATAAGGGGATCAAGTGATTAAATGGTGAAAATACAATCTTTTTTTTTTTTTTTTTAAATGAGCTTGGCTATCCATATACCAATAAATGATCCCTGACTATTCCCTCCTACTAAGAAAAAAAATTAACACAAATGGATCATAAATTTAAATGTGAGAGCTAATTTTAAGACTATAAAATTTCTAGGGAAAAAAAAAAATCTTTGTGACCTTGAGTTAGGCAAAGATTTCTTAAATATGGCATCTCCCCTTCCCTATTATGACTTGTGTTTTTTGTATCATAAAATTTTTTAAATTAACTAATTGGGTTTCATCAAAGTTAAAAAATTTTGCACTTCAAAATATACCACAAGCTACTATATGAGAGAAAAGTGTGCACAACATATGAGTGAATCTGTAGTAAAGGATTTGCATCCAAATATATGAAAAGCTCTTATAATTCAAACTAAGAAGACTCAGTTTTTTAAATGGGTAACCATTTAGATAGACATTTCAGAAAAGAATATAGTGTAATTTGAGTAAATATATAAAAGAAATATAATCTGAACAGACACTCTAAAAAAGAAGATATATGAATGACCAATAAACATATTAAAAAGGCAAACATCATTGAACATTAGGGAGATCTGAATAAACCACAATGAGAAACAACTATACACCAACTAGAATTGCCAATATTAAAAATATTGCCAATACCAACTGCTTTTGTGAGCATGTGGAGCAATGGAACCCTTCATCCATTGCTGTTAATGTAAAATGGTTTAGTTACTTTGAACAGTTTGACAGTATCTTATGATCTAAAATATACATATATCATTGACTGTTGCTTCTACTTCTTAGCATCTACAGAAGAGAAATGAAAACTTATACCCATGCAAATATTTATATTCTTAATATTCATAGCAGTACTTACCATAATAGCCAATAAATGGAAACAACTCAAGCAAAAGGAGACAAACAAAAGATAGTATATCAATATAATGGAAGATTCCTCAGTAATAAGAGGGATTGAACTAGTAATACAGGCTACAAAAAACATGAATAGACCATTAGGTATCATGTTAAGTAAAAGACATTAGAGATGTATGCAAAACAAAGTCTATATACTATATGTTTCCATTTTTATGATATTCTGAAAAAGCCAAAACAATTGTAGTAGGGTGAGGAATTGGTAGCCCACTTGTAGAATTCTCATTTTCCATTCTGAAGAACTGGGTTTGATTCCTGACAAATGGACCACATGCACAGCACCACCTGTTTGTCAGTAGTAGACTGTGTGTTGTGATGATGATAAATGGTTGTTGGACCAAGGGTAGGGCTGGGGATTGACAGAAAAGGGGTCCAAGGGGTACTTGGGGTATGATGGAACTGTGTTAAAATATCTTGTGGTGGTGGTTGCATTTACTACGCATCTTTACCAAACTCACTGAAATTTGCACTCAAATTGAATGATTTGATTGCATGCAAACTGTACCACAAAGTCAGTGGCTCAAGCTCACTAGCTGCTCCTCAGAAACCCTATATAGGGTCTCTATGAGTCAGAACTGACTCGACAGCACTTAACAACAGCAAAAAAATAAAGCTATTTTTTTAAAGGCGCGTACAATTTTATGAGGTAGATTGCCATTTTGCAACTGAGGAAGAAGTCTCAGTTACTAAAGGAGTCTAAATAATTATCTTAATATTAGACTGTTTAAAGTCCGTGTTGTCTACTCCAAAGTCTATGTTGGTAACCACTGCACTCTACTGATTGTGAAAGTATGAGAGACACGGAGGGCACCAACCCACATGAGCTGCAGCCACTGGGGACTGCTGCACATCACAGGTACAATCTGTCACCAGGAATAGAGGAGACAGTCCTGTGCTAGAGACAAGCTGTCTAGAGACGACTTCTGCTCTAGAGGCCATGGGCACTTGGGAGGAAAACAAGGCATACAGATTCAAATTCTGACTTTTCCACTTAAGAGCTGTATGACCCTAAAAATTCAATTATCTTTAAGCTTCAGTTTCTTAACCTATATAAATAATTCAAAGGTGGTTAATATTATTGAGGTATTTTGAGTATTAAATGGGATAAATGATAGTAGGATCTTAGTAAAAGTAAATTCTCTTCCTTTTCTGACTTGAGGAAAAGGCACTCAGCACAGCTGTTTAATAGCCAGACGAAGGATTTAGATTATTTTTTAAAGCATATTGTTTACTGAGGAAAAGTAATAAAAGGTTTTCATCAGGAGCCTTCAAGGACATTAGTCACGTGTCTTTCAACTTCTACCCAGTATGTTGTAGTCATGAAAGATGCTGTAGGATAAGCACTGGAGTGCTAACCATAAAGTTGTTATTGTTCAGTGCCTTTGAGTCAATTCTGACCCATAGCGACCCTGTATAGGGTTTCCAAGGAGTAGCTGATGATCTTGAACCACCGACCTTGCAGTTCAAACAACTTTGCAGTCTGACACATTAGCCCACAGTGCCACACCAGGACTCTGCAAAGTAAGCCATTCAAATCTACCAGCTGCTCCTCAGGTCACTATGAGTTGGAACTGACTCAATGGCACTTAATAACAACAACATAATGAAAAGCAGACTTCTTAAGGAAATCTGGGTTCCATTAACACCACAGTCACCTATTCCACTCTTGAATTCAATTAATTAAATGAGCATAATCCCATTCCAAAACTAGGCAAAGACATCGTAGAACAATATGCCTCATGAACATAATAGATGAAAAAATTCTCAACAAAATCCTAGCCAATAGAATTCAACAACATATCCAAAAAAACTACATCATAGCCAAGTGAGATTGATACTAGGTATGCATCAATATTAGAGACACAATCAATGTAATCCACCACATAAAGCAAAGGAAAAGAACCACATGTGACAAACTCCAACACCCATTCCTGATTTTTAAAAAAACTCTCAATAAAGTAGGAATAGAAGGAAACTTCCTCAACATGAATAAGGACACATATACAAAACCAACAACCATGTCACTCAATGAAGAGTAACCGAAAGCATTCTCCTTGCAAACTGGAACCAGACAAGGATGTTCTTTATCACCACTCTATTTTGATAGCGTAGTGGTTATGGATTGGGCTGCGAGCCACAAGGTCAGAAGTTCGAAACTACCAGCTGCTCCGTGGGAGAAAGATGAGGCTTTCTGCTCCCATAAAGATTTACAGCCTCGGAAACCCTATGCAGGGTCTCTATGAGTCAGAACTGACTCCACAGCACATAACAACAACAACACTCAATATTGTGCTGCAAGTCTTAGCCAGAGCTATAAGTCAAGAAAAGGAAAATTAAAGACTTCTGAAAGGCAAAGAAGAAGTAAAAATCTCTCTATTTCCAGATGATATGATTCTATACATAGGAAATCCTAAAGATTTGGTGAGAAAATTATTGGAACTCATTGAAAGATTCAACAATGTGGCAGGGTATAAGACCAACATACAAAAAACCAGTTAAATTACTTCAAACTAATAAAGACAGCTCTGAAAAGGAAATCAGGAAACAATACCATTTATAATAGACACTCAAAAGATGAAACACTTGGGAATAAATCTAATAAGAAAAGCAAAGATCTATACAAAGAAAACTACAAAATATTATGCTACAAAAAAACAAGAGACCTACATAAATGGAAAAGTAGTAAAAGGTTTTCATCAGTGGCTTATGGATGGACTTAACATGTCAATGCCAATACTACCAAAAGTGCTCTGTAGATACAATGAATCTCATTCTAGATTCTAACATCATTATTTAAAGAGATGGAAAAATGAATCACCAACTTAATATGGAAAGAAAGGAGACCCTGATGCTATGGGTTAATGCCCTGGACTGCAAGGTCTGCTTAAACTGTAAGGTTGGCAGTTCAAACTCACCAGCCACTCCTCAGAAACTCTATACAAGGTCCCTGTGAGTTGGAACCAACTCAACAGTACTTAACAACAACTTAACATGGAAAGATAAGAGACCCTGGATAAACAAATCATTACTTAAAGAAGAAAAACAAAGTAGGAGGTGTCTCACTTCCCAATCTCAAAATCGACCATACAGACACAGTAATTAAAATAGCTTGATGCTGGTACAATAGAAGATGCATAGGTCAATGGAACAGATTTGAGAATCCAGTAGTAAATTCATCCACTTGTTGTCAGCTGATCTTTGACAAAGGGCCAAAACACATTGAATGGGGAAAAGATAAGTCTCTGACAAGTTGTGCTGGCAAAACTGGAAGTCCTTTTGCTGAAGAATGAAACAAGACCCATATTTCACACCATACACAAAAATGATTAAATACCTGAATATACAACCTAGAATTAAAAAGTTTATCAGTGAAAAAATAGGGATAAAGCTAGGGGCTCTGATACATGGCATAAATATGCTAGTAAACATAACTGAAAACACAGAAGCAGTAGACAAACTAGATGACTAGAGGTGGTGGTTATGTGCCGTGGAGTCAGTTCTGACTCATAGCGACCCTGTACAGGGTTTCTGAGGCTGTAAATCTTTATGGAAGCAGAAAGCCTCATCGTTCTCCCAAGGAACAGCTGGTAGTTTCGAACTGCTGACCTTGCGTTTCATAGCCCTATTTGTAACCACTATGCTACCAAAGCTCCTTAGATGACTAAAAATTAAACACTTGTGCATCAAGTGATTTTACCAAAAGAGTAAAAAGAGGTCCCACAGACTAGGAAAAAAAAATAGTTTGATATGTCAAATAAGGGACGAATCCCTCAAATTTATAGAAACCTTCAAAACCTCAATGGAGAAAAGGACAATTCAATTAAAAAGCGCGCAGAGGACATTAATAGACACTTCATCAAAGAAGACTCAGGCGACCTACAAACATATGAAGAAATGCTCGTGATCATTAGTAATCAGAAAGATGCAAATGAAAACAACAATGAAATATCACTTCACCCAGCATTAATAGCAAAATTCAAAATATACAAAACAAAACATATTGACAAGGGTGTGGAGAGACTCCTATACGGTGGGTAGAACTGTAAAGTGGTGCATCCAGTGTGGAAAATGGTACGGTGTGTCCTCAAATGTTGGAAATAGAAAAACCATATGCCCCAGCAATCCCTCTACTTGGTATATATCGTAGAGAAATAAGAGCCATGACAAAAATAGTTGTATGCATATCCATCTTCATCACAGCATTATTCACAATAGCAAAAAGATGAGAAGAGTTGATAAACAAACTTTGATACATACTTACATGAAATACTATGCAATGTGGAAGAATAATGATGAATCTACAAAATACCTTATCACATGAATGAACCTGGAGGACATTATATAGTCAACCACAAAAGGACAAACATTGTCTTTTTGAGACTACTATTGTCAAAAGTCACGGAAATGTTTTCACATTTAAAAGAAACATTCTTGGATAGTTACCAGGGGTTGGAGGGAAGGAGGACTAGTTTACTGGTTAGACGGTAGATGTGTGTTAACTTGGGTGAGGGGAAGGCAATATATAACAAGAGGGAGGTTGGCGAAAGAATGATGAAGGCAGGGGAAAACAGAGAAAGGAGTTCAAGAGTTAAAGGGAACAGAAGTAAACACCATTGTATACACAATCCTGCAATACAGTGATCTACAGGTATATAGATGGAGAGATACACAGGTGTGGGAGTGTACTCACAAATACATGAAGGTTTGACAGGATATTTGTACATGGGTATTTCTGTGTTGCAAATATATCTGTGAATGTGGTGAGGCATGTAGGGGGAAAATTATAAAAAGTTACTTAATACCTTGAGGAGGTGATTCGCTAGATCTGGGGGCTCGGGATAATAGTCTCTGGGGACAACATATGACATAACATAGTCCACAAAAGCCATGTGGTGCTGTAGGATAAGCACTGAACCACTAGGTTGGTTTGAACTGCAAGGTTGATAGTTTAAACTTACTAACTCCTCAAAAACCCTATACAGGGGCACTGTGAATCAGAACTGACTGTGAATCAGAACTGACTTAGCAACCACAACACATCCTACTTTGGTGAGTAATGACTGGGCAGCCATCTAAGGTACCACTATTGGTTTCTTCTTATCCAGAGGAAAGAAGAATGATGGGAATTGAAGATACTTGAAAACTATTAGTCCAATGGACTAAGGGACCAATTAAATATTAATGTCATGACCCTGAGGCCAGAAGAACTAGATCTTACCCAGCTGTCACTACCTACTGCTCTGCAAGGAATCGCTTTAGAAGTTCCTGAATAGAGTGGGAAAAATGTAGAACACAATTCAAAATAAAAAAAGGGCAGGCTTACTGGTCAGATATAAACTGGTGGAACACTGAGACTATGACCCTTGGTCCCTCTTCAGGTCTAGAATTGACCTGAACTTTTATTTGTTGAGTTGACCCTGTAGCTCAACTTTCAGCCAAACAATAGATAGATAGATAGATAGATAGCAGAGACAACAATTCTAATAAGGAATACATAGTTCAAAACCAGAAGAGCAGAATTGAGAAATGAACAAAATTCAGAAGGGTAGGGAAAAAAAGGAATCAAAACCACAAACACAGGAAGGAAGTGGAATAAAGGATGTTATGTAAAAAGGATTGCAATCATTGTAATGAACCCAAGTGTATGATTTGTTGAATGCAAAACTGATGATCGGCTCCCCAAACCTTCATTCATTTACAATAAAAAGTTTAAAAAAATGAAAATTTCCCACAAATTTTCTGAAGCCCCTTCATATATGTATGTATAGTTTATATGTATATGAACAAACTTGTTCTTGATGTTTTACATTATTTGAGTCATGGCTGTTTGGCAATAAATAAACAAATGTTTAAAACTATTATCTTAAAATGATACCTTAAATGACTGTTTTAGAACTATTAGGATAAGTAAATGATAACCTCAGAGCTGCCACTATATGCAAATCTCAAAGCTTTATTTTAAGTTATCAAACTTTGAGGTTAAACCTAAAATATTTTATTATTTAATATTATTTAACTTGTTGTTGTTGTTGTTGTTAAGTGCCATC
>NW_006408554.1:10909401-10910467 GCF_000296735.1 Chrysochloris asiatica | reverse complement strand
GAGGGTCAGAGAAACAGAGGAAAACCCCTAACGAGATGGATTGGCCAAGTGGCAACATCAATGGACTCAAGTGTGGCAACAGTAGTGATGTTAGCCCAATATCGGGCAGTGTTTCATTCTGCTGTGCATAAGGTTGCTATGGGTTGGTACTGACTGGTTGGCACCTCACAACAACAACAAATGTTATCTTTTGGATGGCTATTATAAATGTCTTGCTGATTTCTTTTTCAGAGCTTTCTTTCTTAGTATAAAGAATCCAACTAATTTTTATGTTGATCTTGCACTCTGCCACTTTGCTGCATTTTTCAATGAGTTCCAATAATTTTATTGCCGAATCTTTGGGGATTTCTATGTATAGGATTATATCATCTGCAAATAGAGAGAGTTTTACTTTTTCTTTGCCAATTTGGATGTCTTTAATTTCCATTCCTCATTTTATATTGTTTCTGTTAAGTGCCATCGAGTCGGTTTTGACTCATAGCAACTGTGTATAGGGTTTCCGAGGAGCTACTGGTGGGTTTGAACTGCTGACCTTTTGGTTCATAATCCAATATAGCTCTGGCTAAAACTTCCGGTGCAGTATTAAATATGAGTGTTTACAAAGAGCATCCTTGTCTGGTTTCCCATTTGAAAGGGGAATGCTTTCAGTTGGTTTTGTATGGTGGTTGTGGTGGTGGTGTGTGCTAGCAAGTTAGTTCTGATTCATAACATCCTTGTAAAGATTTCTGAGTCTGTAAATTTTTACACGAGCAGAAAGTCTTAACTTTTACCTGCAGAGTGACTGGTGGATTTGAACTGCTGACCTTGTGGTTAGCAGCCCAACATATAACCCACTATGCTACCAGGGCTCTTATGATATTATATGTTGTTGTGTGCCTTTGAGTCAGTTCTGACTCATAACAACCCTGTATAGGGTTTCCAAGGAGCAAATGGTGGGCTTGAACTGCCGACCTTGTGGTTCAATCCAACCTTGTGGTCTAATGCTTATCCTACAGCGTCACACCCTTAATTATGCTGAGGATTTTCCCTTCTATTACTATTTTATTGAAGGACACTGTTTTCTTAT
>NW_006408554.1:10902247-10909301 GCF_000296735.1 Chrysochloris asiatica | reverse complement strand
ATATATAAATTTTCACATGTCAGTATATTTCTGAACTCTCTATCAATACTGAATAATTTAGCATTTTGTTGTTTTACTGCCTGTTTCATATGCAGATATCCTCATTCCAAGTGAATTTGTAAGATCCCTGAGTACAGGGATGTATTTGATGAGTTCTTTATATCACACTGAGCCTATATGATAACTGTTGTTGCCTTTAAAAGGCAGATACTTATATGCAGGGTATTGTAGTTAATTTAATATCCAAACAGAGTTCGTTGAAAAAGACAGGAATGGTACCTATATCTATATATGGTTCTGTGTCTATATTTAGAAGTCTCTTCTTGTTTCCTAAATGTAAGTTTCCAGAAGAAACCATACACTTGAAAGATCAGAAGCTTGTGGCAAGCCACTCCATGTAAGGTAAGCAGAATAAGGTTTTTACGTTGTTGTTGTTGTTTAGTGCCGTTGAGTTAGTTCTGACCCATACCGACACTATATATATTTCTGAAGTGTGGCTGGTAAGTTTGAACCTCTGACCTTGTGGTTCAAACGAACCTTGTGGTTGAGCGCTTATCCCACAGTGCCACATAGCTAACAATAAAAGAGATGGACCTGGAAGCATGGCCTGGTACCAAATGCCACAATGCTGTAATAACTTTTCCAAATTGTGTGTCATACCCTAGTGGCCACATAAAGTAGTGAAAAGGTGATATGTGTAAATATAGGCAAATGAATAAGGAAACAAATAACTAAGCATTTTATATAGAATTTTAAGTCTAAGTGGGCCAGTGCCTTAAAAATTGGTGACATTTCTATCCTAAACTGAAATCTGAATGAGTTTCAGAAATTAGAGAATCATTTAACATTGTACACAGAATTATGTGTCTATTTCATTGTTAGAGAGCAGGTACATAATATTCATCAGGATCACAAAGTCATCCATGGCTCAAAAGGCGGGTGGCAATCTGTGGTCTAAACATTACATTGTGGATCGTACTATCATGAGGTTTATGAAAGCAGGATTTTTCTAATATACTTCTTCAAACAACATTTTAAGCCTATTTTAAACACCCTAATTTAGTAGTTATAATAGTGAGGCAGTGTTTACAGACCTGAAGCTCTGATGTCTTTGCTGGTCTCTAGAGCCAGACATTTATATATTTACTTAAAAATGGTTCACTGCTTAATCCTGGATACAAGTTGAATCACACACATTCTTTCAGCTTTATAAATGCCAGGGAGTTTATAAACTCTGAAAGGAAAGCTACAATTTCTGGTAATTGACCCCAAACTGTATTTGCTGTGCTAATATAAATCATTGTTCGAACTCAATATAGCCATTTTCTCTGGTAACCATTGGGTGGCATTTTCCAGGACAAAGGAAGTTTTCTGTAGTCTAGATTTACAAAGGGTTTACAGGTTAATGGATGTTGTAATTCTTTTGATACTTTTTTTGGGAAACAAATGAATCATTGCTACAAAAAAGCCAAGGTTTTAAACAATGTGGTATAATCAACAAATGTATGGGCCAAAGTTGAGCAATTTTCCCCTCGGGGTGATTTCTTCTTTTACTTTAGCATGGGTCTTTTGTCTTAATCTTTCTTTCCAGCAACTGTGGTTGAGTTTTTATTAGATAAATTTTTACTGCTATAAAACATCAATAACTATACATATTGACAAAAGAAAATGTAAAATAATTTTGCTTCAAGGAAGTTGCATTTTATATATCTTTATTTTTGATGCAAAGTAACCTAGTAGATCTATTTTGTAGGGGAAAATTGCTCCAAGTTTGGCCAATACATTTGTTGATTATACTACTTTGTTTAAAATATTGGAATTTTAGCTCTCATAATAATGTAAGATGCCCTGGTAGCATTTTGGGTTAGGAGTTGGGGAGCTAATCACAAGGTTCAAACTCGCCAGCTGCTCCATGATAAAAAGATGAGGATGAATTGTCTTCTAAAGGTGAAGTCTCAGAAACCCTACCCAGGGTGGCTTTAAGTTGGAATTCACTCAGTGGCAGAGGGTTTGATTTTGTTTTTTTAAGTAATGATCTGCTGGTACTGAAACATAAACTTCTGATCCTCAATCATGGATTTGTGATACTTTATTGTCATATTCCCCAATTAACCATCTTTATGCCAGCAATGGAGTCTGGTGTGGCACTGTAGGATAAGTCCTGGACAGAAAAGTCAGTGGTTCAAATTTATGAACTACTCCTCAGAAACCCTATTTAGGGTCGCTATGAATTGGAACCAACTCGATGTCACTTAATAATAGCAACATGCCAGCAATACATAGAAACAGAGCTCTTAGGGAATTCCAAAAAGTTCATAGAAAAATTCTATTATCTTTTAATTTCATAAACTTTTGAAGCCCACTTATTTATTCTTTGACCAAATAATAATAATAATGTTAATTAGTGCTGATGGAAACATTATTTCTCCTAGTATAATCTCAGAGATGGTATGGTATAACAGAAAGAGCTTGAACCTTGAAGTTCCATGTGCTTTTGCAGTCTGGTACTGGGAATAAGATAGGAAACTCACAGACACAGACCCTACTGATGTAACTGGTAAGCTCCTATTAAGTTGTACCCTGTTTCATGGCTACTCCATTCACAACAGAATAAAATGCAGCCTGGTCCTACACCATTCTCATAATCAGTTGTGAATCAGACCCTTATAATCCACAGGTTTATTATTTTGTTTTGTTTTATTGTTAGGGGTATGGCTTGGATTATGGTTAAGAGTAAGGCTTGCTCTAGTTTTAGGGTTACATATAGATTTATTTAATTTTTTTTTCTTGAAATCTACTTGATTTCCTTTTCTTTTGTAAATTCTGTAACTGCATTATTCCTTCTTTTTACTTTGTGTTTTTCTGTTGTTGCAAACTAGTACTTCTGATTCCCTATTTGCAGTCTTGGGGGTCTTGGTGTGGTGCTACAGGTTAATGTAGTAGACTGCACGGTTAGTTTGAAGCACGAAGTTGGCATTTCAAGCTTACCAGCCACTCCTCGGAAACAATATTAAGGGTCGCTTTGAGTCAGAACTGACTCGATGACATTTAATATCTACAATTTTTAGTCTTGAGGTTTCTTTTACTTTGAATATTTCTATATCTGGGTTGAGTTCTGGTTGATATTGTTACGTATGTTAATCTCAACTTGATGTCTGTTGTTAGTTCTCAGTACAAAGAACTCCTTTTAGTATTTTTTTGTAAGGTAGGTCTAGGATTTGCAAATTCTTTTTATTTCTGTTTATCTAGAAATGTTCTTAATTTTTTCATTGTTTTAGAGGAACAATTTTTCTGGGTATATGATTCTTTTATTTTATTTACTTTTTATTAATATGAACTGAGTGAAGGTTTCCAAAGATCATCAATTTTACATTCAACAAATCATATACTTCCATCTTATCTCAAAGATTGCAATCCCCTCCATGTAACATAAGTTACCCTTGTTGCCATTCTACCTTCTTTTCCATCTCTTCTGGATTTGGTACTTCAGTAAATGCTGGCCTTTTGATCTTGAACAGTTGACCATTCTATCGTGTACATACCTCACTAGTGTTACTGTCCCCTTATATGCTGATTGAGCCATGAGGGGAGTTCAGTTCCAGATTGAAGGGTGGCCAAGGGCCATAGGCTTGGATTCCTCCAATCTCTCTTTGACCAGTAAACCTGGTATTTTTTATAATTTTGAATTTTGTTCCATATTTTCTCCCATTCTATCCAGAACTTTCTAATGCAATTCCTTTTAGAACAGCTAGTAGTGGTAGTCAAGCACTGCCTTGTTTTTCATGTCTCAGGGTTGTGAAGACTGATGGTCACATGTTCCATTAAACCATTGGACTAATTGATTCAAAGCATCTTTAATTTTCATCACTCCTCTTTCCTCCCCATAGGGAAAGACCAATAGTTGCACCTTAGATGGCCATTCATGAGCTTTTAAGATCCCAGTTGTAACTCACAAAAATAGAATTTTGAACATTGTCTTTGTAGACTATGCTATGCCAATTGACCATGGTGTCTCCCAAGACTATGGTCCAGCAACTCATTTCCCCAAGATGTTTAGTAATGTCTAAGATTCAAAACTACAAGCTGTTCTGCAGGAGAAAGACGAGGTGTTCTGCTACCATCAAGATTTACAGCCTCGGAAACCCTGTACAGGGTCACTATGAGTGGGAACTGACTTCATGGCACATAACCACCACCAAGATGATTTCATACTTTTGTCCCCTATATGCTCCATCACATTCATGGATATGTTTGTAGCAAAAGTTAATGTCCATGTATAAAAATCCTGTCAAATCTTTATATGTTTGTGAGTATATTCCTACTTTCTTTTCCATACCAAATCAGTCTGTGTATCTGTCCATGTATCTACTCATAGATTGTTGTTATTGCAGGATTATGCATATAATATTACTTACTTCTATTCCTTTTATCTCTTACACTCCTTCCTGTGTCTTCCCATTCCTTTATCATTCTTCTGTCAACCTTCCTCTTGTTGTATATTGCCTTCCCCATCATCCAATTTAGCATGTGCCCTGGTGTGGCACTCTAGGATAAGCACTGGACCACAAGGTCAATTTGAACCAAAAAGTTGGCAGTTCAAATTCACCAGCCGCTCCTTGGAAACCCTATTCAGGGTTGCTATTAGTTGGATCTGACTTCACTGCACTTAACAACAACATCCTCTAACCAATTAATAATTCTCCCTTCTCTCCCTTTTCTGGTAATTATTAAAGAACGTTTCTTTTAGCATGAAAACCTTTTCTTGACTTTTTACAATACTGGTCTTATACAATATTTGTCATTTTGTTATTGACTAATTTCACTAGTATAATATCTTCCAGGTTAATCCAGGTTATGAAGTGTTTCAAAGAATCATTGTTATTCTTCAACATTGCATAGTATTTTATTGTGTGTATATACTAAAGCTTGTTTATCCATTCTTCTATTGATGGGCATTTAGGCTATCTCCATGTTTTTGCTATTGTGAATAGTGCTGTGATGAACATGGGTGTGCATACATCTATTCATAGCTCTAATTTCTTGAGGATATATACCTAGAAAAGGGATTGTTGAGTCTTAGGGTATTTCTATTTCCAACTTCTTGAGAAAGTGTCATACCATTTTCCACAGTGGTTCCACCATTTTTTAGTCCTATCAGCAGTGTAGAACTTTCTCCACAGCCTTGATAGTGTTTGTTGTTTTCTGTTTTCTTAAGCTTTGCTAGATAAAGCATTTATGACATATATTAGGGCATACAAGCTTGTCCCTATATTTTCACTGATTACCTTTATAGTTCTAGGTTTTATATTTTGGTCTTTAATTCATGTTGAATTCATTTTTGTATATGGTGTGAGATATGGGTCTCATGTCATTCTTCTGAAAATGGATTCCAGTTTTGCCAACACCATTTGTTGAAAAGACTATTGTTTTCCCATTTACTGTGTTTTGGCCCTTTGTCAAAGATCATATGAATGTAGGAAGATGGAGTTACTTCTGAATTCTCAATTCTGTTCCATTGATTGATGTGTCTTTCATTATTCCAGGACCAGGCTGTTTTGACCACTGTGGTTGTGTAGTAGATTTTAAGATCAGGGAGTGAGAGGCTTCCTGCTTTGCTCGTATTTAGTCATGCTTTGCTTAACCATATAAAGTTAGTTTCTTTCCTTTCCATATAAAGTTAGTGATTAGTTTTTCCATGTCTTTAAAGAATGATGTTGTAATCTGGATGGGGATTGTATTATATCTGTAGATTGCTTTGGGTAGTGTTGACATTTTCACTAGGTTAAGCCTTCCAATCCACAAGCATGATATATTCCTCCATTTTTATAGGTCTCTTGGTTTCTTGTAATAATGTTTTGTAATTTTCTTTTTATAGGACTTTTGTATTTCTGGTTATATTTATTCCTAAATATGTGGATGGTGTACAGGGTAGATGTGCAGTGAGGAGCTCCATCACCAACAACACAGAAAACCGGACCAAGCAGGCTCAGGGGATGGTGCTAGAATTCTGAACCACATATAAAGAAATATTTAGAAGATTGGAAGGCTTACAACTAGGGGAATTTGTAGCAGAATCAATAAGTCCATTGCTTTCTAATTTAAGACACTAATTTCTAATTCCCAGAGCTGCCATCTTGGGAAAGACCAAGTGGGGGAAGGATCAAAACAGCCATGAATGCCTGACAGAACCACGGAGATACAGGTGTGGACATTCTTTTTTTTGGTATCTGTTCATTGATCCCTCACTGTCTGTGCACCTCCATTCTGGTGACTAGAGGGGATACCTGAATGAATGGACACCCTAACCCCACCCTGGAGGGTTCTACTACACATGCACACAGAGCTCCTCGAAATTTAAAATGACAGTTTCCACTTAAAACCAAACGGTCACCACTTGTCTGTCAGTTTGTCGTACTGTGGTGGCTTGTGAGTTGCTGTGATTCTGAAAGCTATGCCACTGGTATTTTAAATACCAGCAGGGTCATCCATGGTGGACAGGTTTCAGATGAGCTTCCAGACAAAGACAAACTAGGAAGAAAGAGTGACAAAGTACTTCCGAATATTTAGTCACTGAAAACCTTATGAATAGTAGAGAAACACTGTCAGATATAGTGCTAGAAAACGAGCCCCTCAAGTTGGAAGGCATTCAAAATGTGACCGGGGAAAAGCTGCCTCCTCAAAGTAGAATTGACTGTGATAATGTGAATGGAGTAAAGCTCATGGAAGAAAGGCCTGTGGGACCTTCATTTGCTGATGGGGCACAACTCAAAACGAAGAGGAACAGCTGTAACATCCATTGAAGATCAGAACATGGAATGTAGGAAGTATGAATATGGAAAAATTGGAAGTTGTCAAAAATGAAATGGAATGCATAAATATCAATATCTTAGGCATTAGTGAGCTGAAATGGACTAGTATTGGCCATTTTGAATCTGACAACCACATGGTTTACTATGCCAGGAATGACAAATTGAACAGGAATGGTGTTGCATTCATTGTCAAAAAGAACATTTCCAGATCAGTCATGAGGTACAATGCTGTCTGTGATAGGAAA
>NW_006408554.1:10886680-10898287 GCF_000296735.1 Chrysochloris asiatica | reverse complement strand
TCCTCAGAAACCCTTTACAGGGTCGCTATGGGTCGGAACTGACTTGACAGCACCTAACAACAACAACACGTTTGTTTTGAAGTCCTGGTATGGTGCTGTACAATATGCACTGAACCACAAGGTTGGCAATGTCTGCAGTTCAAACTCACCAGCTGCTCCATGGAATCCTTATACAGGGTTGCTATGAGTTGCAACCAACTTGACAGCACTTAACAACAAGAGCAAGTTTGTTTTATTTTAAATACTTGCATATCTTTATTGAATTCTGGGTGGTGTTATCATGTCAGTTACTCTGTGGTTGTTTTCTGCTTATTGCTAGTTCTCATTCCAAAGAACATCCTTTAGTAATTTTTGTAAAGTTGGGCTGGTTATTACAAATTGTTTTAATTTGTGTTTATAAGGAAATGTTCTAATTTTGTGATTGTATTTGAGGGACAATTTTGCCGAGTATGTGATTCTGGGTTGGCAAATTTTTCATTCAGAGAATGACATACAAATAGTATCCCAATGCCTTCTTGCCTACATGGCTTCTGCTGAGAAATAAGAGCTTAGTCTTACTGGTTCTCCTTTGTAGGTAACTTCATTTTTCCCAAACTACTCTCAAGATTCTTTCTTGTCTTTAGTTTTGGCAAGTTTCATAAGATGTTTTGGTGATTTTCTTTTGGAGTCCATCTTGTTTGGGCTTCATTCAGCTTCTTGAAGATTTATCTTCTCATCTGTCATGATGTTAGGTAAATTATCTTCCAACTCTTCTCCCTGTTTTGTTTTTGTTTTTATTTTTATGGTCTCTTCTTGTTCTGGAAATCTGATCACCTGTAAGTTATTCCTCCTTATGATGCCCCACATAATCTTAGAGTTTCTTCAGATTTTTCCTTCTTTTTTTTCTGATTGTTCTTCCAGTAAAATAGTATGAGAGATTTATCTTCAAAGTTCACTAATTTGAGCTTACGTCAATTCAAATCTACTCCTTTGCCCTTTCAATGTATTGTCCATTTCTAAAATCTTATAATCTTAGGACTTCTAAGATTTAGAGTCTTCTGGATTTCTATTTGCAGGTTATGTATTGTTTCTATTTTTCAATTTATTTTATCCATTTTTTCTTGTAGTGCTTTGCTTTCCTGAATCCTAAAAATGTTCTCCTTGTTTTCCTTGATCTTTCTGTCAATCCCTTGAAGGTGCCGAAATATCATTATTTGAATACTTTCTAAGGTAGTTCTAATAGCTTTCTTCCTCAGAAATGTTTTCAGGCTCATCAGATTGGTCACTTATTTGAGCTACTCTATCTTGTGTCTTCAAGTGAGCTGAAATTGTCTCTTGTCTCCAAGACATTGTGGTGTCATTGTGTTTGTATTTAATTGATGATTGTATGTTAATGTGCTCTTAGGCTCGCATGGTGAGCAGAATGGAAAGGTGTGCACAGTTCTCCATTCACTGTTGGTGCAGTTCAGTCTAGCATGGTGTGACTGGTGTTGGATGCTGTCTATCAATAAACACGTGGTATTGTTGTTAAGTGCTGTTGAGTCAGTTATGACTCATAGCAACCCTGTGTAGGGATACTGAGGAGCAATTGAAGACTTTGAACCACCGACTTTGTGCTCAGCATACAGATTGAATAATTATGGTGAAAGAATACAACCCTGGTTCACACTTTTACAAATTTTAAACCATTCAGTATTCCCTTCTTCTATTTGAACTGCCTCTTGGTCTATGTACAGGTTCCTCATGAGTACAATTCAGTGTATTGGAATACTCATTCTCTGCAATGTTGTCCATAGCTTGTCATGATCCACACAATTGAAAGCCTTTGCATAGTCAATAAAGCTCAGGTAAACATCTTTCTGATATTCTCTGCCTTCAGCCAAGATCCAGCTGACATCAGCAATGATATCCATCATTCTACATCCTAATTTGTAGCTGGCTTGAACCTCTGGAAGTTCTCTATATGGTTGTAGCTGTTTTTGAATTATCTTTAGCAGAATTTTGCTTGCATATGATGTTAATGATATTGTCCAATAATTTTCTCATTCCTTTGGGTCACCTCTCTTTGGAAAGGGCACAAATATGGATCTCTTCCAGTCTTCCAAATTTCTTGGCATAAGTGAGTGAGTGCCTCCAGTGTTGCATCAGTTTGTTGAAAGATTTCTGTCTGTATTCTGTGAATTCCCAGTGCCCCATATCAAGATGGATGTAACATAGTAATAATTGACTCCCCGCTCCCCCCCACACACACAGCAGAGAGTTATGAATGGAGGGAGTAGGCAGTTTTTCAGATGCCAAGTAATAATGAGCCTTGGTGACACCCTGGTTAAGCATTTGACTGTGAACCAAAAGGTTAGCAGTTTGAACCCACCAGTTGTTCTGCAGGAGAAAGATGTGTAGTCTGTTTCTGTAAAGATTATAGCCTTGGAAACCCTATGGAGAAGTTCTATACTATTGTATCGCATCACTATGAGTAGGAATAGACTCAACAGCAACAAGTTTGGTTTATTTGGAGTTTAATGTAGTAAGAGAAATGTGAAAGGACAAAAAGGTTACTTTACACGCAGACCCAAACTACCACCTCTGAATGTGTGAAAGTGTGGCTAGAGCAAACTTGGAGTGGTAGACAAGGCTCATTTATAAAGCATTTCCTGGGAAGAACTGTAACTCCCTGTTAAGAGTGAAATGCTGTTTCACTTCTGCTGCAGAATTACTGTAGAGGCTGAACTGTAACTCCAAATGGATTTTAAAGAGTCTTGAAACTGACACATACATTTCTATCGATGAAGATATAGTTCAGTGGCTGCCAATTTTCTTTGCCAGCAAAGTCAAACCAAAAACGGCATCCATTGCCATCAAGTGAATTCTGACAACTGCTCTGTAGGTATTTCTTGGCTATACTCTTTACAGATACAGATTAGCAGGACTTTTCTGGTGGCACCACTGGGTGGGTTTGAATTGCCAAACTTCTGTTTAATACCTGATTGCAAACTGTTTGTGTCTCCCAGGAACCTTTTTCATTGTTTTCCATGAACCCCATGCTTAGAACAATCTTATTTGCAGTTCTAGGACTCTATGCATGTTTGCTATTGTTACTAAGATGCTACTACACTGAATGTATCTTAATAAATCTCCCATTGCTGATTGAATGAAACCATATTTAATACTAGTATTTAATAGTCTTATCATAAGGAACCCTGGTAGCGTAGTGGGTTATGAGTTGGACTGCTACCTACAAGGTCTGCAATTTGTATCTACTAGCTGCTCCTTGGGAGAAAGAGGTTTTCTGTTTCCATTGATATTTACAGCCACAGAAACTCTATACAGGGTCACTGTAAGTCAGAACCAACTAGATAGCACACCACCATGACCACCACTACATCTCATCTTGAAGACACACTCAGTGTTGCTTCATTGAGTTAATACCACTTAAGTCAAAATCAGAGAAATTCAAAGTCCTAATCAGCCTGTGCTTTGAAGTCCTGGTGTGGCACTGTGGGTTAATGCACCACACTGCAAAGCCGTTTGAGCTGCAAGGTCAGCAGTTCAAGCTCACCAGCAGCTCCTTGGAAACACTAGGTCGCTATGGGTCGAACCAACTGGATACCACTTGACAACAACAACAATCATCCTGTGTAGCTTTATGATGGTAAATAAATGAAGGCCTTTCTAAAATACTGGGATAGTTGAAACACAATTAGAACTCTTCTTGTGTATTCTCAGAGCCATTGGTTTATTTGTAAGATTCCTTTCCTTTCTGAAAACTAATTAAAATAGCCTCTCGTAAATCATGATCTAAACAATTGTAATTGTTTGCTCATTCTTGTTGTCTTAATGATAAAACAAATAAACAAACAATGAATTCATTCTGTTTATAATGAACACTATAGAATCACAATTACAGAAACTGTCCCCACGCAGGCCCGTTCTCTAATCCCCAAAGAATCACATGGTTTTGTGAATCTGCTCACAGCTGTTTATCCTTGGGGTAAGGCTGCCACCTAAGTAGTCAAATGGGATACCATAAAAGTGTAAACAGTTGTAAGAGTGCTGTAACAGCATGAACACATTTTGTGCAATAAGAAGACAGTAAGTGTCATGGAGATGTATTTTTTGGCATCAGATTCACAGAGATTCCTGTCTCTACGCCTTGTTCATAGGTATGGGTCCCAAGCATCTGGTGTGTATTACAGTGTCCCCAGCTTTAGTGTACTTGGATCTGATCAGGCAGACACCCAATTTTGTTGCCCAGAATTTAGGAGTTGACCTGTGATACAGAGATGGAGAATACAGATTAGGTAAACACAGAACTCTCTAAGAAAGATTCAGTGTTCATGCTTAGAAGTCCCCAGAGGTCTGCCTGGGTCCTTGAAATAAATTACTCATTTTGGTTTAAAGTAGTCTAAAGTAGTTTAAAGTTACTTGAAAACAACTGACCCTTAACAAATACACAATTCAAATGTGAATTTATTAGAAACCCAGAATATCTATGATAAACAGGATAGAACATATCAGATTCATCAAGGGCTCCAGTGGATAATTTGAAATGAGCTTATTATAAGTAATAGTACTTGTGTCCAGGGTCCTGAAATATACAAGCAGGGTCTCTGTTTGTTGACCAGACTAAGACAAATCCAATTTGTGGGATTGGGCACCAACTCACCTCTTAACTATCTATCTGCATCAGTTCATTTGGCACAGTGTTCCCGGTTGTGGGTGGGCCACTGGTGGAGGGGGTAAAATCTATCTGAATTCTGTGCTCAACAGCACACTCACATCATACACATCGCACATGTACCCAGGTCTGATAGGTGTGCTCTGGGCCATTTCTCAGAGAGGGCCATCACAGTTCCTGAGATTCAGGATAAAGAGAGAGGGAGTCTGGCCTTTGAGCCTCACAGAAGTAAGTTCCAAACATCAGGTGGTTGATGTTCTGAAGTGGTGGTTGAGGCATGGCTGTCTGGTAGCACTTCAGCCAACTACTCCTGTGGCGTTGTTACCCAATTAGAAGAAGAGCCTGTGGATAAATTCATAAAATCATGTAATTCTTTGAGGTCCAAGAAGACCTACATTAGGATGGATCCCTATTCCTTGTAGGAAGAAGGAGTCTACCTACCCTACCATACCACACCCCTCACTTTCACAGAGTCCCTTTGGCCTGATAGTATGCAGTGACCTGCAGTATTACAAAAGCTTGGGTTAGTGGGGATAGAATGAGGAGCTGCAGTAGGAGCAGAATTCCAATTGGATTGGTGACACATATAGAGAAAGCTCATACCATGGGGGGAAACATCTTCCTGGGATTGAGGTGAAAGCAGTTGGGACAGCTCACCAGGGCCTTCAATAGAAACAACTGCTGGATGATTGGAGTTGTACCCTATGTCCTGGAGGATCTGGCAGCATCTGGGTGGCCACCAGATGGATCTGTGAACCTTCAGGAGACCAAGAGCTAAATACTGGGGGTGGTAATAGGGAGAGTTTTGTCAGGGATGACACTAAGAAAGCATATGAATCAAAATAGCTTCTCGGTGCTACCACAAAGCACAGACATAATAGAAAACTCAGGGGATCCTCAGTATTCATGAAAGTTCCTTCTAGAAGGCCAGAGAGAGGGCCTACAAATGTGGTCACTGAAGCAGAGATTTTAGAATACTCAAAAAGCCTCCTCCCAAAAAAAGTCAACTCAATTTAGAAATTAGCTCCTTTTCTAGGACACCTTATTTTTCAATAACTATACCAGCCTAGGTGGTGTTGTTAAGTGCCCTGAAGTCAGTTCTGACTCATAGCAACCCTGTGTAGGGTTTCCAAGGTGCTTGAACGGCCTACCCTGTGGTTCAAAGCAACTTTGCAGTCCAGCACATTATTCTGCAGCGCCATAGCATAGCTATCGAAAAATAAGGTGGCCTGAAAAAGGAGCTAGTTTCTAAACTGCATTTATTTTGGGGGGAGGAGGCTTCTGGGAGTCGTGGTGTGGTGCTGCGGGTTAATGTGCTGAACTGCAAGGTCGGTTTGAACTGCAAGGCTGGCAGTTGAAGCTCACTAGCTGCTCCTTGGAAACCCTGTACAAGGTCACTGTGAGTTGGAACTGACTCAACGGCACTTAGCAACATGTCTATGCTGAGCATTTTAATAGACAAAGATAGTTTAACTGAAGTTTTGGCAAAGGACTAAAGTCTAAACAGAGAGAGTTTGCTTAAGTAACGTATCTGCTGTAGCTATTTTGTCTCAGATTTTGATGGTTGATCCTAACAAGTCACGTAGTCCATGTAATCAGCTCTGTTTTGTTCGTTTGTTTGTTCTTAAAAGGGCCAAGGACCTTCTTTCAGCTTTAACAATTAACTTAGTGGAACCACTTTAATCCTCAAAGTGACATCTTTGCTTTTTAACACTTTAAAGAGGTCTTTTGCAGCAGATTTGTATAATGCACTATGTCATTTCATTTCTTGGCTGCTGTTTCCATGAGTGTTGAGTGTGGATCCAAGTAAAATGAAATCTTTGACAACTTTAATATTTTGTAGGATAAGCACTGGACTGCAAGGTCGGTTTGAATCACGAGGTCGGTGGTTCAAACTCACCAGCCGCTCTTTGGAAACCCTATACAGGGTAACTATGAGTCAGAACTGACTCAATAGCACTTAACAACAACAACCGTCATGATGTTATTTACTGTTCCAACTGTGAAGATTTTTGTTTTCTTTACACTGAGGTGCAACCCATAATGTAGGCTGTAGTCTTTGATCCTCATCAGTAAGCACTTGAAGTCACTTTCAGCAAGTAAGGTTGTGTCATCTGCATAGTGTAGCTTCCTCCAATCATAATTCTGCATACTTTTTCATATAGTCCTCCTTCTCGAATAATTTGCTCAGCATAAAGATTGAACAAGTATGGTGACATGATTATGCACACCTTTCCTTATTGTACACCATGCAGTGTTCCCCTGTTCTTTTGGAACTGCCTCTTGGCCTGTGTACAGTGTTCTGGTATTTTAATTCTTCATAAAGTTCCCCAAAATTTGTTATGATCCACACAGTAAAATCACTTTACATAGGCAATGAAACACAGGCAAACATATTTCTGAGATTTTTTTTTTTTTTTGCTTTTAGTCAAGATCCATGTGATATCAGCAATGATATCCCTAATTCCACATCATCTTCTAAATCTGGCTTGAATTTATGGCGGGGTCCTGGGGTGGTACTGCGGGATAATGCACTGGACTGCAATGTTGGTTTGAACAGCAAGATCAGCGGTTCAAACTCACCAGCCACTCCAACTCACAGAGACCTTGTATAGGGTTTCTGAGGAGAAACTGGTGAGTTTGAAACACTGAACTTGCAATTCAAACTGACCTTTTGGTCCAGTACTTATCCTACAGCACTACACCAGGACTCTGGAGTAAGATAATAGAATCATACTCCCTCTAATAAGGAAAGAGAAACAGGTGTGTTCAGGTGATGATTGTCTTAAGATCTTGGGTAACTCCTGGAGTTCTAATACAGAGACAGAACCCCAAACCCACCTTTGATCCCTGTTAACCTTTAATGCTTAGAATTAAATGTCCTCTTTAGCACACTCTGCTCAACAGTGCTATTGGCAAAAGTGACAGTTCACAGACCGAGCTTACTGCGACTACGAGGGGACTTCAAAAAGTTCATGGAAAGATTGGAAATACAAGATACTGCAATTTTTCCATGAACTTTTAAACTGCCCCTTATAGGCTGTATCTGTAGGAGTCATGCTACCTAAGCTAATGATTGGATACTTACTATGATCTAGCATGGATCCCACTTCTCTGCTCAATGAGGTTTTGATATAATTTGGGAATGATGGTGGCATATTGGGTTATACATTAGGTTACTAACCACAAGGTCAGCAGTTCAAACCTACCAGTCACTCCATGGGAGAAAGATGAGACTTTCTGTTCTCATAAAGATTTACAGACTCATAAACCCTATACAGGATCACAATGAGTTGGAATCAACTTGGCAATACCCTGCAGCAAAAGTACATTTTTAAAGTCCAGACTAAAACAGCTAAAGAACCAGAGGGTCATCATTATTATAAGCTTCAAGTACCAGAGAAGACACCTCCCTTCAATAAGATCCTTTCTAAGTTCTCCAAAAAGGTTCCCACTGTTTGATACCTAAATGGGAATGGTGTGGCAACTTCAATCACCTCAGGCCAAGCTTTAGATATTTTCCCTCAGTGTCCTGGTGTGGCATTGTAAGATAAGCACTGGACCACAAGGTCAGTTTGAATTGTAGGATCAGAGGTTCAAACTCACCAGCTACTCCTAGGAATCCCTATATAGGGTCACTGTGGGTCAGAATCGACTTGATAACACTTAATAACAACAACAACAACAACAACAAAGCAACTCTAGAAAAGTTTACTGCCTTCTCTAACCAAGTCCCAGCAGCGTCAGCCTGATCTGGAACTTGGTTAGAAACGTAGAATCCCAGGTTACACCACAGACCCACAGTTTGAGAATCTGCATTTTCAGAAGCTTCCCCAGGTGACCTGCATGTACATGCAATTTGAGAAGCACCACTGGACTGCTAAGCGCAAGGCCAGAGGTTCAAACCCACCAAATACTCTTCAGAAATCCTATACAGCGTCACTAGGAGTTGGAACCAATTTGACTGCCCTTAACATTAACAATAACAATTCTACATGTACTTCTGTGGCTCACTTATGTTAAAAATACCTATTCTGAAGCTGCCTCCATTCAAAGTGAAACTCAGCTCCTCTAAGCAATGTTTAAAGTGAATTAAATAGGGTTTTTATACAGATTTTAACACATCTTCCCACCCCCGTTTTACTGAGCATTTTGGTTCCATGACCATGTGTTTACCCTGGTTTACCAGCTGTGTTTACCCCAGTGATTAATTTAAAAAAATACACATAGTGATAAACCAAGTTGATTTAATTAAAGCTTGATTACATATACATGTGAAAACACTTGGTTAGTTCACCAAAATGATGGAAGATTTCTTCTGAGTACATATGTAACAAGAGTGCTGGTGTGGAACTGCAGGAATAATGTACTGGACCTAAAGTTTGGTTTGAACCACAAGAGCAGTTCCAACTCACCAGCTGATCCTCAGAAATCCTATACAAGCTCACAATGAGTTGAAACCAACTCGATGGCATTTAATAACAACAACACATATAACTAAAAATGCTTTTATTAGTGTGGCCCAAACAGATATAATACTCCCAAAGTCCATTCAGATTCATAGTGAGCCACTTGGGCAGAGAACTGCCCCATAGAGTCTTCAGGGATATAAATCATTACCAAAGCAGACGGTTAAGGAGCTCTGGTAGCATAGTGGTTACGAATCGAGCTGCAAAACGCAAGGTCAGTAGTTCAAAACTGCTAGCTGCTCTGTGGGAGAAAGATGTGTCGTTCTGCTCCCGTAAAGATTAACAGCCTCAGAAACCCTGTGCAGGGTCACTATGAGTCGGAACTGACTCCACGGCACATAACAACAACAACAACAAAGCAGACGGTTATAGTTTTCTTCAGGACATTAGCTGGTGGCTTCGCACTGTCAAACTTTCGGGTATCAACCAAGTGCTAGACTACAATCATGGCTCCTTCGATACACATCATAGTGGCTAAAATTATTTAATAAATTTATAGAAAAATTATGCATGTACAAAACTGTCCTTTACAATAATGAAATGTCCTTTAGAGGGAAACAACATTCCAATCTAATTAAAAATATTTAGTCTGGTTATCAGACTTTCTAAGGCATTTATTTGTAAAGAAACTGGTTGCTCGCAGAGGGAATAAGACACAAAATTAAAAGTTACTTATGAATTGTATGCATATTAAGCCAGTGACCTGGATCTTAGAAACAGATTGGAGAAAAAGAGTTAAAAACTGATGCTAGGATTTTGGGGTCAGGGTTTTTTTCTTATTCACAGCCAGTTGTTCACGATACCTGAATATAGGTTGAAAAAAGTGACTGAATGATTGCAAAAATTACATTCCACAAGTGATAGGAATTTAGGCACAAAAGGAGTAGTGATTTGTTCCTGGTGTGGTGCTCTGGATAAAGTTGTTGTTGTTATTGTTAAGTGCCATTGAGTCGGTTGTGATCCATAGTGCCCTGTATAGGGTTTCCAAGGAGTGACTGGTAAGCTTGAACCACCAACCTTGAGGTTCAAACCCACTTTGTAATCCAGTGCATTAATGCACAGCACCACACCAGGACTCTGTGGGATAAATACTGGACCACAAATTAGGTTTGAACCACAAGGTCGGTGGTTCAAACTCACCAGCCACTCCTTGGAAACCTTGTAATGGTCCCAAAGAGTCAGAACCAATTTGACAACACTTAACAACAACAACAATGAGGAAGGCACTGCTGTCGGTATTGTAGAGAAAAAGAAAAACACAAAAGGATTTTAGAGTACCTATCAAAAGAAAAAGGAATTAGTCTCTATTTTTTCCAAATCTTCACATTGTCCCTATTCTTCTGGAAAGTTCTTTCTTTGGTCTTTGAAGGAAGAAAATAGGCAAAATTGTTTCTGAGCCTGCAGAGGGAACAGCAGGGACTTTGAAGCCAAATAAATTTGAGTTTGTGTGTAATTGCCTGAAGTGTGTTTCCAGTCCAAATTGCATAAATGAGTGAAAAGAGAGCAGCAGCTGGGGGTTAGGGGAATGAAAGAGGGGAGCGCTGGAAACAATTGCTATGAGATAAAGAAAAACGAAACGTAACTGGAGCACTGCTTGCATCCTTTAATACTGAGGAAGTATCTTTTTCCTCTTTAATCTCAATTGTTTTATCTCTACGTGCAAACATATCAATCACATGCTCTTTGTAAAAGAGTAAAATGCTTCAAAAATGTATAATATTGAAAGTGAGAATTCCCCATAATCCCACTCCTGAGAGATAACTATTGTTCACTATTTGGTACATATTCTTCAACATCTTGCTCCTTAGTAATTTAAGATTTAAATTATGAACTAAGGTATATGAAATAATAATAGATCATCTATACGGAAGACTGAATAATGTCCCCCCAAAGATGTTCATGTCTCAATTCCTGGAGCCTCTGAATGGTAAAAATGAAAGTGGGGAGGTTCAGTAGGTTTAATTAAGTGAGGAATCTTGAGATGGGAGAGATTAAGCTGAGAGGTAAATGCAATTACAAATGTACTTAAAGGAGAGGCAGAGGGAGATTTGATACCACCACCACACCTGCACACACACACACACACTCACATTCAAGCAGCAGTGACTGGAATAATGTGCTCACAATCTGACAGACACCAGAAACTGAAAAAGACAAGAAAAGGATTCTCCCCCTATAGCCTGCTAAAACTTTGATTTTGACCTAGTTTGTATACTGCTACTTTGAGCATGTTTTTAGAGGTAAATAAAGTCCTTTGAAGCCAAATCTGTAAAGTTAAAAGGAACAAAGAGATGTGTGTGTGTCTGTGTGTGTTTGTGTATGTAGCATTAGGCTTTTGTGCCTTCAAAAAAAACTACATTTGAAGTGCCTCAAGTCAAACTATTTTGGATCAATTCCAGGTCTACTTTTACTGCATATTTAAATACTACGCAATTTTCCACAGCAACATAGTTTAAATCCTGTTCATCCCTGGTTGGAACATAA
>NW_006408554.1:10868557-10886502 GCF_000296735.1 Chrysochloris asiatica | reverse complement strand
GGGGGGGTCATTCAGATTCACACTTATTGTACAATCACCTGAATTAGGATCTGGGGTTATGTATTGACTGTGATGAAAGGTATGTGTGATGTGTCACAAATTCTTCTAAAGACATTTCATCAAGTTGGAAGTCAGAAAACTTCTCTGGAAAGAGTCTCTCCTCTGAATCTTTCTACAATTCCCTCTAAGTGCAGGCTTCCCACATGGAAAAGACGTGGTGGATTTGAACACACTTAGCTGAGGGTTAAGTCCAAATCACAGAAGTATCTCCTTGCTTGAGTCTTGTTGTTGTTGTTGTTGTTGTTAGATGTGGTCACATCAGTTCTAATGCATCGTGACCCTGTAACAACAGAATGAAACACCGTCCCATCCTGCAACATCCTCATAATTGAGTTGCTATTGCCACTCTGCCAATCCATCTCCTTTGGAGTCTTCTTTTTTTTTTTTTTCTTCACTGACCTCCACATTACCAAGCATGATGTCCTTCTACAGGAACTGGTCCCTCCTGATAATGTGTCCCAAGTTTGAGAAATGAAGTCTCACTATGCTGGTTTCTAAGGAGCATTCTGGCTATACTTCTTCCAGCACAGATTTGTTGGTTCTTTTGGAGATCCACGACATTCTCCTCCAACGCCCTAACTCAAATACATTAATTCTTCTATGGTCATCCTTATTCCTTGCCCACCTTTCACATGCATATGAGGTTACTGAAAATACCATATCAGGAACACCTTAGTCCTCAAACTGATATCTTTGCTCATGAACACTTTAAAGAAGTCTTGTGTAGCAGATTTGCCTAATGCAATACATTATTTTCATTGTTTTGGAAAAGCTGAATTTAATATTATGATAAAGGAAATAGGTCAGGTTTTAAGTTGAATCAAAACATTAGATTATTTTTGAGTACTCACTATTTATCAAGCATGTTGTTGTTAAGTGCTGATGTGTTGGTTCCAACTCATAGCGACCCTATATAGGGTTTCTGAGCAGTGCTTGGTGGGTTTCAACTGCCTACCTTGTGGTTAGCAGCTCAGTGCTTATCCTATAGTTCCACACCAGGACTCCTTATCAAGCATGTTGTTTCCCAGGAGTGGCTGATGAATTTGAATTGCCAGCCTTTCAGTTAACAGTCCAGTGTTTATCCTACAGTGGCAACCAGGTCAGACATTAATGGTAGCTGTGATTTAGGCTATAAATGAGAATTATTGTTAAGTGCTGTTGAGTTGGTTCCAACTCATATAAGAATTAGAGGAGTGTAAGCAAAGAGTAGTGGTTATGAATCGGGCTGCGGACTGCAAGGTCAGCAGTTCGAAACTCCAGCTGTTGCACAGGAGAAAGATGAGGTGTTTTGCTCCCGTAAAGATATACAGCCTCGGAAACCCTGTACAGAGTCACTATGAGTCAGAACCGACTCCATGGCACACAGCCACCACCACCAACAAGCAAAGAGGCAGTGTTTTGTTCTGCTGTGCATAAGGTTGCTATGAGTTGGTACCAACTCAGTGGCACCTAACAACAACAACAAGCAAAGAGGAATGGCATCACATTCATTGACAAAAAGAACATTTCAAGATCCAACCTGAAGTACAATGCTGTCAGTGACAGGATAATATTTATACTCCTACAAGGAAAACCAGTTAGTTCAACTACTATTCAAATTTACACACCAACCAAGAATATCAAAGATGAAGCAATAGAAGATTTTTGCCTATTTCTTCAGCCTGAAATTGATCAAACTTGGAATAAATTTGCATTGATAACCACTGGTGATTGGAATGTGAACGTTGGAAAAATAAAAGCAAGATCAGTAGTTGAAAAATACGCTACAGAGCAAGTTTCAGAGCCTCTTCTGACATCCATTTTGGTCTTACCCTTTTTTCTTGTGCCTTACTAACCTTTACTTTTCTCTCTGATGTTCTTGGTATCATCCCACAACTTTTCTGGTCTTTAATCAGTCTAATGCATCAAAACTGTTCTTGAGATGGTTTCTAAATTCAGGTGGCATATGTTCAAGGTCATATTTTGACACTTGTAGACTTCTTTTCATTTTCTTCTGTTTCAACCTCAACTTGCATGAGCAGTTGATGCTCTGTTCTACAGTTGGCCTCTGACCTTTTTATTTGATTGGTGACTGTGAGCTTCTCTACCATCTCTTCTCACAGATGAAGCCAATTTGATTCCTGTGTATTCCATCTTCTGAGATCTGTGTATATAGTCACCTTTTATGTTGTTTAAAAAATATATCTGCAATGAATAACTCACGGTCTTGCAAAATTCTATCAAGTGATATCCAACATTATTTCTATCACCATGGCCATATTTTCCAACTTCTGATCCTTCCTCTTTGTTTCCAATTTCCACATTCTAATAACCGGTAATTATCTTGATTTCATGTTTAATCAATTTCAACCTGAAGTAATTGGTTGAATATTTCAATTTCATCATCACTGGCTTTAGTGGTTGGTGTGTAAATTTGAATAATAGTGGTATTCACTGGACTTCTTTGTAGTAATAAGACTATTATCCTATCATAGTTAACATAATACTTCAAAACAAGTCCTCAAAATTGTGTGATTCCTGGTGCCTTGTTCTTTGCCAATTCCTTCAATACACTTTGGACTTCCTCCCTGAGTATCACTGGCTCTTGATCATATGGTACCTCTTGAAATGGTTTAACATTAACCATTTCCTTTTGGCACAATGACTCTGTGTATTCCTTCCATCTTTTCTTGATGCATTCTGCATCATTCAATAATTTGACCAGAGAATCTTTCAATAACGAAAGTCAAGGCTTGAATTTTTTCTTCAGTTCCCCCAGCTGGAGAAATGCTGACCGTGTTCTTCCTTTTTGGTTTTCCAAAGATTTCCAAATCTTTGCATATTTTATTATAGTATTTGGCTTTATCTTCCGAGCTGATCTTTGAAATTTTCTGTTCAGCTCTTGGATCTCAATTCTTCCAGTAGCCAACGGGAAATATGGGACTGAATTATGAGTAAGAAGCTAGGGCTAGGAATAAGGAATTGAAAGTCACCAGAATGCAAGCAATAACCAAAGCCATGAAAATGGTCAATATTTTGAGATAGAGACACAGCCCCAAATAATAGCCTAACCTTAGCATAAGCATAGGGTAGGATTCTGGTGTAGCTCTGTAGGATAAGTACTGGACTGTTAACCACTAGGTCAGTGGTTCAAATCTTCAAACCCACCAACCACTCCTCAGAAATCCTATTCAGGGTTGTCATGAGTTGGAACAAATTCAACAGCATTTAACAACAACCAATAAGTATAAGTTAGAGATAGGGCCTAAGTGGGTAGGTGGGGGCACAGAATACAGCAATGGAGGCAAAGGAGAAGTGGCCAGTGAGTTCTAAGGATAATGTCACAAACTTCCAGGAGATAGAACTTAAAGATAGAACTTAAAGAAGCAATAGCTTCTTCACTAATTTTATAATCATATCTCACCATATTGTACTCTGAATCTTAACAAGTGGCTCACTTGAATATCTTTGAATTAAGGGCTTCATGTTTCATTACAATGCTGTTCTGAATGTTCTGGTCATTTATAGGATAAATTAGAGAATGAAGGCAATATGTATTTTATGTAGCTTATTCATCTTGAAACTATACAGAAGATACCATATAACACCTTCCCTAAATGTTTGTTAAGGCACCCACTATGTGAAAGATTCCATATTAGGGGCTGAGTAAACATCTTATGGAGACCTGATCTGGTGCTATAGGATAAGCACTGGACTGCTACCCTCAAGGTCAGCAGTTCAAACCCACAAGGCATGCCTCGGAAATCCTATACAGGATCGCTGTGAGGTAGAACTGATTTGACAGCATTTAATAACTTATACACTTACATTCTCCCATTTAGTACAAAAAGTATTACAAATGTTTAAATGAATCAAATTCAGTACAAGGGGTTAAAAAAAAGTCCTAAATCCAACATATGGAGTTAATGGTGCCAAGTTACTTGTTTTTTATAAGCACAAGAGCTTTTAAAGCTGAGCACTCTGGCCATGCCCATTAGGTTACATGGTCCCCTCTGACTTTGTTGTATGACATCTGGTGCTTTATTGCCTTGGAGTCTAAAGATAAATACCATGCATGCCATTTGCTTTGTCTCAGTCTTTCTAAAATGTTCACTTTCAACTTGGCTTTTCTTTCTCTGCTAGTGGTAATACTTTGCAAGTTTCAGATAGTATAAGTCTGGTGTTAATAGATTTTATTTTAACTTTTAAGTGTGCCATACACCAATTCCTCAGAAGGGAAGGAGGAAAATATACAACTAAGGTTTGCATAATGGCTTATCTTTTGTAATATTTTTAGTTCTTTGTTTTTTCTTGTTTTCTATTTGTTAATTTGTTTATTGTGGCTTGGGTAGAAACTGACACAAAGTAAAGTAGTTTTCCATTAGACAATTTACACACATTTTGTTGTGTAACATTAGTTGCAATTTCTTCATGAAACAGCACTCTTTCCACTTCCTCCCTGGGTTCCCCCATTTCCATTTGTCCTTTTTTTTTTTTTTTAAGTCAATATATGTGCCCATAACTCATTTCTCATAATAAAATCATAATATCCCATTGTGTATGTATGCTTTAATTTTTCTAATTGTTCTCTTACTGATGGACTTTGTTATCAATTATTTTTTAAATCACTATAATCAATACTGCAATAAACATTCTAATTCTTTTATGTTTAATTAATTCTTTTATTTGAGACAGTTATTGTTTAGTAAATGGGATTGCTATGCATAAGGTTGCAAGGATCTTAAATCTTTATAGATTCTGATGGATACTTTTTCTATAGCTTACAGCAACTTCTAGTAAATGGGATTCTTACCAGCACTGTCTAAATATCCCAGTTTCTTCTACACCCTCATCACCACTGGGCATTTTCAGTCTTTTCAAGTTTACCAATCTGGTTGTAAAAAAAACACAGTAATTCCTTGTTTCAATTTGCATTTCCCTGACTACCTGTGAGCTCAAGCACCTTGTCATATGTGTTGGCTGTTCTCATGTCCCTCTATGAATGACCATGTAGGATAAAATAAAATTAGAATCCCCCTCATAACAAGTACAAGAAACAATTCAATATAGAATACAAATCTAGATGTTGAAAAGAGACTACACATCAGGAAGGAAAAAACAAAACAAGAAACATACTATTTGCATAACTTTGAGTGGGAAAGAGATTTGACATTTTGAAACAAGACCAATCTAATTGTCACAAAGGAGGGAGAATTAAGTGTCGATTTGAAAATACAACCATTAAAATTGTTTACGTTGTATTTCATACTACAGGTAAAGTCAAAAGATAAATGATAAGTGTTAACACTATGACTTATATATATGCTGCCCAAAGGATTAATATCTCAACAACACATGGCTCTCAGAAATTGACAAGACAAGGCAAAAATAAAAAGAATCAAAAGAAAAATGGATAATGTATGTAAGTCTCAAATCCAGAGATTTTTTCACTCTAACACACCCTCCCTGGAGACCCCATGTTGAAAATGTAGACAGAGCTAGAAGGCAAATCCCCTCCTACACACGTTCCTCACAGCCCACTTACGTTCACATCCATCTCCACCTGTGGAGTCTCTTGGCAATTGTCTCTGATTTCCACAGATGACATGTGCCTTTGGTAAAACCTCATCTACCTACTAATTTCATCTGAATTTTCCTTTTGACATTTCCCTTCACCCTCTCCTTTCAACTCTTCAGCCAATTCAGCAGCTCGACTACAACTTGAAGCCAAGAGATTAGATTTAGAAAACTCTTGTATACAAAACCAGAGGACTCAGGAGCATATCATCAACTTCTGGTGTGCTGGACAAGGGAAACACCTCACCCAGCTTGCAAGCTTAGAAATTAAGCATGTGCAGACAGAAAGCACCTAGGATAATTCATGAGAAAGTGCTTTGCAAAGTCTAAAGTGTTATAGACAAATGCTTATTTATTTATTGTGTTTTGGGTAGAAGTTTATGGCACAAATCAGTTTTCCATTCAGCAATTCATATACATTTTGTTTTGTGGCACTGATTGCAGTCCCCACAATAACAGCACGTTTCTCACTTCTTATTGGGTTTACTATTTTCCTTCTTTCTTCTTTCCAATCCCTTCCTATCTATAAAGCTGTTGTTGTTGTTGTTAAGTGCTGTAGAGTCAGTTCTGGTTCATAGTGACACTGTGTAGTTTCCAAGGAGTGCCTCGTGATTTTTAACTGTCAACCTTGCATTTCAAATCAGCCTTGCAGTCCAATGCTTACCCTATAGCACCACACCAGGACTCCCAGGGCAAATACTGACCTTTTGAGCTCAAGTGGTTGATTGTTCTGATGGTCAGTAGTTCAGACACACCAGCTACTCTGGGAAACCCTGTCCAGGGTTGCTCTGAGTTAGAACTGACTTGATGATATACAGCAAAAACAATTTCACGAAGCATAATGTCTTCTAGATTCATCCATATTATACTGTGTTTCATAGGTTAAGCATTATTCTTCAAGACTGCACAATATTCCATTGTATTATCCATTGTTTATCCATTCATCCATTGATGGGTACTTGGATGGTTTTAATCTTTTGGCTATTGTGAACAATGCTGCAATGAACATGTGTGTATATATAACAGTTTGTGTCAGGGTTCTTATTTATCTAGGATATATATTTAGTAGTGGGATTGCTGGATCATATGGTATTTCTATTGCCATATATTTTTTTAAGGAAACACCATAGAATGTCCCACAGAAGCTGTACCATCTTTCAGCCCTGCCAGCAGCATGTGAGATTTCCAGCCTCTCTATACCCTCATTAACATGTGTTATCTGTTTTTTGAACTTTACTATTAATGATGAGGTGAGATGGTATCTTATTGTTTTGATTTTCATCTCTAGTTCTGCACCATCTTCACAATGTTGATATTTTCACAATGTTAAGGCTTTTGATTGTGTGCATCATGATGAGCTTTGGACAACACTGGAAAGTATGAGTATTCTGGAACACTTAATTGTGCTCATGAGGAACCTGTACATGGACCAAGAGGCAGTTGTTTTAACAGAACATAGGAATACTGAATGATTTAAAATTAAGAAAGGTGTGCAACAGGGTTGAATTCTTTCACCATACTTATTCAACCTGTCTGCTGAACAAGTAATCTGAGAAGCTGAATTATATGAAGAAAAATGTGGCATCAGGATTGGAAGAAGACTCATTAACAACCTGTAAATGATACAATATTCCTTGCTGAAAGTGAAGAAAGCTTAAAATACTTTCTGATGAAGATCAAAGACCACAGCCTTCAGTATGGATTGCATCTCAATGTATAGAAAATAAAAATCTTCACCATTGGAACAATAAACAACATTCTTAACAATGAAGAAAAGATTAAAGTTGTCAAGGACTTCATTCTTCTTGGATCAACCATCAACACTCATGGAAGCAGCAGTCAAGAAATCAAATGACATATCTCATTAGGCAAATCTGCTGCACAAGTCCTTTTTAAAGTGTTGAAGAGCAAAGATGTCAGCTTGAGGACTAAGGTGCTCCTGACCCAAGCCAGGGTATTTTCAATAACCTCATATGCATCTGAAAGCTGGACAATGAATAAGGAAGACTATAGAAAGATTGACGCATTTGAGTTATGGTGTTGGAGGAGAATATAGAAAGTACCATGGACTGTCAAAAGAACCAACAGATCTGTGTTGGAAGAAGTGCAGTCAGGGTGCTCCTTGGAGGCCAGAATGGCCAAACTTTATCTCTCATACTTCAGACATATTATCAGAAGGGACAAGTTGCTGGAGAAGGATATCATGTTTGGTAAGGTGGAGGGTCAGAGAAAAAGCGGAAGAACCCCAGTGAGATGGATTGGCAAAATGGCAGCATCAATGGGCTCAAGCATGGCAACAATTCTGAGGTTGGCCCAGGATTGGGCAGTGTTTCATTCTGTTGTGCACAGTGTCACTACGAATAGGTACCAACTTGATGGTACCTAAGAACAACAAGTTTTCCTCTCCATAAGCTTGGTATATTCTTCCCTTTTAGTAGTACGTTTTGGTACCTATGTTTCTAGCACATTTATTGTAGCTATTGTACCTCTGGAATACTACTCAGTTATAAAGAGAAATGAAGCCCTGGTACATGTCTTGAAAATGGCATGCTAAACAAAACAAACAAATCACAAAAGGACACATATTGTATGATCTCACTTACCTGCAATAGGCAATCATATAGAAACCAAAGATTATTAGTGGTTATTTTGGGAGGGAGGGAGAGAAAAAAAGAACGTATTTCCTCAGGAAGTAGTAAGTTTATATTTTGGTGGTAGAAGGATTGAGAAGAAGATAGTGAGGATGGTTGTACAATTTGAAAAATGTTACCAATGCCACTGAATTGTACATGTAGATATTGTTGGGATTATATATGTTATGTTTTGCATATTTTATATACGTTTGTATATTTGTATATTTTGTTTTGTATTTTTTTAAATTTATTTTTGAATATTATATAAAAAACAAACCAAAACAATGATCAATGTGAGCTTCATGTCCCTTGCTCCTTTTTCCCTAGTTGGAAACTAAATTGGTGTCACTGTTGTTCATCTTCTCTAATAACCATACCCAACAAACTCGGCCTCATTTTTCAAGGTAGTGCCTAGTATCCTGTCTCAGCTCCACATTTTGGTCAGCAGTTCCTTTGGAGTTGTTTGCACTGTGTTCTAATTCTCATTTATAGCCTCAATCATGGTTGCCATTAATGTCTGTCACTTCTAATGGAGTGTAAACTCAATGAAAGCCAGTACCATATCTGTTTTGTGTGCAAAGTGCAGCAAGTACTAGAGCAGGTGTATAGAAGATGACCCATATACATTAGTTGAATGAATAAACAGGACTTAAAACATCTTGTTTATTCATTTCATAGCTGTTGTAAGACAAAGTAATGATATTGTTTGTTTGCTTGTTTATTCCACGAGCCATGTGTCAGTTTTATTTTTACTGTTGTGACTTTTGTGTTATTGTGATGCTGAGAGCTATACCACCAGTAATTCAAATGCCAACCAGGTCATCTATGGTGAATAGGTTTCCATGGAGCTTCCAGAGGTAAGTTTAGGAAGAAAAGGCTCATTATATACTTCTGAAAATTGACCAATAAGAATAGCATGGATCACAATAGATTACTGTCTGATACAGTGCTGGAAGATGAGCTCCTAAGGTTGGAAAACACTTCACAATAGATGCTACAATGGATTCAAATTTATCAGCGATCCATAACATGGTGCAGGACTGGGCCATGCTTCATTCTGTTATATATAAGATCACCATGACTACAGCCAACTCAAGAGCAATTAACAACAACAACTTGTGAATTGTCTCCCTTATGAAAATATGGGCCTCAAAATGATGAGGGTCTTGTTTACCTTATTCTTAGTCCTTTATATTCTAACATCTATAATGATTTGGAATATAAGGATGCTCAGTAAAAACCTGAGAGATGAATGAATATGGGTTCCAATACATTCTAACTCTGGTTGATTAAATGGAACTTTAAGAGCATCATCACCTACCCACCATTTTTAAAGCTCTATAATTTTAAAGCTTTCCCTCTGAATGAGTTAGTAACTCATTTACATGTTCTATTTAATGTATCTACATTATAAACACAGAAAGATAAAAACTATCATATTCTATAAAACACTTAACCACTGCTTCTCAAAACTGTCAACATCATCAAAAACAAGGAAATTTCATAAATTTTCACAGGCAAGGGGAGCCTAAACAGATACAACAGCTAAATATAATATGGTATCCTAGATGGGATCTTACAAAAGAAAAAGCATCCTGAGTAAAAGCCATGGATATCTGGATAGGTATGTACTTTCATTTTGATTTATTAATTGTGATAAAAGTACTACACTGATGTAATATATTGGTGTCCTAGTGTGACACTGTAGGATAAGCACTGGACTGCTAACCACAAGATCTGTAGTTCAAACCTACCATCTGCTCCTTGGAAACTCTACACAGGGTTGCTATGGGTTGGGAACAGACTGGATGGAACTTAGCAACAACAACAAAAGTCATATGGTAATAACAGAGAAAACTGAGTCTGAAATGTATGGGAACACTGTACTGCCTCTGCAACTTTTCTATAAATCTAAAACTAGTCTAAATTAAACTACTAAAACAAGTCTGAAATCAAAGAAATATTGTCTGACATATAATGCTTCACCTTACTATATGTATCTTTTACTAAATGGCAATTAGTCATCCAGATTTATACTGCAATCACACCAAATTTAATATTTTTCAGTTTTATTAAGCAAAAGCCTCTGCTTTAATACAGAAACCTCTTTAATTAAGCCTCTAGCATGGTTAAGAACAAGACAGATTTTTAAGCAACCGAAGCATGGTTGTTATTAAAAATTGCCTTTCCTTGTGATTTTTAGAATGAGGAGAGAAAACCAAGCATCCATAGATTAGACATGATGTCTACTCAAAGAGGGCAAGTTCAAAGCACTAATAATTAAGCATAAAGGAATTTATCAGGCAGTAGAGTGGTGGTAAGGAGCTCTGGTAGTGCAGTGGCTATGAATTGGACTGTGAAATGCAAGATAAACAGTTTGAAACTACCAACTGTTCCGCAGGAGAAAGATGAGGCTTTCTGCTCCTGTAGAGATTTACAGCCTCAGAAACTCTGTATAGGGTCATTATGAGTGGTTTCACAACAGAGTGGTGGTGGTGGTTATGTGCCATGGAGTTGGTTCCTACTCATAGTTACCCTTTATAGCATTTCCGAGGCTGTAAATCTTTGCAAGAGCAGAAAAGCTTCATCTTTCTCTCGTGGAATGACTGGTAGTTTCGAACTGCTGACTCAGATTAGCAGCCTGATTTGTAACCACTATACTACCAGAGCTCCTTAGGCAGTAGAGTAGCAATGAAAACTTTATGCAGACAAATTCTGTCCTCAATCCATGACTTATAGAAACAAGCTCTTAGACTTCTTTGACAAGTCAAGAAAACACTTACTCTAGATTTGGGTCTGATGACCACACTTAGTGCATTTCCACAGGAAACTGATGGCAAAACTTCTGGCAAGATGGTGCACTAGCCAAAGAAGCTACCTTAACCTCGTCAATAAAGACATGAGAAACTAAATGGAACAGATGCAGAAGGTAATCCTGGAATGCTGAAGAAAATGATGAAGTGGATCTAATACTGACTTGAAGAAGAAACTGAATGAAATGTAAACAAGGAGACAAATGGAATGGTGAATTGTCAACTGGCCCGACACAACGTAATCATTTAAAATTTTTGTTAATAGCATTCTGATCAGGGTGTTGTTATTAAGTGCCATTGAGTCAGTTCTGATTGATAGCAACCTGTAAAGGGTACTTAGGAGTGGCTGATGAGTTTGAACCACCAACCTTGCGGTTCAAACTGACCTTGTGGTACAGTGCTTATCCTACAGTGCCATACCAGATAGCAACTTGATAGTTGGCTTTGCTTGCCCAGCACTGTGCCAGTTCCCACACCGGTAGATGGTGACGAGAAAGCAACTATGATGGCACTGACCAGCTATACCTACTCCTCCTGTAGCCCAGCACACTCGGTGAAGACAATCACCCACTCCTGCACCACCTGATCAAAATTAGGCAGCAGCCAACGCAATCAGTGCACCCTCACTGCTCTACAAATGGCAAACCGAAAATCGCACACATATGTCCGTCCACTGTGTGGCGCTGTGGGTTAATGCGCCAGACTGCAAAGCCATTTGAACTGCAAGGTCGGTGGTTCAAGCTCACCAGTTGTTACTCGGAAACCCTATACAGGGTCGCTATGGGTCGGAATAGACTCGACGGCACTTAACAACAACATACCCAGAATACAGATTATGAGGGCCTATTTTCAGACAATATGCTCTAATATATAGAAAATCCCAAATGTGAAACCAAAAACTATGAAAACATAAAAAACAAACAAACATAGGAACAAACTTAGGGACCCTAATGGACCCATATCAAACATAAGTATCAAATTAACTAAAAATGCACAAATCCCAGAAGACAAATTAGATGATGGGGACCTGGTCAAACATGTTGTAAAACTAAACACTTATGCACATCAAATTATTTCATCAAAATAATTTATTATTTTTTTTACTTAACCAGAAAACTTCATTAAATAATATTAAGTTTATAACTGGTACATTAAATCATTTTTAAACATACCTTTCATGATGAGCATGTAATTTTTCCTTTAGATCCACTAATATGGTATATTAATAAATACCCTTATAATGATTTATTTTTATATTCTTGGATAAGTCTTTCTTGTTGGTCATGTTTTTATACTAATCAGTCTATGGAAAGCATTTACTAATTAGGCTGTCTCCTTCTAAGGAGTCTCAGAGCATCTATAATAATTATAGCCTCTATCGGAAAGATTTGTTTTTGACAAAGAATTTTTTAAAAACCCACAGATTGGGAAAAAATTTTTTGAACAATATATCAAACAAGTTACCAATCTCTGAAATTTATGGAACACTTCAACACCTAAACAACAAAAGACAAATAATCCAGTTTAAAAATGAACAGAGTACATGAGCAGACACTTCACCATAAAAGTCATTCTGGTGGCTAACAAAAACACATGTAGAAATGTTCACAATCCTTATCCATTCGAACAATGCAAAGCAATACAATGAGATATCATCACACCCCAGTATTAACAGCAAGATTAAAAAACAACAACACAATAAATGCTAGTGAGGGTGTAGGGAGACCTCATACACATTGCTAGTGGAACTGTAAAATGGCATAGTCACTATGGGAATCTGTATGGTATTTCCTTAAAAAGTTAGAAATGTCATATGATCCAGAAATCCTGTTGTTATTATGTGCTGTTCTATCTGTTCCCAGTGATAGTGACCCAGGCACAACAGAACAAGATATTATCTGATCCTGCACTATCCTCACCATTGTTACTATGTTTGAGCCAGTTGTTTCTGCTACTGCATCAATCCATCTCATCTTCCTTTTTACGAATTTACTTTCCGAATTTACTTTCCGAGCATTATGTCACTCTCCATGGATTGGTCCCTCCTGAAAACATGCCCAAAGTACTAGAGACAGAGTCTTGCAATCCTCGCTTCTAAGGACATTCTGGCTACACTTCTTCCAAGGCAGACTTGTTTGTTCTCCTGGCAGTTAATGGTACTTTGCATATTCTTCATCAACACTATAATTAAAATGCGTTGATTCTTCTGTGTTCTTCCTTATTCTTTGTCCAGCTTTCACAGGCACATGAGGATACTGAAAATACCATGGCTTGGATCAGATCCACTTAGCCCTTAAACTGGAATGTTGCTCTGTTGCATTTTAAACAGGTCTTTTGCAGCAGATTTGCCTAATGCAACACATTCTGATTTCTTGACTGTTGCTTCCATGAGAATTGATTGTAGATCTAAGCAAAATGAAGTTTTTGACAAGTTCAATCTTTTCTCTGTTAATCATGATGCCATTTATTGATCCAGTTGTGAGAATTTTTGTTTTCATTACATTGATGACCAGTCTGTATTGAAGGCTGTGGTCTTTGATCTTCATCAGTAAGTATGAATAAATATGATACTTCATCAGTAGGTCTTCTTTGCTTCTAGCAAGCAAGGTTGTATTATTTGCATATTGCAGGTAGTTAATGAGCTATCCTCCAATCCTTATGGTACATTCTTCCTCATATAACCCACTTTCTTGGATTATTTGCTCAGCATACAGTTTGAATGAGTACATTGAAGAATACAATGTTGGTACACACCTTTCCTGATTTTAAACCATTCTGTATCTCTTTGTTCTGTTCTAATGACTGCCTCTTGGTCTAGGTTCCTCATAAACACAGTTAAGCACTCTTGAATACTCATTCTTTGCAATTTTATTCATAGTTTGTCATGATCCACATCATTGAATGCCTTTGCATAGTCAATAAAGCATTTTCTGTCTTGGCTAAGATCCATCCGCCATCAGCAGTGATATCCCTAGTGCCATGTTCTCTTCTGAATCTGGCTTGAATTTCTGGCAGCTCTTTGTCAATGTACTGCTACAACTGTTTTTGAATTATCTTCAGCAAACTTTTACTTGAAGTTGATATTAATGATAGTGTTCAATGATTTCCACATTCTATTGAGTCACCATTATTTGGAATGGGTACAAATATGAGTGTCTTCCAAACAGTTGGCTGGGTAGCTGTCTTCCAAATTTCTTGGCATAGACAAGGGAGCATCTCCACCATTGCATCAATTAATTGAAACATTTTAATTAGTATGTTGTCAATTCCTAAAGCCTTGTTTTTTGTCAATGCCTTCAGTGCAACTTGGACTTCTTCCATCAATACTTGATCATATGGTACCTCTTGAAATAGTTGAATATCAATCAATTATTTTTTAAAATAGTGACTCTCTATATTCCTTCCCTCTTCTTTGGAGGCTTTCAGTATCATTCAATATTTTACCCATGTTATTGCTTCTAAATGCCATCAAGTTGGTCCCAACTTATAGCAACACTGTATTGGAAATATTGCTGTGAGTTGGGACCAACTAAATGCCATCAAGTTGATACTAACTTAATGTTCCAAGGAGTGACTGGAAGGTTTGAACCACTGATTTGCAGTCCAGTGCTTATTCTACAGTGCCACATCAGGGCTGAGTCTTTCAATACTGCAAATTGAAGCCTGCATTTGTTCTTAAATTCTTTCTGTTTGAGAAATGCTGAGTGTGTTCTTCCCTTTTGGTTTTCTAACTCCAGGTCTTTGCATGTTTCATTATAATATTTGCCTTTGTCTTCTTGAGCTACACTTTGGAATTTTCTATTCAGATCTTTTACTTCATTTCTTATAGTCACCTTAGTTTCTATTTTCAAGAGCAAATTTCAGAGTCTCTTCTGACATCCACTTCAGTCTTTTCTTTCTTTCCTGTCTTTGCAATGACCTTTTACTTTCTTCCTGTATGTTCATGATATTCCACAGTTCCTCAAGTCTTTGGTCATTAGTGTCTAATGTATCAAATCTGTTTTTGAGATAATCTCTAAATTTAGGTGGGATATATCCAAGGTCATATTTTGGCTCTCATGTATTTATTTTAATAATCTTCAGCTTCACTGTGAGCTGGTCTATTCCACAGTCTGCCTCTGGCCTTATTTTGGCTGATGATATTAACTTTCTCTACCGTCGCTTCCCATAGATGAAGTCAATCTGACTACTGTGCATTCCATTTGGTGATGTCCCTGTGTATAATTGATAATGTATGTTGTTGGGAAAAAAAGCATTTGTAACAAATAAGGCATCATTGGAGAAATGAGATCTCCAGCATAGATTCTATCACAAGACAGTATTTTCCAACTACTGATTCCCTTTGTTTCCAATTTTTTGCATTCTAATAATCAGTAATTATCAATATATCTTAATTGCGTGTGTGATCAATTTCAGAATGAAGAAGTTGGTAGAATCCTTCAATTTCATCATCAGTGGTCTTATTAGTGCTTAAATTTGAATTAATAGTGGCACTAACTGGACTTCCTTGTAGGAATATGGATATTATCCTATCACAGACAGCATTGCACTTCATGATAGATCTTGAAATATTCTTTCTGACAACGAATGTGACACCATTCCTCTTCAACTTGTCATTCTCATCATAATAAACTATTGTTGTTGTTATGTGCTGTGGAGTTGGTTCCTACTCATAGCGACCCTGTACAGGGTTTCTGAGGCTGTAAATCTTTACGGGAGCAGAAAGCCTCATCTTTCTCCTGTGGAACAGCTGGTAGTTTCAAACTGCTGACCATAAGATTAGCAGCCCGATTCATAACCACTACACTATCAGAGCTCCTTATAATAAACTGTGTGACTGCCCAATTCAAAATGGCCAATACTAGCCCACTGCCATTCACTAATGTCTAGGGTGGAGTCCTGGTATGATTCTGTAGGATAAGCACTGGATTGCTAGCCTCCAGATCAGAGGTTCAAACCCACCAGCTTGTCCTTGGAAACCCTACAGGATTGCTATGAGTCAGAATCTACTCAATAGCACTTAACAATAAATAACACTGCCTAGGATATTGATCTTTATGCATCTTATTTCATTTTTGACAATTTCTAGTTTTCCTACATTCATACTTTGTACATTCCATGTTCAAATTATTAATGACTATTTGTAGTTATTTCTCCTCATTTTGAGTTGTACTCATAAGTGAATGAAGGACCTGAAAGCTTTGCTCCATTCACATCACTAAGGTCAACTCTACGGTGAGGAGGCAACTCTTTTCCAGTCATATTTTGAGACTCTTCCAGCCTGAGGGGCTCATCTTCTGGCACTACTGTGAGAAATAACTCTCAGAATGGTCCATCTTCAGGAATGAGGGGGTCCAGGAGGTTGCAGGCTGATGTAACAATAGAAGTTCATGGGAGAAGGGGAAGGAACTTGTTTGGGCAACTAGAAACTTTAAATAAGAATACAACCATCAAGGCAATTGGCAACATCAGGGAAGGATTATTAACCCCATAGTTCTTAGTAAATGAAGAACTAGGGCAGGGACCAGTTCAGACTAGGAGATAAATTCTTTGTGAAAGGAGGGCAAATCACTAATTACAAGTAAAACATTAATTTGGGTAAAGGGGAAAACAATTTACAATAAGAGTGAGGTCATCAAAAAATGATCAGTGTAAAGGAAGTCACTGTGAAAAGTTCAAGATTTAAACGGCAAGAGAGGTAAATATAATTTTGTATATAATCTTACAATAACAGTAATAATAATCTATGAATGGATGTATAGATAGACCCAGAAACTGTATTAAGTAACAGAAGGAAAATGTGACTATGTCCATGAATATATAATATATACATATTTTTGACAGATTATATTTCTACTTATGTATTTATATATGCTGCAATATATATGAATAAATTTAGTAGATCATACACGGGGGAAAGTTTCAAAAATTCTTAGCTATAACACCTTGAAGGAATGAGTTGCTGGGCCTGAGGGTCAGGACTATAATTTCAAGGGACAAGGTCAATTGGCACAACATAATCCTAAAGAAAGTATTCTATAATCTACTTTGGAGAGGAATTAATGGATCTTATAATTTTGTGAGCAGCCATCTAAGGTGCAATGATTGGTCTCTTTCCATAGAGAACAAATAAAAGTGAAGAAAATCCAAGATGCATGAGAGCAATTAGCCCAAAGGACTATTCAGAGAACCACACTAACTTCTGTTTCCACAACCCTGAGACCAGAAGACTTAGATGGTGCCTGGCTAACACTACAGATGCTCTAAAAAGTATCCCAATAGGAGGTCCTGAGTAGAATGGAAGAAAACTGTGGAACAAAGTTCAAAATCATAAAAAAGACCAGGTTTGCTAGTCTAGTAGAGATTGGTGGAACTCCCAAGACTATGGACTTTAGTTATCTTTCAGGCCTGGGAATGAACTCACCTCAGGGCTCAATTTTCAACCAAAGAGTAGACAAGTCTATAAGGTAAGCAATAACACTAGGGAGGTACACATTCTTTAGAAGAATCAACCAGTCAAGATCAAAAGAGCAACACTTGTCTAAGGACAAAGTTCATAAAGCAGGCAGGGTTAGGAAAGCAGGAGGAAGAGAAAGAGGAAACAGCCTAGTAGTGACCCAACAGCGTGGGGATTGCAATCAATGACATGAAACAAAATGTACATGAATTGTTGGATAGACAACTAATTTGCTTTATAAACCTTCTCCCACTTTTCAATTAAAAGTTTTATAAAGTAGGGGATTGGAACCATGGCAATGAGATGATATACGATGGAATGAATGTAAAACTAAAGTTCTCTCATGTAAACTACCATATAATTCACAATAAAACATTAAAAAAGAAGAAAAAAAAAAAGTGACTGGCCTACAAGCTTTCAAGAGGG
>NW_006408554.1:10823357-10868393 GCF_000296735.1 Chrysochloris asiatica | reverse complement strand
GAACTTTTCAGTCTAGGAGCAGAGGTCCCTAGGACCATCAAGGAAGAAGAGCAGAGAGCGGGACCCTACCCAGAGAAGCAGTGATGCCTGAAATGGAGGCAGAGATGATGACATGGAGAGATGGAGCAGCTGGAGACTTTAGATTCAGAGAGGGAGAGCGACTGTGTGCTGAGGACCTGGGGGGTACGGGGGAAGGATTGCAGGGTATACCCTTTGGTTGGTTGAAAAAGCATGGAGGGGATTGTAACCATGGCCATGCGATGATGTACTTTACAATGAATGTAAAACTAATGTTCTCCCACATAAACTATCACATAATTCACAATAAAACATTTAAGAAAAAAAAAAGTTTTATAAAGTAAATGAATTAATTTTTTAAAAAAAAGGAAATTGATGGACCAAAAACTAGAAAATATTTTCCTTGAAATCATTCTCAAAGTACACTGAGCACAAACTGAGAAAAATATATGTCATAGGGAAATATATGTAAAAGCCTAATGTATTCTTCCTCCAGTCACTTCAAATGTTTTTTCTGGGTCCATTGTATTGACTTTTAAATGAAAACCTAAATAGATTTTTAATCACACTGTGGTATTCAGACCACTGAAGAATTACTATTTGAAAATCCATCTACTTAAACACACATAACAGCATGATGCTTGTTGTTCCTGGTATTATTCTAAATGGAAAAGCCTTGAGTTCTGCCCTTGTCTTTTTACAGTTTTCCCAGAGCTATATGACACTCAGCATGGCAGCCACACTGGCCATTCAATACTTCACTGGAATAGCCAACAGTCTCTTTTCACTCTGAAAAATGAACATGCTTGGTTTTCTTTATAGTGATTAGTTTGGCACTGAGTGTTAGATTATTAAATGTACTGTCTTCTGTACCTTTTGAAATGCCTCTAGAACAGTTTTGACAAAAGAAACCACTAAAGCTACAATTCTTGCTTTATGGTTGATTTCCTTCTTCCTTTTCTCCCTTTCCTCCCTCATACCTCATACCTTAACTTCTCTCTCTTTCATTGTCTCTACCTTCCTGCTATTTACCTACCTTTCTTTACCTCTCAGTCTCTCTCTTTCTTTTTGAGAATTTACATGTTTAAAATGATTGATTCTCTGAATAGAAAAGTTGGTATTGCTTCACATAGAAGAATTGGTAAATATTTTTAAAACTATATATATATGGTGGTGGTGGTTGTGTGTCGTGGAGTTGGTTCCGACTCATAGCAACCCTGTACAGGGTTTCCGAGGCTGTAAATCTTTATGGGAACAGAAGGCCTCATCTTTCTCCAGTAGAACGGCTGGTAGTTTCGAACTGCTGACCTTGCGGTTCGCAGCCTGATTCATAACCACTATGCTACCAGAGCTCATATATATATATATATATATATATATATATATATATATATATATATATATATATATATGGAGGAAGAAAAATATATCACTATAATTCAATTACTTAAATTACTTAGTTATCAGAATTCTCATACTTCAGACATGTTGTCAGGAGGGACCAGTCCCTAGAGAAGGACATCATGCTTGCTCAAGTGGAGGGTCAGTGAAAAAGACGAAAAACCAAACCACCAATGAGATGGATTGACACAATGGCAGTAGCAATGGGTTCAAGCATAGCAACAATTGTGAGGATGGCTCAGGACCGGGCAGTGTTTTGTTCTGTTGTGCGCAGGATCATTATGAGTCAGAATCGACTCAACAGCAGCTAACAACAGCAACCAGTTTTGGAAGCAATTTTCCCAGATGTAGTTAACTGCTATAGTTTTGTACAAATAATACATACCTTCTACATTTGTTTGCCAACTGCTCCCTCCCCCAGAAGGTATTTTTGGAAACTCACTGTATTAACTTTTTTTACAACAACATGTAAAAAAATATTGGCATAGTAACACATGAAAATACCTCCCAGGGGGAAAGAGGGGTTGGCAAACAAACATAGAAGGTGTGTGTTATTTGCATAAGAATATGGTATATCACATGTAACAAATTATAGGTAAACCTGTACTGTAAACACAGTTCTGCATTTCATTTTTCCTCCACTTAAACATTAAAAATTACCTGTAGACCTCTACAACAGTGACAAAGGATTCTATAATATATACTATAAGTAACCTGTTTTAATGTTGAATACATAGGTAATTGCCAAGGTTTTGACAGAATAATTGGTAATAAACATCTTTCCATTTACTGTTAATTTTTCTCCACATTTCAGATTATGTTCTTAGGACAGCTTCTTAGAATGAAATTATAGTGAGTATAACAAGAGTATATATAAGCTAATCGCTTACGTTTATTGAGTTTAATTGTTTCAGAATTTGTCCTAAGCACTTTATATATTAGGGTATTTCTATAAGTATTGCTACAAAAATCACAGAAATCTTTTTTTAAACAAAAATATAAAAATGTGAAGCTATTGTTTCTTGATAGAGCTCCATCTATGTCTATACATGTTAAAAGGAGGTGTTTTCACCTCTCTAAAGAGCTCTGGTGGCGTAGTAATCACAAATCGGGCTGCGAACTGCAAGGTCAGCAATTTGAAACTCTCAGCTATTCTGTGGGAGAAAGATGAGGTTTTCTGCTCCTGTAAAGATTTACAGCCTCAGAAACCCTGTACAGGGTCACTATGACTCGGAACTGACTCCACCGCACATAACCACCACCACCAACCTTTCTCTGAAAAATTCTGCATTCTTCAATATGTTGTTGTTCAGTGTCTTCGAGTCTGTTCTGACTCATAGTGAGAGTCATATAGAGTTTCTGTGGAGTGACTGGTGAGCTTGAGCTGCTGACCTTGCATTTCAAACTGACCTTGCAGTTCAGCACATTCTTGACGTACTCAAACCATGTTACTTTTAAATGTTCTTTTAATTTTGGAAGCCAATGTAAGTCTTCAAGGGCAAGATCAGGGCTATAGGGTGGATGGGAAAGGTTTCCCAAAGAAATTCTTATAGAATAGCCCTTGAAAAGTGAGCAGATGCATTTTAGTGATAAAAAAAAACCAAAAGATTCTTTGGTGTAATTTTCCTGGCATTTTTCTCACCAATGCAATTTTCATTTTTCTGAAATTTATTTCTAACAGGCTCCTTGTTAGATTGTCCTGTGTCCTTTGAGAAAATCTTTGAAATCCCCTAAACAGCCTCCCTAACCTTTTGAGCTGATCTTTCTGCCTTGAATTAAACTGGCCTAGCAGATCGTCTTGTTGTTGTTGTTGTTGTTAAGTGCCGTCGAGTCGGTTCCGACCCATAGTGATCCTGTACAGGGTTTCCGAGGGTGTGAATCTTTACGGGAGTAGAAAGCCTCGTCTTTCTCCCGCAGAGCGGCTGGTAGTTTCGAACTGCTGACCTTAAGGTTCGCAGCCCGATTCGTAACCACTACGCTACCAGAGCAGATCGTCTTAGAGCCCACTATTTTGATTGGACGTTTTTTGTTTTTTTGGTAGGTACCCTAACAAGATTAAGACAAGTGTATCACTGAGAGAATTTGTCTGTAGGCATTCATGTAGAGACATATTGGAACATGTTTTGTTTATAACAAACAAGTGCATGTATGAACTGGAACCCTAGTAGCAATATTTTTTTACTTAAACTCGTATCTTGGCCAAGTCAATATTAGCTCAGCTTTACAGATAAGGAAGTGGAGGTAGATGATAAAAATTAGACTTGGAAGGAATAGACGACCCTGACAGAAAGAAAGGCCAGAAAGATAAAATGATTTATTAAATTAATACAGATAGGTACTTAAGAACTGGTATCTATCACATCTCCTGGCTCCTTATCTTGTGGTCCAATAACTTGCTGCTCAAAACATAGTCCTTGATCCACACCATTGGCAGTGCCTAGAGCCTGTTAGAAAGGCAGAGTCTAAGGTTCTGCCCCAGCACTACTGCACCAAAATCTGTGTTGTTAACAAGATTTTGTTATTTATTTGCAAATTAGTTTTCTCATCTCTGGCCATACATTTTGCAAACTCAATGGATCGTCAGTATTTTCATAAAAAATATGCATATTCTTGCTAGTACTTCCACAGCAAGAAAATAAGTTCTAATTTTTCAGAGTTTGTTAAAACTAATATTATGACATTGGTATTATTTTAGATTTAAAAACATTCAAATGGATTATTAAAAACATTCAAATTCACAATTGATTATGCTTTAACCTCAGTGGGTTATTGTTACAATAATAAAACTCAACAAGGCTTGGCCATGCTCTGTGTTATAGTTAGAGCTCAAAAAGATAAAGAGGGGACTCTGCCCCCAAAGAACACACAGGTTAGTCAGGAAGAACAAACAATAAAACAAACAATTACCCTACAAAATGGTAGGTGCTTTGGTGAACATCTTGCAAGCTCAGGGGCAAATTAAGTGATGTTTTAGAAGATAAGGAGTATGGAAGAAAACAATTATTTACTTTTATTGATGATAAGAAAGGTGGGCATGCAAGGCTTAGGAGAAGACCATTAAATGCCAGCCAATCTGTTAAATGTGTATCCCAAAAAACTACTGGGAAGGCAAAGGGTAAAGAATATAGGCTATCCACAAGTATGGGAGAGGTAATAATTACACATGAACTGCAAACACAAGAACAAGGTATTTCCTTAGTGGAGACTAAAGACAAAGGGTGCCATTGTCATGGGCTTCCATTTGGCCATTTCTGTTTTTTAAGGTCAGAGGATCACTATAAGTCAGAATCAGCTTGGTGGCAATAGGTTTGGCTTTTTGGTTAGGATGTTTTGGGGTTGGATGAAATGGAGAAAAATACTATGAAATGAACAAAATATTTTGAGCAGTCAGCAAGATACACAATGGTTACCAGAAGATGTGCATAATGAGTTGTACAGTATATATGACAGTACAGAATCACTGTTAACAATTTACCACAGAAAAGTCTCCATTCTCAGTAAATCGTTGCTTGAAATACTCACTCTTGCTATTATAGAAATAAGACCAAGTCATCCTGTTGATTTTGTATCTTTCCATTAGTTGGTTAGAACAATTATTTTGAGGTTGTTGTTGTTGCTAAGTGCCATTGAGTTGGTTTGAACTCATAGCAACCCTGTATAGGGTTTCTAAGGAGCAGTAGTTGGGTTTGAACTGCCAACCTTGTAGTATCCAGTCCAGTGCTGATCCTACAGCACCACACAGTTTTTGAATTTTTCAATGGCAGTAATTCTACTTTCATCTAGCTTTTTTCTTATTGTAATTCCTTAGAAAGAAGTAGCTTTGCAATATCTGGATCCATACTGAGTTGTTCATCTTGTAGTTAAATGCTTTCTGTAAGATACATTAAAGGAAAAAGCAAATGCATTTTTGCAAAAAAAGAGGCCAATATGGTGGCAAATCATTCAGGTTTTTTTTTTTCCCCCTTGAGAAATTGTATGTGGTAGTTCCACAACTGGAGAAAAATTACTCTCTTTGAACCTTCTTCTTGCTATCAGTCAATTCCATCTCACCTCCCCTGTCTTCTACAACTCCTTAGCTCAAGGCTGTCTAAGACTTTAAGGTTTTCTTAAAACATAGGCATCAACTGAATCCACACAACTTCTAGGCATCAACTGAATCCACACAACTTCTAAGTACTTGCAACTTTTACTTTTAGTTACCACTGGACTGCCATCAGATGAAGTCAGCTGAGCTCCAATGTGGAAGCATTCTAAGTCTGTGAACTCTTAGTTATCCACTAAACCCAGGGTCATGGAGTTGATTCTAACTGATAGTGACTCTGTAGGACAGAATAGAGCTGTTCTACAGGGCTTCCAGGGCTATAAATCTTATAGAAGTTTTCTCCTACAGAGTGGAACACTAACCTTTTGATTTGCAGCTGAGTGTTTTAACCAGTGTAACTAGAGGTCTTTTTTTGACTCCAGAATATTGTATTTGATCAATTCTATCTTTTCTGACATTCCAGTGCCATCCTTTTTCTGTGATACTTGGCATTTTTATATGAAGATACTAGCACACAGATTTTAAGAAATTCTTATATTCTCACTACATAAAGAAACAGAAAGTTCTAAACTAAAAGGAAGAAGGTGGCCAATACAAGGTCTGAGAAATAAACAGAAGGCCTTGGGTTTGTAAAAATTATTTTAAAACTAGAGATTATGTTATAATCAAAATGAGTCAATGAGTTAGGAGTGGTCTACAGCCCCAAATGAATCCATATATCTTCTTTACAGGATAAAACAATTACAGAAAGGAAAATATCATGCCTCTCTTTGGTAAAATTCAATGGTCAATAAACCTGCTGGCTGACTGGTATCCACTCTGCCACAAGCCAAGAAGTGGTGGCTTAGCCTTAGAGATCACCTGTCCAAAGGAGATTGCTTATTCAAAGCAATTTTGTTGTTGTTGTTAAGCGTTGTTGAGTCAGTTTTAACTAATATCTACCCTTTATAGGGTTTCGTAGGAGCAAATGATGAACCTGAACTGCTGACCTTGGGTTCAAACTGACCTTGCAGTCTAGCCCATTAACCCACAATGCCACACCAGGACTCCAAAGCAATCCTAGAAGCCTGTGTAAATAACATATCTGACTCCAAGTTTGGTAATAATGCAAGTGACACTCAAAACAAACTGAGCAAAGAGAAAATGACAGTGAGTGGGGAATTTATACATAAGCACACACATATGGCAAGGCTAGGAGTCTTCATTGTCTTCCTATAGCACTATACTTGGCATCAATGAAATCTATTCTGGAAAAATTTGCTGTAAATGTTAGCATTTCTTTCTTTCTTTTTTACCCTTCTTAGGCCTCTGAATATGCAAAACGATTTGGAAATTAAGAGAGTATACGTAAGAATAACCATTAGCACTCATAAAACAGCAGGCAAGAAATCAAACAACTTGTTGCATTAGGCAAATCTGCTGCTCAAGACTTCTTTAAAGTGTTCAAGAGCAAAGATATCGCTTTGAGGACTAAGGTATACCTGATCCAAACCATAGTATTTTCAGTAGCCTCATATGCATGTGAAAGTTGGTCAATGAATAAGGAAGACCATAGAAAAATTGATGCATCTGAGTTATGGTGTTGGATGGGAATATTACAAGTATCATGGACTGCTAGAAGAACAAACAAATCTGTGTTGGAAGATGTACAGCCAGAATGCTCCTTAGAAGCCAGGAAGGCCAGACTTAGTCTCTCATACATTGGACATATTGCCAGGGGGAACCAATCCTTGGAGAAGGACATCATACTAGGTGAAGTGGAGGGTCAACAAAAAACGAGGAAGACCCCAAATGAGATAGATTGACACAATGCCAGCAGCAATGGGCTCAAAAGTAGGAACAATTGTGAGGTTGGTACAGGACCAGGCAGTGTTTCGTTCTGTGTGCATAAGGTCGCTAAGAGTTGGTACTGACTCGACAGCATCTGACAACAACAATAGCTAAGAATAAGATACAGTACAGTACTCTCCATTTGTTTATAAGCTAAAAGGAAAGACAAGGCATCCACAAACAATTATTACACTAACTTGTAAAAGACTCAAACATACTAACCAGTATGAAGGTGTCATAGGACCCAGTCATGTTTCATTCCGTTACATAAAGTCATCATGAGTTGGATTCAACTGCTTGGTTACAAACAACAGAAATCTGGTCACTGCTATAAATGACAGATACAGAGAGGGTTTGGGGATCTCAGAGGAGGGAACACCCACTGTTGTTTGGTGAGATTTGTGAGCTTTTCTTGGAGGGAACAACTAGACTTCTAGTGGAAAAAGAGGAGAAAAAAACCTTATTGTACTCTGAGGAAAATAAGGCAAACTATATTTATTTCTTTCATAAATACTGAAGTGGTTATCTTATCAGATAGTATATTAGCATGATTTTGTGCTAGTCACTTGGAGTCATTTCACTTTGCTTCCATACAGATCTCTGACACATTTAGTGAGAAGTGTACCCCTGCATCTGTGTTCTCCTTTTCTGCCCTATAAGTCAAGGGGTTAGTTGTTTGCTTCTCCCAGCAGTAATTTTCTAACTACTCAAAACACTTTACTACACAGGTTTGTCCAAATGCTTCCAAACATTAATAAAAGCAAAAAAACCAAACCTAGTACCATTGAGTTGGTTCCAACTCATAGCAACATTATGTAGAGTTTCTAAGACTGTAAATTTTTACAGACAGCCTCACCTTTCTCTCACAGAGTTACTGGAGAATTTGAACTTCCAACCTTTTGGTTAGTAGTCCAGTGCTTATCCTATATCACCACCAGGACTCCTGTATGTTTATCAGATTTTATGCCAAATATATTATGTGCACATCATCCTACACAGCGTATACACATTCCAGGGAAATACGACATATCTTATTAAAATCCTGTGTTATCATCACAGTCACAAGATCAGAACAAGGGATTTAGGTGATTCATGAATTCATCTGATGAGAGATAAGGGCATACTGAGAGTAGATGGGGAAACAATAATATAGAAAATGAGGTCACACGTGCAAATGGTTATAGATTCTGCACATGTAAAAATAGGTCACAGTTCTCATCTGCTGATAAAAAGTGTAAGGTTGTAGATAGAAGTTTCAGCTTTTAGCAGTTAGCAATCTAAGACTAAAATGTCGTAGAAATGGATAATGTGTATGTCATGGAAACAAAAGGAAAAACAGGGGAAGGATGTTTACCTACTATACCTACATTTTCAGTCTGGTTTTGAATTCTTATTCACATTTTGGTTCCTTCAGCGGATATTGTCATATTAAATCATAGTCCTCAGAAGGCAGAGACAACATTGCTAGTTCAGCAAGATGCCTGGTTCAGCTAGTTTGAAGATTCCTAGCTTTATTTAGGGACAAAGAATGATGGCAGTAAGAGATCATTGGTACCCCTGACTAAGTGCTCATGGACTAAGGGAGGATGGGAAGACTGGAAAAATGGAATAGAGATAACTGATAGAAGGCAGGAAAAGGGAGATAAATTCATTTGGGTAAGAAGGAACCGAGATACAAGGGGCACTACAAAAAGTTCATGGAAAAATTCCATTATCTTTCAATTCCATTTTTTCCATGAGCTTTCTGAACCCCTTCCCCCATATTTTCATGGATCTTTTACTTTAATTCCCCGGGAAGACAGAAGGCAATGGAAAGACAGTCAATTTCATAACAGATTCTGTTTACATGAGAGCTTTTCTAATATTAGGCACAATTTTATTGTATATTAGACATTCTGGTGTGGTGCTATAGGATGAATCACTGGACTTCAAGGTCAGTTTGAACCACAAGGTCGGTGATTCAAATTCACAAGCTGCTCCTCGGAAACCCTATCCAGGGTCACTATGAGTCAGAACCAACTTCACAACACTTAACAACACAATGCCTTATATTATATTCCAATTTACAAAGTACTGGATCATTCCCTTTTGTTGTTAAGTTGTAAAGTGCTGTTGAGTCAGTTCCGACTCAGTGACCCTGTATAGGGCTTCCAAGGGGCGGCTGGTGAGTTTGAACTGCTGACCTTGTGGTTCAAACCGACCTTGCGGCCCAGTGTTTACCTACAGCACCGTATCATTCCCTTTAGTGCGAGAGAAATGCCTACTAGTGGCAGCCATTTCTGACCCTCTCATTCTTTCATTTCATTATATTTCTGCCAGCTTTCATTTCATTTCAGAGCTCCAGAAACTGCTAACACAAATTTTCAGAGTTAAATCTGTTTTCTTTCTGCTTTCAATTCCAGCTTGGTTTCTGTATCAGTCAAGGTCTCGGTAGAGAAAAAATTCAGCTGAGATCATTCAACTTAACAGACTTTAATAAAGGGTCTATTTACAGAAGTGTAGGCCAGGTGAGAAGGAGCTCTGGTAGCGTAGTGGTTGCGAATTGTAAGGTCAGCAGTTCGAAACTACCAGCAGTTCCATGGGAGAACGATGAAGCTGTCTGCTCCTGTAAAGATTTACAGCCTCGGAAATCTGTACAGGGTCCCTATGAGTTGGAACCCACTCCACGGCACACAGCCACCACCAAGCCAGGTGAGAAGGGACACAAATAGCACAGTGGGTTACGACTTGGACTGCTAAAGGTCAGAAGTTCTAATCCACCAAACTGCTCCACAGGAAAAAGTTGAGGCTTTATACTCCTATAAAGATTGACAGCCTCAGAAACCCTGGACAGGGTCCCTATGAGTCACAATTGATTCAAATTGCACTTAACAACAACAGACCAGGTGAGGGAAGTTGGACGTGTACGAGAGCTGTTTCAGGGGCATATTGGCCCCATGAAAGCTGGTCCTGGAGGAGGGACTCTCCAGAAGGAATTGGTGTTTGGCAGGGCCAGCAGCTCCTATAAGAACTGTGGAACTGGAACCAGAAAAAAAGGGCCCACGAAGAAATACCCCAACCTTTCACTCCTCCTGCCCTCCAATTGTCTTTTGGGATTAGGAATCTGATACAGTGTATAAAGGTCAGTCTCTCAGGCACAGAGCAGAGAAAGGAGGCGAACAGAGAGAAGAGATGATGGAGATGAGAGGAAGGAAGGATTGGGAAGATGCCAGTCTTGCTTGACTTGCTTTTTGGTGGTACTGTGGGTTAAGCCTTGGATTGCTAACTACAAGATCAGCAGTTCAAACCCACCAGTCACTCATGGGGGGAAATATGAGGCTGTGTGCTTCCACAAAGATTTACAGTCTCAGAAACCATATATAGGATCTCTATGAGTCAGAATCAACTTGATGGCAGTAGATTTGTTTTTTTTTAGTTTGGGTATGGTTTAGTTAAAGATATGTCTTCACTCTTTTGTGGAATGTAATAGATGATTGAACAATGCTCATTTGGCATGTCCAGGAAATGTGAAGGAACATAGAATAATCATGAAGAAAATCATGAAGCTGAGTTTGTGATTCCCTTATAGATTTATCATAGCTATACTTTGGTAGTATAGTGGTTACAAATCGGGCTGTGAACCACAAAGTCAGCAGTTTGAAACTACCAGCTGTTCCGTGGGAGAAAGATGAGGCTTTCTGCTCCTGTAAAGATTTCCAGCCTCAGAAACCCTGTACAGGGTCGCTATGAGTCAGAACCAACTCCACGGTACATAACAACAACAACATATACCCTTAGTATTGCCTACTGATCCTTCTAAGGGTCTCAAGTCATTTACCAAGAATATTCTTAATCTCCATGAAAACAAACAGAAAAAAATGAACAAACCAGTTACCATCAAGTCAATTCCAGTTCATGGCAATCTCATGTGTTGCAGAGTACAGCTGTGACCATTTGGAAGCAGATAGCCAGGTCTTTCTTCCGAGACATCTATCGATGGGTTTGAGCAGCCAATTTCTTAGTTAGTAACTGAGAGTTTAACTGTCAAACCCATCCGAAGACTTCTTCTATCACTGCATGGGAAAAAGATTAAAGTTGTCAAAAACTTCATTGTTCTTGGGTCCACTAGCAACACTCATGGAAGCAGAAGTCAAGAAATCAAATGATATATTGCCTTAAGCAAATCTGACACACAAGACCTCTTTAAAGTGTTGAAGAGCAAAGCTGTCAGTTTGAGAACTAAGGTGCACTTGATGCAAGCCATGGTATTTTCAATCAATTCGTATGCATGTGAAGTTGGACAATGAATAAGGAAGGCCATAGAAGAATTTATGCATTTGAGTTGTGGTTTTGGAAAAGAATATTGAAAGTGCCATGGATTACCAGAAGAACAAACAAGTCTTTGCTGGAAGAAGGTGGAATGCTCCTTGGAAGCCATGATGGTGAGATTTCATCTCTTATACTTTAGACATGTTATGAGGAAGGACCAGTTCCTGGAGAAGGACTTAATGCTTGGTAAAGTGGAGGGTCAGCAAAAAGGAGGCAGATCCAAATTAAACGGACTGACACAGGGGCAGCAGCAATGGGTTAAAGATAATAACAGTTGTGAGGCTGGGGTAGTGTTTCATTCTGTTATGCCTGGGTCGCTGTGAGTTGGAACCAAGACAATGACACCTAACAACAACAGCAACCCATTGTCTCTTCACAGGACTTCGCCTCCTACATGACAGAGAAAAGAAGCCAGTCAGCTTTCTGTCCCCTCAGAGATCTAAGTCCATCACTTTCTCTCACTCTCCTTTATTTACAATCTTTCCATTTCTTCATATTCCTACTATTTGGCATAAAATATGGTCATATCTTTCATATCTTAAGAAATAAAAGCAAAATAACAAACTCTTTCTGCTTTAACTATTGCTTCCTTATTGCCACCTTCCCTTTATGGACAAACTTCTTGAAATCATGGTCTCCATTCAGCGATAATTTCATTTCCCATTCCTTCCTTATTCTGTGGTGCTCTGCTTGTCATCCTACCACTCTACCGAAAGCACCTTCAACAATATCAGAGGTGATTTTCTTAATGACCAACCAATGAATACTACTTTGCAGGGTTTGATGTTGCTGGCATTTTCCTCCTTGGAACTCTCATTTCTCTTAACTGATATTTCCTGGGTATTTTGTCTTTCTTCTAGTTCAATTTTTGGCCCTCTTTTCCTTTAATGAGTATTCCTGGCTGGTTCATCCTACACTAAAAAATTACAAGAAATCTTATTTAAACACAAGAGTTAGTGGAATCTGTTTCTCTGTCTAAATCGCTCTCTTGGACATCAGATCAATCTATATCATTAAATGTTTCATAGGAATCTCAAATTACACCTTCACTAAAGGACTTCTCTTCCCTATCAAGTTACTGAATCCTGGTGATCAGTATTCTCTGCCCTCCCCCTCCCCCCAAATTTGGTTATCTTGTGAAAATTCTATCTCCTCAATAGTTCTCTAGCCTGGTCTCTTCTTCCCATTTATTGTTGCTGCAATAATTGAGGCTCTATCCTATTTTACAATGCTGTTATTAAATGTTATCAAGTGACTCGTAATAACCCTCTACATGCTTTTCAAGGAGTAGCTGGTGTGTTTGAACCATTGATCTTGCAGGTAGCAGTCCAGTGATCGTACATTGCCACCCCAGGACTCCCAATTTTACCATAGTGATCATAAAAGCCCCAACAGATTTCTGGTCTGCAGTCTTCTTTCTTCAATGATGTTGTTGTTATTGGTAAGCACTGCTGAGGCATTTCCAACTCATAGTGACCGTATGTAGGGTTTCCAAGGAGCACCTGGTGGGTTTGGACCACCGACCTTGCAGTTAGCAGTCTAGGACTTATTGGACTCCACATATCAAATGGAGTCCACATTTGGACTCCAGTGATAGCAGAGAGAATTTTCTTTTAAAAAAATCGTATCATATAATCTGCTTAAAATTCTTCATGAGCTCCTCCCCACCGCCATCAGATGGATTGGCAAAGTGGCAACATAATGGGCTGAATCTTGGCAACAATTGTAAGGTTGGCCCAGGACCTGGGAGTGTTTCATTCTGTTGTGCATAGGGTTGCTATGAGTCAGTACCGACTCGAGGGCACCTAACAACAACAACCCCCATCACCTCTGGGAGAAATAAAAATTCTGGTATGGGACATATGGTACTTTATTACCTTGCCTACCTCTTTACAGCCTTACCTTACCCCTCCTTACTCCCATCAACAGAAATACCCTTTATTTTTGCCATACTTAGTTGCTCAGATATCTTAACTTGATCAAGCTTCCTCATCTGTAGTTCTTTGAACATGTGTCTAAAATATTTTTCCTTTGTGACTGAGATTAAGGCCATTTCCTTTAAGTATTAGTTACTTAAAAGAAAAATGCAAAATACATTGCACACTGAATGATGCACTCAAATTTCTATTTGTCACTTAAGACTCGGGTCACTTCCAAGGATCCTTCCTTGAGCTCCTTTCCACCCTTCATTCTAAGTGGCCTTTCTCTGTTCTCACATAGCACCAGTGGGTCTCTGTGGCCACAGTGATGCCGAAGTTGGAATTGTTTGTTTACTTGCCTGTGTTACTCATTATGCTGTGCACATGGACTGCTCTTTCATCTCTGAAGTCCCAATCTTACACAGGGCCAGATACCCTACAGATATTTATAGAAATGAAATCAAATCCTCAATTATTAAACATTATTCAGCTAAGCCAAATCTCTTTCTTCCATCCCCAACAACTCTAGGGAGTAGAAAATGGTATCAGGATTTCTGGTCACACCAGAAATTGTTGTCAGCTTTAAGGAATGCTGTGGACTTAGCTGACCTGGGTTTTAGTCATAAGCTCCACTGCTTACTTCACAAAGCCCTTCACCTTTATAAAGCTGTGTTTCCTTATTGGTTAAATAAAGGAACTGAGTTATGATTTTCTTTCTTTGTCCCCTGCAGTTCTAATATTCTATAATCTAAAAATACCATTTGCAGTTTATACATTTTAAACAGTTTTAAGAGCAAATTTCTAAAAGTCCATTTGGAAGGATTGCTTTTTCAGGAGAACCAAGTGGAAGAGAAAATGAGTTAGTGATTGTTTGGTATCAGTATGATCACTAATAGAGATTGCTGGTTATCTTCCAATATATATTAACCAATCACTCAAAAAAGATAACATGTTTGGTAAAGACGAGGGTCAGAGAAAATGAGGGACTACCTCAGTGAGCTGGATTCACACAGTGGTCACAACAATGGATTCAAACACACCAAGGATCTGAAGATAATACAGGCTGGGGCAGTGTTTCATCCATTATACATAAGGTTGCCACAGATTGGAGCTGTCTCAATGACAATTATCAACAGCAAGCAAATGTCCTCCAAGATCTAGCTCAGCTTGCCAAACTATCACTTTGCTTTATCTATAAGCTCCCTTCTTACTTAATACCTCCCTTGGAACTAATTATCACACTAATGCTGGTCAGTGTGAAGTGACATTTGAATTTCCAGACTTTGCCCTTAAAGGAAAGTACTGTGACTGTCCTGTTCTGCTTTCCTGCTAGTTAGAGTGAAAAGAATGGGAGCCTCCACCTTGAGCCACATTTGAGGTTTGAATGTTGAATATGGCATCTTGGTATGGTGCTGTGGGTTAATAAGCCAGACTGCAAATCTGTTTGAACTGCAAGGTTGTTGGTTCAAGCTCAATAGCTGCTTCTCAGAAGCCCTAATACAGGGTCACTATGAGTCGGAACCAACTCGATGGCACTTAACAACAACAAACCAAACAAAAGGAGCCTGACTATCTCTTTGGCACCAGCAACCAACTCTATCTGTTTAGGATTTTTATATGAGAAAGAAAAATATTCTCATTTAAGCTATTGAGTTTGGGAATTCTTTGTTATAGTAAAACCAATAACAACAACAAGGCATTGACTTTGCAAGGGTATTCAACTGTGTGGATCATAACAAACTATGAAAAGCATTGTGAAGAATGAAAATTCAGAACATTTAATTGTGCTTATGCAGAACCAGTGTACAGACCAAGAAGCAGCTGTTCAAACAGAACAAGGGTATTCTGCATGGTTTAAACCCTGGAAAGGTGTGCACCATAGTTGTCTCCTTTCAGCATACTTATTCAATTTGTATGCTGAGCACACAATCTGAGAAACTGGGCTATGCTTGCTAAAAGTGATGAAGACACGTAACATTTATATATAAGATCAAATACTACAGCCTTCAGTATGTATTGCATATCAACAACAAAACTCCTCACTCCTGGAACAATAATCAACATCATTATAAATGGAGAAAGGATTGAATTTGTCAAATATTTCATTTTACTTGGATCCACAATCAACACCCTTGGAAACAACAGTCAGGAAATCAAATGACTTGTTGCTCTGGGCAAATCTTGTACAAAAGACCTCTTTTAAGTGTTAAGGAGCAAATATGTCACTCTGAGGATTAAAGTGCGCTTGACCTACACCTTGGTATTTTCACTTGCCTCTCCTGGTGTGGTGCTGTGGGTTAATGTGCTGGACTGGAAAGTCAGTTTGAACCACAAGGTTGGCCGGTGGTTCAAGCTCACCAACTGCTCTTTGGAAACCCTATACAGGGTCAGAACTGACTCAACAACACTTAAATAATTAACATACACATTTGAAAGCTGGACAATGAATAAGGAGGACCAGGCCAGTACTGATGTCTTTAAATTATGGCAAAGAATGTTATATGTATCATGGACTGCCAGAAAAATGAACACATGGTAGTGGAAGATGTGCAGCCAGATTGCTGTTTGGAAGTGTGGATGGTAGGACTTGGTGTCATGTAGCTTGGACATGCTGTCAGGAGAGACCAGTTCCTGGAGAAGGACATCATGCTTGACGAAGTATGGTGGCTGTGTGCCGTGGAGTCCGTTCCGACCCATAGCGACCCTGTACAGGGTTTCCGAGGCTGTAAATCTTTACGGGAGCAGAAAGCCTCATCTTTCTCCTACGGAACAGCTGGTAGTTTCGAACTGCTGACCTTGCAGTTCGCAGCCTGATTCGTAACTGCTACGCTACCAGAGCTCCTTCTTAACAACAATAGCATACAATTATACAGAGTATTGTTGTTGTTGTTGTATGCCGTGGAGTCGGTTCCAACTCATAGCAACCCTGTACAGAGTTTCCGAGGCTGTAAATCTTTACAGGAGCAGAAAGCCTCATCTTTCTTCCGCAGAACAACTGGTAGTTTCAAACTGCTGACCTTGAGGTTCGCAGCCTAATTCGTAACCACTAAGCTACCAGAGCTCCTTACAAGGAGTATAGGGTCAATGAAAAAGAAGAGCCTCAACAAGATGGCGTGGCACAATGGCTCCAACAATGAGCTCAACCACAGACAAGATTATGAGAATAGCACAGGACAAGACAGTGTTTCATTCTGTTACACTAGGACTGCTCTGAGACTGACCAGACTCAAAAGCACTTAACAAGCAATCTTTATGGAATCAGAATTCTACACCTTCCAAACCTCTGACCTTTCTGTTAGTGGCTGAGTACTTAACCACTGCACCACTAGGGCTAATTCTAGAGATAGATTGGGGAAGCATTTATTTAGCAAAGCAAATTATAATACAATGTTATCTACTGATTGATCACAATGAAAGTTCTTAGCATAAGCCACCAAAGATGTTTCATTTTCTATTCAATATTGCCATTTACCAAGGCAGAAATGCCTACTCAATAAAAGCAGTGAAGCTATGAGACATTAACATCCTTAGTCGTTCTTTCAGGAAGTAAACGTGATTATGCTTAATGGTACTACTCAGAAAGGATTCTGGCATCATAATATAAAAGACCCATTATGAGATTGGACTCCAAAAGAGAAAGTAGCCCAGAAGTATTTGAAATGCAAAGAACGTGCTGATCCCCACAGAGTATCCATCCATCAGTCAGTCATTGGTCAAAAAAGCAGAGACCCATGGCATTGCATCTTTTAACAAGCAAAGCAGGCAGGCAGGCCTTGATACACAGAACCTGCCCTGGGGACAAAAGCTTTTGGTACAATCAGCTTATAAACAACCAGCAATTATGAGTTATGCTTTAAGCTAGTGCATAAGGAAAACCAAAAATATTTTATCCCTAATCACAACAATAATAAGAGACAAAACCTAAGAGGAATTTGTTGTATTCGCCACACTGGAGAACTATTGTATTAGCCACACACTGACTTTTCTGAAATGATTCAAAACAGATCTTAGAACCCCACCATACATCCTTCATGGTTCTAATGTCTGGAATATACATGCACAGTGCTCATTTTATCCCATCATTCATGAGCTGAAATGACTCCTTGTTTGAGGCCCCAGATTATGAATGGAGTCTTGGTGTGGTGCTGTAGGATAAGGACTGAACTGCTAACCTCAAGATCAGCAGTTGAAACCCACCAGCCGCTCCTCAGAAAACCTATATAGGGTCACTATGAGTCAGAACCGAATCAGCGGCACTTAACAACAACAATGAGGAGCAGTAAAGATCGCAAACTACAAGATCGGTAGCTCAAGCTCAACTGCTCCTCCTTGGAAACCTTATACAGAGTCGCTGTTTGTCGGAACCAACTCAACGGTACTTAACAACAACAACAATAACATTATGAATGGGAACTGCATGATTTGTTTGTCAAAGACCTGGACACTGAAAGTCTGTGTCTCTCTGACCTAATTAGATTCAGGTTTCAGGGCCAAAGAAGAGTGAAATAGAAGGCATAGGAGGCTGATTATGGAAGCCTTGAGATCCAAGCAAAGGATTCTGGATTTGATATATTTGTCAATTATTGTTATTGTTAAATATCATCGAGTTGGTTCTGACTTAGAGTAACCCTGTATAGGGTTTCTGAGGAGCAGCTGGTGGATTTGAACTGCTGACTTTGTGGCTCAAACTGACCTTGTGGTCCAGTGCATTACCCTGCAGCACTACATTATTTTGGCAATAGGGAGCCATTTTAGCAATGTTGTTGTTGTTAAGTGCCGCTGAGTAAGTTCTGACCCATAGTGACCTTGCATAGGGTTTCCAGGAGCTGCTGGTGAGTTCAAACTGCTGACCTTGCATTGCAAACAGACCTTGTGGTCCAGTGCATTAACCTACAGTGCCACACCAGGACTCCAGCTTTGGCAATAGGGAGCTAAAAATAGGTGTCTATGCGAGGGAGAAACATGGTAAATGTCTTACTTCAGTTAAATTCAGTATAAGAACAGATCTTTTAGGAGAAATTACATTAACTCAAACAGAGATAAGGAAATCCTGATCGTGGCTGGCAGTTATCACAAGGGAAAAGAAAGGGGAAATGGGATACCTGTTAAAGGAATGGAAGGAACTAGAGATAAATTTGCTCTTTAGGAATGAATTTAGAGGATAGTTGAAGATGTGGAGTAAAACTCATTAAGCAAGCAACAAGAAAGAAGCTAAACTACAATTCACTATTCTAGCCAGGACCCTTCTCAGAATCAAATTACAGCAGAGCATTTAGACAGTCCCCAGAAAACTGGGACAGTCTCGAGAAGCCAGGAATATATGATCATCCTAGCTCAAACAAGCTCTAATTTCCAAAAGAGACAACAATTCTCAGATTTTCAAGTCCAGTTTGTATGTGCTTTAATCCCCAAGGTATTAAAAGACATCACCATTGGAAGATGAAATAATTAAAAACTGCTGTGAAGAGACAGAGTTGGACTAGCCAGGGAGGCTTGGTGAAAATTAAGGTCCTCTTCTGATCAATATGCCATTTTCCAATTTGTGGGTCTCATACTTACTAGATTTCAAGGCCCCAACTACTTACAAACAACAACTTACTTCCTTCAAGTCTTCTTCTCTGATCCAGAATCTCCACATCTGGTTTCCAGGGAAGGCTAGTGAATTTATAGACAAATAATGAGGGTGGGGATGGGTACAGCAATAGACCCTCACTAACAGAGCGCACCAGCTGGCTATGGGCTGTGTTGATGCAGATGGTGAACATCAGCCCTGCACACACCTACATACCTGTGGTCACAGAAGAGAAGACTGAGTCATTGGAGTACCTCCCTGAGGAAGAAAAGCGAAAAGGGGGAAACAGCAGACACAGGAAGTGTCTTCACTATATGCAGGGCTGGGCTTAGGAAGAAGTCTAAAGGGATAAGGACCCGTGATTCAAGTCTACAGAAGCATCCATTGTTGTTGTTTTTAAGTGCCTTTGAGTTGCTTCTGAGATATAGCAACTATGTATAGGGTTTCCAAGGAGGAGCAGGTGAGTTTGAGCTGCCAACCTTGTAGTGTGCCGTCTCTACTACTACTCGTTATTGATAAGTGCCGCCAACTTGGTTCTGCCTGATCGCAGTTCTGACCCTGTATAGATTTTCTGAGGAGCAGCTGGTGAGCTTGAACCACTGACCATACCATTCAAACTGACATTGCGGTCCTGATACATTAACTGGCAGTGCCACACTATGTTGTTGTTGTTAGGTGGCATCGAGTTGGTTCTGACTCATAGTGATCCTATCACAACAGAACGAAACACTGCCTAGTCCTGGACCAACCTCATAATTGTTGCCACGCTTGAGCCCATTGATGCTGCCACTTTGCCAATTCATCTCACTGGGGGTCTTCCTCTTTTTCTCTGTCCCCACACCTTACCAAACATGATATCCTTCTCCAGTGACTGGTTCCTTCTGACAATATGTCCAGAGTATGAGAGATGAAGTTTGGCCATCCTGGCTTTAAAGGAGCACTCTAGCTGAGCTTCATCCAACACAGATCTATGTTGTTTTGGCAGCCCATGGCATTTTCAATATCCTCCTCCAACACCTTAACACAAATGCATCAATTCTTCTACAGTCTTCCTTATTCACTGTCCAGCTTTCACATGCATATGAGGTTATTAAAAAATACCATGGCTTGAGTCAGGCTCTCCTTAGTCCTTAAACTGACATCTTTGTTATTCAATACTTTAAAAGATCTTGTGCAGCAGATTTGCCTAATGCAATACGTCATTTGATTCCTTGACTGCTGCTTCCATGAGTATTGATGGTTGATCTGAGCAAAATAAATTCTTTGACAACTTCAATCTTTTCTCCATTGATAAGAATGTTGTTTTTTAGTCCAGTGGTGAGGCTTTTTGTTTTCCTTTCATTAAGATGCAATCCATATTGAAGGCTGTAGTGTTTTGATCTTCATCAGTAAGTATTTTAAGTCATCTTCACTTTCAGCAAGCAAGGTTGTATCATCTGCACATTGCTGGTTGTTAATGAGTCTTCCTTTAATCTTGATGCCACGGTTTTCTTCATATAATCCAGCTTCTTGGATTATTTGCTCAGCATACAGGTTGAATAAGTATGGTGAAAAAATACAATCCTGTTGCACACCTTTCCTAATTTGAAACCATTCGGTGTTCCCTTGTTTTATTTGAACAATTGGCTCTTGGTCTATGTACAGATTCCTCATGAGCACAATGAAGTGTTCTGGAATACTCATATTTCGTAATGTTGTCCATAGCTTGTCGTGATCCACACAATTGAAAGCCTTTGTCTATTCAATAAAGTGTTACACCATAGTAGTCTGTTTATTCCATACAGCATCTTTGCATTGTATATTAATTTTATATGTGGGCCTGTTTTCTTGTAAATTGGGGGATGAGATCATTGTCTCTATTGGTCATCATACTTGGCAGATAGTGATCATTCCAGCAACACTTGTTGAGTGAATGAATGAATGAATGAATGAATGATTATGTGGCGCTGTATGATAAATACTGGACCACAAGGTCGGTTTGAACCACAAGGTTGGCAGTTCAAATTCACCAGCCACTGCTTGGAAGCCCTATATAGCATTACTATGAGCTGGAACTGACTCAGTTGGAAATCCTTGGAAGCGTTTTGTAGGGTTATTATGAACCAGCACTTATTTACAACTACAACTATTACACAGCCATTTTGTATCTCCTTTTAGCATTTTATGTAAGCTGTCCTTCTTCCATTTTCTATTCCTTACAGTCCCTGCCTGATTTTCCAATAATGATTTTCTATCAATGACTCATCATCACCTTAGAAAATGTGACCAAGATTAAATTTTATCTATATACATATAACCTACTCCCTTCTTTTACTGTTCTGAAATAAGTTCCCAATGTAAGATTAAATCTTCAATTGTCCTTTAAAGCAATTCTTTTCTATGCCTGCATTGGCAGCATAGTGAGAAATAAAGTGTGTTGGAGTCAGGCAGAGCTGGGTTAGAATCCCAAATATGTCATTACTGTAGGCAAGGGTTAGTTATCTCTGAACTGGGGTTACCCAGTCTGCACCTCAGTTATCTATCTGTACAGTAGGGATACCACATACTTCATAAGATTATTGGGAGCATTATTCATCTTTCTATAGATACTTTTATTAAGTATGGGAGCTGGTGGCTTCATATGATAAGTACTAAACTGGGAACTACAAGGTCCGTGTTGGAGTCCGCTGACTGCTCCATGGAAGAAAGATGAGGCTTTCTGGTCCTTCAAAGATATAAAGCCTTGGGAACCCTATACAGGGTCACTATGAGTTGGGGCCAACTCCATGGCACTTAATTAACAACAACAATAAGTATTGATATGTACTAGCTATTATAACACCCAAAATGCTTTCTATGGGCTAAGAACCATGATGTTGCATTTAATCCTCATAGCTAACTACTACTATTTCCTTTGTCCAAGGTAAGTAAACTAATGTGGAGCTCAGAGAGGTTAAGGAACTTGCCCAAAGTAATAGAACTAGTAGATCTGGAAAAGCAGATATTGAAATCCAGGCAGCTGAATATCAGGATTTATAAACATTATGCTACGTTACTTGGTATGAAGAAGGTACTGAATTAGTTATTCTCAATAAAGCATAAACATTTTTTTGAATTGCCATCAAGTTGGTTATGATTAATAATAATCTCATTTATTTTAGAACAGATTCCTTTTAGGATTGTTTTTGTTGTTAAGATTCTACTCCATAGAATCTTCAATGGCTATGATCTTTCAGAAGTAGATAAGCTAAAACAAAACAATTGTCATCAAGTCCATTATGACTCATAGTGAGCCTGTACCACATTTCCAAAGCTGTAAATTTTTATGGGAGCAGAAAGCCTCATCTGTTTTCCAGGCAGTGGCTGTAGCGTTTGAACTGCCAAACCTGTAGTTAGTTGTCCAATGCTTATCCTACATTGCCACCATGGCTCCTTCAGGAGTAGATTGCCAGACCTTTGTTCAGACCATAAACTACAGCCACTTTAATTCTTTAGCATGCCCAGAATTTATTGCTTTGTCTTAATTCTCTCTTTTCCATCACTAAAAAGTCTACCCTTTGTTGTTGTTAGGTGAGGTTGAGTCGATTCTGACTCATAGCGACCCCACACACAACACAATGAAACACTGCCTGGTCCTGCGCCATCTTCACAACTGTTTGAGTCCATTGCTACTGTGTTAATCTATCCCTTTGGGGATCTTCCTCTTTTTTGATGATCCTCTACTTTACCAAGCATAATGGCCTTCTCCAGAGATGGGTTCCTCTTAACAACGTGTCTGAAATATGAGAGACAAAGTCTACCCTCATGTCAAGAAATTATCACATAATTTCATGTATGCAGAAGGTCCTTATTTGCCCCCCCTCAGATATCACAGCATACTAAATAAATCAGTTTGCTTCCAAGAATACAAGGTTAGATGGGAAAAGGAAAAAACGCAGTGATGTTTGCCTGAGTTGATGTAAGCCTCACTTACTGACTTGCATTTGTTTAGCAATGAAATGTTTTATGTGCATTTGCAACCTTTGAAGAGCATCAAAATTTTTATCTGAAGTCCAGTTATTTTTATATTTTTTTTTTCTTAATTCCTTGCCTGTGTATTTCTAAAGCTTATTTATATGTGTGTAATTTAATATCACTATCCTAAAAGGGGAGTCCTGGTGTGGCGCCATGGGTTAATATGCCAGCCTGCAAAGCTGTTTGAACTGTAAGGTCGGCAGTTCAAGCTCACCAGCTGCTCCTTGGAAACCCTATACAGGGTCGCTATGGGTTGGAATCGACTCGACAGCATTTCACAACAACAACAACAATCCTAAAAGGAGTCTTGGTGTGGCGATGTGGGATAATGTGCTGGACTGCAAAGTCAGTTTGAACTGCAAGGTCGGCAGTTCAAGCTTACCAGCTGCTCCTTGGAAATCTTTTACAGGGTGGCTATGGGTCAGAAGTGACTCGACAGCACTTACCACAACATCTAAAACGGTACTGGCTTTTACCATCAGATTTTTCTTATAGTCTCTATGCAATTTCTTTTCTCTATGACATGTTATTATTTTTTGTGTGGTGAAATATATAAAACAAAACTTTTGCCATTTCAACCATATTTATGTCACAGTCCATCAACATTAATTATATTCATTATGTGTAACTAGAACCACTCTTCATTCTCAATTTTTTTCATCACTCTTAAGAGAAAGTCAGTACCCCTTAAGCAGTAACTTTCCTTTGCCCCCTCCCACCTTCCCCTTCTAGTTTTAAGTGCTGTCCGGTCAGTTCCTACTCACAGTAACCCCGTACAGGCTTTCCAACCAGCGGCTGGTGGGTTTGAATGGCCGATGTTGTGGTTCAAAGTCCAATGCTTATCCTACATAGCCACACCAGGAATTCTCCTTTTCCGGATATTGCCATTCTATTCTTAGTTGTTGTTATTGTTATGTGCCATGGAGTCGGTTCCGACTCATAGCGACCCTGCACAGGGTTTCCGAGGCTGTAAATCTTTATGGGAGCAGAAAGCCTCATCTTTCTCCCAAAGAACAGCTGGTAGTTTTTAGTAGTAGGTGCTTAGTAAATTTAACATTTTTAAAGCATCTACTAGGGAGTGGGATGATAAACATTGGACTGTGAACTACAAAGTCTGAGATTTGAGCCAGCCAGCTGCTCTGAAGAAGAAACATGAGGCTTTTTACTCCTACAAAGATTTCAAAAAAAACCCACAACCCTATATAAGGTTGGAACTGACTTGAGCGCACTTAACAGCAAAAACAAAGCCTAAACTAAGCAGTTGCTAGTAGATCTACAACTGTTGATTGTTATTTATTATACGATTACATAGGCGTCCTGGTGTGGTGCTGTGGGTTACTGTGCTAGACTGCAAAGTCAGTTTGAACCAAAAGGTAGACGGTTCAAGCTCACCAACTGCTCCTCGGACATACAATTGTATGGACTCCTGGCGTGGCACTGTAGGATAAGCACTGAACTGTGAACCACCAGTTCAGTACTTCAAACCCACCAGCTGCTCCTTGGAAACCCTGTACAGGATCTCTATGACTCGCAATTGACTTGATGGCACTTAACAACAAGTAAATAGAGTCCTGATGTGGCACACTAAACCCAAAGGTTGGTTTGAACTGCAAGGTCAGTGGTTTAAATCTGCTAATGGCTCCTTGGAAACCCTATACAGGGTTGCTATGAGTTGGAACTGACTTAACAGCAGTAAACAACAACAACAACAACACACATTATATGGAGCCCTCATGTGGCTCTGTAAGATAAGCACTGGTAACCGAAAGGTCTGCAGTTCAAACCCACCGGCAGTTCCTTGGAAGTCCTATACAGGGCTGCTATGAGTCAGAACTGACTTGAAGACACTTAACAACAATTGTTGTTGTTGTTAAGTACCGTGGAGTTGGTTCCGACTCATAGTGACCCTGCATAGGGTCATCTTTCTCCCACGGAACTGCTGGTAGTTTCGAACTGCCAACCTTGAGGTTAGCAGCCCAATTCATAACCACCACGCTACCAGAGCTCCTTCTTAACAACAATAGCATACAATTATACGGAGTCCTGTTTGGTCCTATAGGATAAGCACTTCATTATTAACTGCAAAGTCAGCAGTTCAAATCCACCAGTGCGCTTGGAAACCCTATGCAGGGCTGCTATGAGTCAGAACTTACTTGATGGCACTTTTAACAACAATAATACAACTATACAGGGAGGCTTAGTAGCATAGTGGGTTTTAGTTGGGCTGCTAACCACAAGATCAATAGTTCAAATCCACTAGCCGCTACACTGGAAAAAGGTGACGGTTTATACTCCCGTAAAGATTTCTGTAATGATTAGAAACAAGGTAGCTAAGAGTCAAAGCTCACTCAGTGGCACATAACCACCGCCACACAACTTATACATAAAGAGACTTAGTCTTATTGAAGGCTCTCAAGAAGCACGCTGGTTTTCCCTGAGTGTTCTGTTCTGTTTTCATTCATACTCAAAGTTCTACAAATGATAATCACATATTAGTAGACTGAACCAGCACCTTCAAAAATATTTTTACAAAAATGCAAGAAGTAGGTCCGCTCTGTCATTGTTAATAACAAAACTCAAACAAATTACTTAAGGGGTAAAAATGTGATGGTTTAAAATGATAACTTTGAATGGGCAAAGCTAGCTAAACATTGCTGAATACTATTCTAACATGTCTTTCCATCAGGTTTTGGCTGGTTGAAGAGCTAGGTTTACAGAAAGTAGTTCTTAAGTAAATAAAGCAAAATACTGCCAGCCTTGAACAAGCATTTCTGTATTTTTTAATGAGAGAATGACAAATATCTAATAATGACAAATTAAAATACCCAATTTTGACAGTGAGTTTGTTCAGAAATGTCTGGTTTTAAAGGAGTTCTAGGTTTTTATTAGAGTCATGGTGTGGTGCTATGGGTTAATGTGCTGGACTGCAAAGTTGGTTTGAACCAAAAGGTCGACGGTTCAAGCTCACCAGCTGCTCCTAGGAAACCCTATACAGGGTTGCTATCGGTCAGAGCTGATCGGCAGCACTTAACAGGCTTTTTTGGAGTCCTGGTGTGGTGCTATGGGATAATGCACTGGACCACAAAGTCAATTTGAACTGCAAGGTTGGTGGTTCAAATTCACCAGACGCTCCTCAGAAACCCTATAGAGCATTACTATGAGTTGGAACCAACTTGACGGCATTTACCAACAACTATAACAGACTTTTATTAGACTCCTGGTGTGGCACTGTAGGATCAGCACTGGGTTGCAAACTGCAAGGTCGACAGTTTAAACTCACAAGCCTCTCTCAGAAACCCTATAAAGGGCCGCTATGAGTTGATTATACAAGCAACAACAGGCCTTTAGAGTGATGAACAGTTAAGGCTTCCATTTCCAGCTTGTCCTTGCTTCATCTTAGTTTTCCTTCTTCTTCTTCTTCTAACTTTCAGACATCTGGTAAATTTGCACAATTGGGATTAATTTATTATGTTTCAGCCAAAGAGGAAATGCCTAGTATTGCCCTTCCTTCACAAGGGTTCCAATCAACCTCACTGCCTTCAAGTTGATTCTGACTGGTAGAGACCCTATAGAACAGAGTAGAACTGCCCTGTAGGGCTTCTAAGGTTGTAAATGTTCAGCGAAGTAGACTGCTACCTCTTTCTCTCTATGGAGTGACTGGTGAGTTTGAACCACTGACCTTTGAGTTAACAGATGAGCACCTTACTCACTGTATCACTAGGGTTCTCTAGAGAGGTTCCAGTAGTTGCAAATTCTATAAGAAAAAAGTGGCACCATGGGACTCATTTCATCTGCTAAGTGATGCTTAGAAAATGGCTCACATCTGCTCAGCTGAAGCACGCCTGGCAATTGATAATCAAAGAGCACCATACACAGAAATAATTATAGGTGGGCAGCAGCTGAATGGAGGTGTGATGTCCTATGTCAAAGGGAAGCATCTCAATCTGTAAACACGTTTACCATGAAACCCAGCATCAGACAAGAGAGTGAGAATAACCTCTTCAACAACCAGTTCATCATCAGTCATTTAACACTGGCTTCTTGACCAAAATCTCAGGAAGGTGGCAAATCACCTTGTGTGTCTATGGCCAAGAGCAGCCCTGACACTAACCTCATTCGGTTTCTCTTGGAAACACCAGGGTGAAGACATTTGGCATCTTTTTATTCAATCACAACTCTACTCCATCCTTGTTGTTATTGTTAAGTACTGTCAAGTGGGTTCCAACTCATAGAGTCCCCATATAGGGTTTCCAAGGCTCAACTGATAGCTTTAAACCACCTATGCCCCCTAAAACTGAACAAATGCTTTTCAGTTTTTTTCTGGAGGCACAACATGGAAGGGGATTCTAAAGATAGTACCCATATTCACTAGCAGAGAAAGAAAAAGACCATTTTCTGTGCCAGGGGCACATTTATCAATTATTCTCTACCCTATTTTTTAGAAAGAACAACCTCATCTTAAGGTACTGGGAATAGCCAGATCAATATGAAAGTTTTGCTCAACTGAAATTGTTGAATGATGGGAGGCCATTTACAAAGATTTAAGATGCTAGGTATCATCTTCTGTGCAAAGGAATTGAACTAGAGGAACAATTTAAGGTTTTTGCAGATCTAAAATGCAGACCCATCGAGATTCATCATTTCCAGATTCTAATAGTGACCCCCTGCAAATTCCAGTAAAGTACATGCTGTCTATACCCCAGCAAACCTTCTGGATAATAAGAATGTGCAGAGTAACTCACTGCCTTATACTTGGCCCTGAGCTTTCTACTAAAGGCACAAAAAACACATGCAACTTACATGGGGAAAAAAATGAATTGTGTTTCCCCTTTAGAAAAAAAAAAAAGCACAATTTTACAGTTGGCTATTTGTTTTCTGCTTATTTTGAGCTGAGTCATTTGCATTTCTCAGATCTGAAAATCTAATAGCTACTCTGCAGACAAACAAGCATTTTTAAGCACATACATACACACACACACACGCACACACACAGGCATGTATGTGCACACATATACAGTCCTTAAATGAATCACTAGTGGATTTCAACCCATTGCTGTTGCATGCAATTCTAAAGGAAAAGATTTCATTTTCAGGTCATTTTAATGAAATTTGCACACTTGTTCCATTTCTTTTATATCATTCAACATATCCTTCATACTCCTGATCTCCAAGTCAAATTCTGAAAACACCAACCACAGCAACTCCAAAGACAGAATCCCATTCAACTTTGGATCCACAGCTGAGGTTGACACACTATAATATAAAAAGTATATAAAGCCAGACTTGCACGCACTGCATATCCTTGGTGAGCTAACCCAAAGAACCGGAGCAAGACTGCATGTAAATTTCATTGAAGTGACCAGGACAGTGTCCAATATTTTAAGCAGAGACCACAAGTCAGAAAAAGTGAGGCACATTCAGAAGCAAACCAGTGCTTGCTCTCCAAACAAAAGTCAGCAGATCTTGAAGGTCCTTCTACTTACCCTGCATAGCGGTTGTTGTAAAGGTGGCTGTGCCCTGGCTGCAGAATCTTCATAAAGAGCAAGCACAGAGGCAGGAAGGCAGCTGTCCTGCTTCTGGACTTTCCAAGCAACTTCATGACTGTTTCAGTGAGAGGCGTTGAAAGTCACTACAGCAGACATCCAGGGCTGGACTGGTTAACAGCACCCCTACACAGGCTCTCACAAGTTCTCTTGGAGTGGACTGGGAAGTGAGCAAGATGTGACACTTCTCTCTAGTTAAAAAAAAAAAAAAAAAGTTTAGGCAGCACAGCCCACACAGCCCAACTTAGGCAGGCAGCAACGGAGCCTGAGATTTCCTCAGTTCTCTGGAAGGGGCTGGGCCTCCCCTGTGCTGACTCACAGCAGGGGTTTCACTGGGTGCTGCTTGCTTGGGGGAACTCCCCTCTGTTTCTGCTTTGTTTGTATTTCCATTGCAGGCCTGTTAACTTTCTTTTTTTTCCCAAACATTTCTCCCTCTGCTACCTACAGCATGAGGACCAGTCCTAACTAACAGTGAACGATTACTCTGAGGATGAGTTAAACATGCAGGCAGAGAACAATTCTGACTTAATGATTTGATCTCCAACAGTGGATTTCTACATAGCTCCATGTGTCAAAATACACAGTTGTTAGGTTTGGTGGGGTAGGGGAGGGGTGTAAATTGAGCACCTTGATCCCTAGAAGAGGCCTTACTATTGATGTACCCACGCAGCAGTGGTTCTGTGGTCTTCAGAGAGCCCTTCCAATGCATCTGCATTAGCTGCAATCAGACCTGCTGCTTTTATTAGAAGATGTGAGGCCTGCCACTGCTTTTCCACGTTGGATGCACATTTAGAATCAAATAGGGAGTCCAGGCTTTTGCATCAGAACACTTATGGGTGGGGCACAGGGTTGAGTAACTTAAAAAAGGTCCTGAGTTGATTCCAGTGATCAAGACAAGGTTGAGAACCACTATGCCAGTGTGGAGCATGCTTCTTCAAATTGAATGGAGGTCTTATTATAATACAGATTCTGAGGCAGTAGTCAGGGGCCTAGGGCCTGAGATTCTGCATTCCTGACTAGCTTCCTGGTGATGCGGACATTACTGGTCCTTGAGCCACATTTTGAGCAGTTGTTGAGTACCATAAGGCAGTTCTGCTCATAGCGACCTTGTGTAGATTTACTGAGGTGGAAAATCTCTACAGGAGCAGAAAGCCTCATCTTTCTTCCATGAAGTAGCTGGTGGATTTGAACCACCAACAATGATTCAGTTAACAGCACACTGCATAACCCACCATAACACCAGAGGTCCTCACTTTGAGTTGTTGTTGTTAAGTGCCATTGAGTTGGTACCAACTGATAGAGACCCCATATAGGGTTTCCAAGGAGCATCTGGTGAGTTTGAACTGCCGACCTTGTGGTTTAAACTGACCTTGTGGTCCAGTGCTTATTCCACAGGGTCACACCAGGTCTCCTCAGATTGTTGTTGTTAAAGCTGCTGAGTCAGTTCTCACTCATAGCGACCCTATGTAGTATTTCTGAGGAGTAACTGTTGGGTTTGAACCACTGACCTTATGGTTCAAGCCAACCTTTCAGTCCAATGCTTTATCCTACAGCACCAGACTTTATTTTGGAATGATGTGTCTCTCTCTCTACAAAATGGTGTGAAGGAGAGGGGAGAACCCTGGAGCAAACCATTTCCTTCTCCCTTTTTCCAGGAAAGTGATGAATAAGGTTTTTTCCTTACGTTTGGTTCTTGTTTGTTTGTTTTGCTTCCACTTGCTTATAACCAAATACACTAGGAAACCCATTTTTTGAGGTGTCCTTTGCTCCATTAAATGAAAATAGAGCTATTGAGGCTACTTCCTGTAATCCCCTCCCACATCCTGACCATACTCTGAAAAAGAGAGCAAGCCAATGTCTCTTCTATCAGGCTCATTCACATAATTTTCAAATATCAAAAAAAATAAACCTTGGTCAACAACTTCTAAACCCTCTAGTAGAACAGCCAGAGCACCTGTTAGATTGGAAACAGCCAGATTAGTCCCCCTTTTTTCCTACCTGGCAAACTCATACTCAGATTCCTGACAAGGCAGAAATGATAGTCATGTGAAATGATTTTCTGTGAAGTTTTTCTGGATCTTCTGTAGGGTTACTTTAGTTGATCTATTCTCTATGTCCCCTGCCAACATTTGGTATGATCTTTGCTGTAGACAATATTGTTGTTTTTGTCAAGTCAGCTTCCAACTGTTGGCTACCCCACACTCAACAGAATAAAACACTGCCTACTCTTTCGTCATCCTTTATGACAGGTGGTGGTCCATAGGTTTTCACTGGTTGATTTTCAGAAGTGAATCTCGAAGCTTCTTTGTCTAGTCCAATTTAATCTGGAAGCTCTGTTGAAATTTGTTCAGTACCTATAGCAACATGAAAACCGCCAATGCTAGATGTACGGTGGCCGTACATAAGGTACATTGGAATCCAGGTTCCTGCATGTTGTTGTTGTTGTTGTTAAGTGCTGTCGAGTCGGTTCTGACCCATAGCAACCTTATATAGGGTTTCCGAGGAGCGGCTGGTGAGCTTGAACCACCAACCTTGCAGTTCAAATGGCTTTGCAGTTTGGCGCATTAACCCGCAGTGCCACACCACAGGAAGTGAAAATTCCACCACCGCTTTAGGATCAGCACTAATGGTTAACCACAAAATTAGTGATATAAACCCACTAGTTGCTTCTTGAAAACCCTATACAGGGTCACTATGAGTTGGAACTGACTCCATGGCACTAAACAACAACAGTAGCTACCACAGTCTCACTGAAGGACATACCATATTGAATTTAAGTATTGGTCCAGTTTCTTCACAAGACTTTCTTCTTGAATGTAGGATTGGGTTCTTTTCACCTTATTTCCCCTGCAGGAAATCCAATGTTCATTGAATGGTTGACCAGCAAAGTTTCTCATTGATGATAAACCTGGGAAAGGATTCACTTGGATATGCAGATAGAGAAGAGAGCACCAGGGAAGCAAAAAATACTACAGAAGCTCTTAGAAGTGACAGTTCCCAAGCCCCCACCTCACCCCCACCCCCACCGCCACCCTATACACACACTAACTGGTTAGGGCTCCTGTGTTTGTTTCTTTGTCTCTGCTGTTGTTTCTGTCCTTCCAGTTCCAGACTTGATGGCCTAATGCTTTGGGGCCTTTGTAAACTGAAGCCTGCTCTGCAAGTCTCACAGAGATGCTTCCTGGGGCCTTTTGAGGAGTACAGGAAAGCCTATAGGACAGTCAGTGAACTGTTGAAATAAGAGGTTATTGTGTAAATAAAACACTTCATCTCTTTGCATTTCATTTTGTCAGAGCAATGAATAAATCTGTCATATTATATCACAACATTAAACTAGGAATGTTCAGTCTCTGACTGGGAATTAAGCTCATTCTCAAATCATTTTGGAAGGATTGGATCTAGTGAGCATAGTCAACAAAGGTCTTCAAACTCTGAGATGAAGGTAATAACTTCCTGGGCCATCAGAAATGAAGAGACACTGAAAACATCCTATAACTTGCCTAAAAAAAAAAATCAGATCAAAGAGAAGTTCTCAAATAATAGCAGTCATTCCTAGCAAATCTTATTCTGCTTTTCTAAGGACCAGGTTATCTGATCAAGATTCTCTTGTAAAAGATAAGCACCCATAAAATGAGTGATAAATGGACTCCATTTAGCCAGTGGGAGGAGAAGAGAACAGTTTTACAGATGGGTTCAGGGATAAAAGTTCCATTTTTAAGGCACTGAGAGTGGGTGAATTATTAAACCAGTTAGGGATTAGGGATGAGAAGATGAGAAATTCTACTTGTTGACTATGCCTTCATCATATTTCAGTGCAAGAGTGAACTTCCATGTTACCATGCAGAGAAAAAAAGGAAACTACACTGAGAAAGCAAAATTCTTGAATTGGGCTCACTGGTGATGATTAAGCCGGTAGCACGTTGAGTTAGGCATTGGGCTGCTAACTGCAAGGTCAGTAGTTCAAAACCACCAGCTGCTCCAAGGGAGAAACAGGAGGCTATCTGTTCCCATAAAGATTTGCAGTCTCGGAAGCCCTGGATAGGGTCACTGTGAGTCAGATTCAACATGATAGCAGTGGGTTTGCATTTTTGGTTGATGATTAAATAATTATTAATGTTCTTCCCATATCAGAAATTCTACAATATTTCAAGTTGTTGCTGAGTGCCTTTGAGTTGGTTCTGACTGAATAAAGTTTCCTAGGTGTGAGTGGTGAGTGTGAACCTCTGACCTTGCAGTTCAAACTGACCTTTTTGTTGAGTGCATTATCCTGCAGTACCACACCAGGAAGATGTGGTTAGGCTTTGCCATACAGGCAACCCTCTCATTGTGGTTAGTTTTGTGTTTATCCCTCAATGACTTATTAAAACATATACCCACTCCTCTTGCATACTATATCTCTTTAATGGGTTTTTGCTACAGTTCCAATATGTGATTTACTAACAAATGGGAAATTAGGATGATGCCTTACTTGTTCTTGGCAGTTCTGTGAATAATGTTCTGAACCTTCCTTTAGCAATACATCACTAATGATTTCCTCCCAATAGTCTTTGTCAACACCATTGGCTAATCTTTCTTGCTTCTCTTTCTTCATTTTTCTTTTTTCCATTGTCCACATCTATTCTATCCTCAAAAATCAAAGAACCTTTTCATCAACTCTAATCCAGATGCAAGATATTCCTCTGCTCTCTCCTATTTTTTTCTCTTTCGGGCTTTTTGAAAGTACTCTCTTGAATCCTGGACAATATGACTTCCAGCTCTTCCACGCCAACCTGAAACTTATTCTCAAAGATCAGTAGAGATCTGTTTGAAAGTTTTTTTTTTCCTTCCTTGGGATCCTTCCTTGGAACATCATCCTCTCCTGTTCTTTTTTCTAAGGGTCTTTCTCATTTTTGTTTACTTAAGAGTAGATCTTTATGGTGCCTTTTGTTTTTCATCTTCTCACTAAAGATATGGTCCCTGCCTTACTGAAAGTTGTTATCAAGTGCTGGACAGTGTGGGTAGACAATCACATAGTTAAATTGTGTGGTTCAATTAATTCTGTGGAAACAAATATTAGATGTTGCGGTAGAAAGTTAAGGGGAAGCAGAGCACATGTGTAGTATGTTTAGAGAAGACCTCTCTGAGAGGTAGACATTTAAACCAAGTATGAGAAGGGGTCAACTGTATCAAGAGGAGAGTGGTGGTGTTGAGGGAGTGTGGAGTAAGAGGGGATCATTTCAAGCACAAGAAGAAGCATGTGCAAAGAAGTTCTGTTCCGAACTAATGATACTTCATTCAGTTATGATGCTTTATAGAGTGATGTCAGTCTCCTCAATCTGGTATTCAAGGCTCTTACAAATGTTTTCATTGTCATCTTCCTCAGTGTTCTCGGATAACTTTTCTTCCTCTCGACTTGATTACAGAGTGTCCTTGATATAGTTACTAACCTTCCCATCTCTAACCAAGCAAATTCTTCCATCTCTTCATGACCCAGCTCAAATCATGCTCTTCCATAAAGATATTCCAGACCACTTTTGTCCACAGTGATCACCTCACAGTATTTATTCAAACACATCTCTATGTTTAACTATGTACTGATACTTGATTCAGTATCACTGTTGTTTATGAACTCCTTGAGTGAATCTTCATATTGTACAGAAGTTGGGGCAGGGCTGGGTCCACAGTTGACCTTCACTAGCAGAATAGCTGACTTGCCTTTGAGCCCAGTATCAGAGAACCTTTCAGCTACTAGAGACATACTTTTCCAGAACACCAGAGTACACCCTTGGCCTTGGCCAGCTCTCCCACAAATAGTGTCCTGATCACTCAGGTGAAAAAAACAGTTTGAAGAACAAGTCTTACTGATGGACAAACCTACAATTATATTTTTAAGGCTGTGTAATTATATTACAAAGATGCTTTATAGAATTTATAGAGCAAAAGCAAAGTATTTTAATGTTGGAAGGTAGAAATGAGCTCTACCTGTTGATTCAAAGAGTAGTAGTAAGAGTCGGACTCATAGTGACACCATGCACAACAGAACGAAACACTGCCCAGTCTTGAGCCAACCTCACAATTGTTTCTAGGCCTGAGCCCATCGTTGCCACTACTGTGCCAATCCATATCATTAGAGCTTTTCCTTTTTATCTCTGACCCTTCAATTTGCCAAATATGATATCCTTCTCCAGTGACTGGTCCCTCCTGATAATATGTCCAAAGTATGAGAAACAAAAGTTTGACCATCCTGGCTTCCAAGGAGCACTCTGGCTATACTTCTTTCAACACAGATCTGTTTATTCTTTTGGTAGTCCATGCTTACTTTTCATATTCTCCTCCAACACCATAATTCAAATGCATCAATTTTTCCATGGTCTTCCTTCTTCACTGTCCAACTATTGCATATATATGAGGTCATTGAAAATATCGTGATTTGAGTCAAGCACATCTTAGTTCTCAAGCTGACATCTTTGCTCTTCAACACTTTAAAGAGGTCATGTGCTGCAGATTTGCCAATTACAATACGTCATTTGATTTCTTTGCTGCTGCTTCCATGAGAGTTGATGGTTGATCCAAGAAGAATGAAGTCTTTGACAACCTCAACCTTTTCTCCACTTATATGGATGCTGTTAATTGGTCCGGTGGTGAAGATTTTTATTTGCTTTACATTGAGATGCAACCCATATCGAAGGCTGTGGTCTTTAATATTCATTGGTGGTGGTGGTTATGTGCTGTGGCGTCGTTAGGCAATATATTATTAAGTTTCTTCACTTTCATCAAGCAAGTTTGTATCATCTGTATACCACAGATTATTGATGAGTCTTCCTCCAATCCTGATGCCACGTGTTTCTTCATATAATCCAGTTTTTCAGATTATTTGCTCAGCACGCAGACTGAATAAACATGGTGAAAGAATATAACCCAGGTGCACATCTTTCCTAATTTTAAACCATTCAGTGTTTCCTTGTTCTAATCAAACATCTGCCTTTTGGTCTACGTACAGGTTCTTCATGAGCACAATTAAGTGTTCTGGAATACTCATACTTCACAATGTTGTCCACAGCTTGTCATGATCCACACAATTGAAAGCATTTGCATAGTCAATAACACACAGGTAAACATCTTTCTGGTGTTCTCTGCTTTCAGCCAAGATCCATCTGACCTCAACAATGATATCCCTCATTTCACATCCTCTTCTGAATCTGGCTTGAACCTCTGGAAGTTCTCTGTCAATGTATGGTTCCAGTCGATTTTGGATTGATTACCTTTAGTAAAATTTTACTCACAAGGGATATCGCTATTGTCCGATGATTTCTGCATTCCGTTGGGTCACCTTCCTTTGGAATGGGCACAAATATGGATCTCTTCCAGTCAGTTGGTCAGGTAGTTGTCTTACAGATTTCTTGGTATAGATGAGTGAGTGCTTCCACTGCAGCATCAGTTTGTTGAAAGATTTCAATTTGTATTCCCTCAATTCCTGGTGGTGACTTGTTCTTTGCCAATGCAGTTTAAACTTCTTCCTTCGGGATCATTGGGCTCTTGATCATATGCTACCTCTTGAAATGTTTGAACTTTGACCTTTTATTTTTGGTACAATGACTCTGTATATTCCTTCCATCTTCTTTTGATGCTTTCTTCATCATTCAATAATTTGCCCAGAGAATCTTTCCGTACTGCAAGTCGAGGTTTGAATTTTTTCTTCAGTTCCCTCAGCTTGAGAAATGCTGAACGTGTCTTCCCTTTTGATTTTGTAACTCCAGGTCTTTGCACATTTCATTATAATATTTGACTTTGTCTTCTCGAGCTGACCTTTGAAATTTTCTGTTCAGCTCTTGTATCTCTTCACTTCTTTCAATTGTGTTAGCATCTCTATGTTGGAGAGCAAGTTTCAGAGTCTCTTCTGACATCCATTTTAGTTTTATCCTTCTTTCTTGTCTTCTTAATGAATTTTTGCTTTCTTCCTATATAATGTTCTTGATGCCATCCCACAACTCTTCTGGTCTTTGGTCTTTAGTGTCTAATGCAGTAAATCTGTTCTTGAGATGATCTCTAAATTCAGGTGAGGTATACTCAAGGTCATATTTTGGCTCCAGTGAACATGTAAAAAGTTTTCTTCAGCTTCAGCCTGAATTTGCATATAAGCAATTGATGATCTGTTCCATAATCTGCCACTAGCCTTGTTTTGGCCAATGATATGGAGTTTTTCTACTGCCTATTTCCACAGATGTAGTCAATTTGATTTCTGTGTAACCCATCTAGTGAGGCCTATAGTTGTCCTTTATGTTGTTTAAAAACAAGGTATTTGTAATGAACAAGTCATTGGTCTTGTAAATATATTTTGATGGCATGTTTGATCAATTTCAGACTGAAGAAGTTTGTAGAATTCAATTTAATCATCACTGACATTAGTGGTTGGTGTGAACATTTGAATAATAGTGGTATTAACTTGTCTTCCTTGTAAGTGTATGGATATTATCCTATTACATCAAGTGTTGTACTTTATGACATATGTTCTTTTTGATGATGCATGAGATGGCATTCCTCTTCAATTTGTCATTCCTGGCATAGTAAACCATGTGGTTGTCAGATTTAAAATGGCCAATACCAGTCCATTTCAGCTCATTAATGCCTAGGCTATCGATGTCTATGTGTTCCATTTAATTTTTGACAAGTTCCAATTTTCCTAGATTCATATTTTGTACATTCTATGTTCCAATTATTAATGGATGTTAACAACTCTTTCTCTGTGTTTTGAGTTGTGCCCCATCAACAAATGAAGGGCCCAAGGCTTCATTCTATTTGCATCATCACTCTCAACTCTACTTTGAGGAGTCAGCTCTTCCCCAGTTGCATTTTGAGTACTTTCCAACCTCAGGGGCTCATATTCTGGCACTATATCTGACAATATCTGATGGTTTTCATTATGTTTCATTATTCAGTAATCTGGTGCTGACAGTGTTCCACTGCTATTCATAAGATTTTCATTGACTAAATATTCAGAAGCAGTCCATCTCTCTTTTCTTCCTAGTCTGTCTTCAACTGAAAGCTCATCTGAAACCTATCCACTGTAAGTGACCTATCTAGCATTCAAAATACCCATGGCATAGCTTCCAGAATCACAGCAACACACAAGCCACCACAGTATGACAAAGTGACAGATGAGTGGTGGATTCAAAGAGTAGACACTTCTAGCTTGTCTCTCTTTTGACTTTTCTCACTTTCCCTTTCTTCCTGATTCTTAACCTTGATATATGGGAGAAAAGAGACCCTATCTTTAAGACGACATAAATTTTACAAAGACTTTTTAATTAAATCTTAAACAAAAGCAAGCACAAGACAAAGACACATATAGATCATCCAGGGGAAGGAAATCACAGATGCCATAATGACTTTTTAAAGTTCTGTCTCCACATGTAACCTTACATAGGGCACAGGGAACAAGCAATTTCCTCCTACAACCATGATGGAAGGCAGCAGCCATGCCTCACATACCCATACCTGGCCTAGGGGAAACAGGGAGGGGACTATTGCAGATAGGACAGTTTATAATCTCTGATGCTCTTGGGTTATGACATAACAACCAGGTGACCACTATGTTCCTCCAGAAATGTTCCTGTGAGAGTTGACTGTAGAAAGTGGTCCCCAAACCTACTTTTAAATATATTGTAGGTTTAAATATAACTCTGGCAGTTCAGTTGTCAGAAGCGCATGAGGCAGTGAAGAAAAATTGGTATGTGAACACAAGCCTAGATACCAGATGGAATTAAACTGGACTAGGTTGGAGTTGCTTACAGGTAAAAAACCTCCAGATTTCATGTTCTACAGCAACCTCAAGTCTCTTACAAAGGAAGAGGTATGGAAAACATAGTAGATAAAAAATACTTTTTTTAAAAAAAAATTTTGTGTGTGATTTGAGTGAATGTTTACAGGGTAGATCATCAGTTTTACATTCAACAAATCATATACTTTATTTCATTACAATGATTATAATCCCCTCCATGTATCACCAGTTAACAACATTTCTCTAAATTGATTTTAGCTCTTTTTAAAACACTCTGGAGTATATAATAATTTAAACCACCAAAGAGCACATTCTGCAAGCCTGCCTCCTGGCCACCATCTCTTGGTCCCTCTCTTCCCATGAATCTAGAGTCCTCAGCTGTTCCCTCTCTCCATGTCCCCAACTCTGCCTCCATCTCTGGTGTCACTGTTTCTCTGGATAAAGTCTCGCATTCCACTTGTATTCTTCTTCCTTAATGGTCCTAGGGTCCTCTGTCTCTGACCTGTAAGATTAACTACTCCCCCATTTTTGTTACAAAACACCTACCTTTACTATTGTGCAGTCTCAATTAGTCATGGTAACAATTATGCACTATTGAATCATAAGAATCTTATCAAAAATACTTTTTAAATTACTATTTCAAGTGATAAGGTAAAGATATTTGTGTTCTACCATTGTGACATTAAACTAGTGTTCTAATTTCATTGAAAAAGATTTGACAGGAATGAAGCAGGATATAGATTAAGAAAGCATAGTCAGGACCATAGTCTTAGGGGACACCAGGGTCAATTGGCATAACATAGCCCACAAATATAATGTTCTACATTCTAGTTTGGTGAGTAGCATTTGGATCTTAAAAGCTCATGAGCGATCATCTAAGGTACAGCTATTGGTCCCTTCATGTCCAGAAGAAAGAAGAGTGATGAAAATTGAAGATGCTTGGGATCAACTAGTTCAATGAACCGTTGGAACAAGTGAATATCAGTCACCATGACTCTGAGACCAGAAGAACTAGATAGTGCCCGGCTACCACTATCAGCTGCTCTGAAAGGATTCACATTCGAAGGCACCAGATAGAGTGACAAAAATGTGGACCAAAACTCAAACTCATAAAAAAATAAAATGACCAGACTTACTGGTCAGAAAGAGACTGGAGGAATCTGAGATTATGTCCCTCGACCACTCTTCAGGTCTGGAACAGAACACACCCAGTGACCCAATTTTCAGTCAAGCAGTAGATAGGTATATAGGTGGACAACAACACTAGCAAGGTATGTTCACCATGGAACGGTCAATCAATCAAGATCAAAAGAGAAACATTTATGTAAGGAGGAAGTTGAGAAGAGATGGGAAGGAGGGTGGAATAGAAATAGGCACCACAGAGAGGAAGAGGAATAACTGTGGTTACATGGAAGGGATTGCAATCATTGAGATGAAATAAATCATATGATTTGTTGAATGTAAAGCCAATGATCTTGTCTGAAAACCTTCACTCAATTCGCAATAAAAAGTTAAGACAAAACAAAGTGTTGTCAGAATAAAGTTGAAAGCAAAATTACAGCACATTATTGAAGGACTGCTTTTGTGTCCGTTTGACTAGGGTGTAGGAGAAGATGGGGGAACAAAAGAGCTAAAAACAAGAAGAATAGAAACAGTGTAATTACAGAAAAGATTCAAATCTAAACAAAACATGTACTATATAAGAAGATGAGGTAGAGAGAAAATTTCAGGTATAACAAAGATAAAAAAAGACATGATAGAACCTGAGTTAAGGAAAAGCTGATGTGAGGAATGACAGAAGTTGAACATGCAATAATGTTTTACTTGACACATATTACAAGGTGCTTTAGAAGTGAAGAGAAGAGAAAAGTTCTGTTAGAGCTGAGGACAGAGGAAGAGTTGATGGAAAAATAAAACAATGGGAGAAATTGTCTTACTCTCTAAGACAATGAACTGAAAAATATACAGTAGACTCCTTTGAGGTTGACCGAAAAGTATTATAATACAGAATTTAGAAAAAAAGAGGATTAATGTAAATGTCCCAAGATAAAAGGGTATTACAAAATTAACATTTTTAAAAGAATTTATTGACTTTTGGAGATAGAAATGGCCAAGTCAGTAGTTAAAGGAATGTATCTATATTTAGAAAAAGCGTTTTAAGAGCTAGAGATCATCCACATAGATAAAATACACACAAATGATTTTTTTTCAAAAGAAAGAATGGAATAATTTGTAGAAAACTTTGTTGTTGTTGATGTTAAGTGCCAACAAGTCAGTTCTGACTCATAGTGACCCTGTATAGAGTTTCCAATGAGCAGCTGGTGAGCTTGAACTGCTGACCTTGTAGTTCAAACCAACCTTACAGCCTAGCACATTAACCCACAGTGCCACACACTCAAAGGCAGGGTGATTAAGAAAAAACACTTGGTGGGGCAGGACAATCAATTAATATAGTGTAAAGACTTAATTTGACATTGAAGGTCAAATATTTCTAAAGGATGCAATCTGAAAAACGTTTCAGATTCTTTCAAAAACTTGTATTTCTACTGGATCTCTTAAGGAAAAATGTAAAACTTTGAAAAAGCGCAAACGATTGCTAGTATCCTGCTAATGGAATGCTGGAGCCCTTGGAAATTGTCTGATTTTATAGGACAATCTTTATCTAGGTTAGTTTATAATCTTAGCTATTGTAAAAACTGAGAGCAATGTGAATAATTTTCTTAAAATAATTTGTGTATGTTATAGATACAAATGTCTTCTGACAGGTAGAGAGGTGATCTTCCCTAACCCCATGGAAAAAGCCAGTTTGCATTCATTAGTAAATATATTGCAGCACTTTTTTACTTCATGTAAGTTTGTGTGTTTGAATTATGGTTGTTGTTGTGATTAAGTGGCTTTGAGTTGGTTCGGATCCATAGTCACCCTGTATAGGGTTTCCACGGAGTGGCTGGTGAGTTTGAACTGCTGACTTTGTGGTTCAAACTGACCTTGTAGTCCAGTGCATTATTCCACAGCGCTACACCAGGACTCCTTTGAATTATGGTATCAGTACAAGATATTGAATATACCATGGACTGTCAGAGGAATGAACAAATTTTTCTTGAAGGAAGTAGAGCCATTCTGATCCTTAGAATTGAGGATGGTGAGACTTTGTCTCATATATTTTGTGTATGTTATCAGGAAAAACCAGTCCTTGGTAAAGTAAAGGGTCAGTGAAAAAGGGGAAGACCCTCACTGAGATGGATTGACAGAGTGGCTGCAACAATGGGTTCAAACACAACAAGAGTTGTGAGGATGATGTAGTACTGGGCAGTGTTTCATTCTGTTGTACATAGAGTCACTATAAGTCAGAATTGACTTAACAGCACCTAACAACAACATAACAGAGAAGAAAGTATACAACACTGCCACACTCCTTTTCCAATGTTAAACCACACAGTATCCCTTTGTTTTGTTACAATGCCTGCCTCTTGATCTATGTACAGGTTCCACATGAGCACAAAAGTAGATTCTGGAATTTCTATGTTTTGTACTGTTATTGATAATTTGTCATGATTCATAAAGTTGAATGACTTTCTATAGTCAACACCACAGGTAAACACCTTTCTGGTCCTCTCTGCTTTTGGCCAAGATCCATCCACTATCTGTTTATCATTACTCATCAGGGAAATGCAAATCAGAGCCAAATGAGATGCCATTTCACACCTATTGGTGGTGGTGGTGGTGGTGTGCCCTGGAGTGGAGTTGGTTCCAACTTATAACAACTCTGCATAGGTTTTCTGAGGCTGTAAATCTTTATAGGAGCAGAAATCCTCATCTTTCTCCTGCCTTCACACCTACTAGGATGGCTGTAGTTAAAAGGACAGATAATAACAAATGTTGGTAAGGATATAAAGAAATTTGAAATTTTGTACATTGCTGATGGGAATGTAAAATAACACAAATACTGTGGAAAACAGTTTTGTAGTTCCTCAAAAAGTTAATTATACAGTTATCATATAATCTAGAAATCCCATTCCAAGATATACACCCATGAGAATTCAAAACATGTTCACTCACAAACTTGTATATGAATGTTCAGAAAGCATTGTTCATAACAGCCCAAAAGTAGAAATAACCCAAATGCCTATCAATTAATCAATAGTTAAAATTTGGTATATCCATACAATGAATATCATCAGTCCATCAAAAGAAAGGAATTAGTGATGATTGCTGCAGCATGGAAGCAACTTGAATACACTATGCTGAGAGAAATGTCAGACACAAAAAAGCACATATTATATGGTTCCATTTTTATGAAATGTCCAGAATATAAAAATCTAGAGAGACAGAATCCATTAGTGTTTTTTTTTAAGTGCTGGGTGGAAAGGAAATGGTAGGTCAAGATGGGTTTGCTCTTTGGGGTGGTGAAAATATCCTGGAATTGGATAATGGTGATGGCTGCACAATTGTAAATATGCTGAAAATCACTGAATTAGGTCCATTAAAATGGTGACTTTTATAGTTGTTGTTGTTGTTAAGTACCATCAAGTCTGTTTTGACTTGCAGTGGCAATGCATACAGTTTTCAAGGAACAGCTGGTACGTTTGTAACTTGAATCATTTTGAACACGATAGAATGTTTCAATATTATGTATTATTATTTTTTTTTTTTAAGTTCTTTAGGGAGCTTGAAACCTTAGACTGATATTAAATTGAGTTCACTAATGGTTAGTTATTGAATACCTAAATCATTTTTAAACAAGGTAGAATACTGAAACATTGATTACTAAGCATAATTTTATGTTTATATGTGTTGGCTTTTTCTATTTATATACTACAGTAGGAAAATAATTGCTACATCTTTGGGTCATTTTTTATACTGTCAGAGCTATATGAGGGTGATTAAAAATTTTTGTGGAAAATTTCCATCATCTTTTAATTCCATTTCTCCAGGAACTTTTTAAATCCCTCTTATAAGGCTATATTATCAAGTGTGTGAATAGAATGTTGTGCTATGTGTAATTATGAGTTCTGTTTGGCCACTGAATCTCTGGTTTGTAACAGTTTTGTTGTCAGCTTCTAAGTATTCTTTGTGAAAAAGAAGTCATTTGCTTTGTTGAAAGTTACAGCTAATACAAGTGGTTGGGACTTTACAAGGGGCAGTAGTGACAAAATACGACGCAGGACTTGCTTCTGGTTTCTAAGGAAAAGATAACTTTCTCCTAAAGCAACACCTTGTTTTTGTTTGTTTATATATGTAGTTTTTGTTTGTTTGTTTTCATCTCTTCAACTTCTGCCTACAATCAGATCCTTAAACATAGTAAAACTTTCAGATTATTTTTTTCACCTACAACTATCTTTGTTATTTCCCAGCAGTCCCTGGAAAGTTGAAAATATTTGTTCTTTCACCTAGTGAAGTACTAGAAATATTAGGTTTTTAAAAAATCCGTTTCCCTACTGATAAGTGTTCCCAAATCAAAAGCAATTGTTACCCTTCTGTAGGTAAAATTTGTATAACTAAAATATTACTAATAAAAATCTTTCAGGAATTGTGTCCTGTGTGGGAATTTCATAGCGCTTTGTCAATGCCTTCATGATATGTTTCTACTCAACAGGCTTTGTGCTGTTTTGCTTGATGATGCTAAGCATAACAATAAAATGCTATTTGTCATATATTTTAGTTATTATTAAAATTGCTTATTTTTTCATTTGAATCTAGCATCTTCTAGACCAGTGCCTCTCAACTAGGGATACACAGAAGATGCATGCATGAAATTTTATAGAAATACAGATGTTTAAATTCTATTCCAGAATCCCTGGCTGTGCAAAAGGTTGTTGTTGTTGTTAAGTGCTGTTGAGTCGGTTCTGACCCATAGCAACTCTGTATTGGGTTTCTGAGGAGCGGCTGGTGAGCTTGAACCACCAACTTGTGGTTCAGATGACTTTGCAGTCCAACGCATTAACCCACAGTGCCAATAGCTTGGAGGCCATGTCTGACATCTTTTGGCTTCATAAAAAAGAAGGAGAATCAAACTTCACATAAGCCCAAAGCCAGGTCAGACATGCCTCTACCCTTCTATCTTCTTTATCCTATTCTGACACAAACCATCCATCACACAGTACTCTTACTTCTCTGCTGGGTTCGATAATGCATTGCGATGGCCACACAGAACACATAGATAATATTCATAATTATGGGAGTTATTAGGGAACTGAACAGGGTACAATTCACGGTCAGAAACAATTCAGGATACAGCAGTTCTCAGGTCAGAAGGCCTCTTCTCAGTCCTACTGTAGGCATACATCCTGTGGTCATCTGCTTCTCTGCCACCCAGCTCCTTGTATTCTGCCCTGCTCAGGCAAGTGTTAAAGATTCCTTCAGTGCTGCTGGTAAACGCTGAAATGGCACCCGTTTCTGCGAGTCTACCTCCTGCCTGACCAAATTTTCTCAGTCTACTGGCCCGGAACCCCACTGTTCTGTCTCTCCATTCTGCTGCCTCTGCAGCTACCTCTGCCACAGCCATTTTTCTGCACAGGGATCTTGAGGTCCTAAGTACGTGCTCCACCTGTGGCTCATCTTTCTAGATGAGTTTCTGGCATGACTCTTTTTAAACTCAGTGGAATGGCAAACTAACATGGCTCCGTGTGGCATTGTGGGTTAATGCATTGGAC
>NW_006408554.1:10814322-10822324 GCF_000296735.1 Chrysochloris asiatica | reverse complement strand
GTGTGCTTTATTAAGCACATTCTTAGTATATGTTTCAGAGATCCTTGATATGTTATGTGCACTATTTCTGAAGATTATTATATGTCATATATTTAGAAGGAGCTCCTAATGATATGGTGGTTAAGTGCTCACCTGCTAATCAAAAGGTCAGTGGTTCAAATACACCAACTGTTCAGAAACTCACAGAACAATGCTACTTTATCCTATAGGGTTCTATGAGTTGCACTTGACTTTAAGGTGATGGTTTTGGGTTGGGGATATAGTAAAAAAAAAAATTTCTATAGAAAATGCATCTAATTTTTAAAATCAGATGTGGGGATATATTAAGATTTTTTTTCTATAGAAAATTCATCTAATTTTATAAATCAGATATAATATTTGCTAACATCTTTGAAAACAGTATTAATCATTGTCCATACAGATATTTTACTTCACATTTTGAAAAGGCTTTATATTATCTTGTTTTGTATGACATGGATACTGCATTTCTCACATATAACACACCCACATAAATAACACATGAACAGCGAACATAGGAAACTAATATGCATGGCAACAGGGGTGTAGTTTGAAGAAAATCATACAACACACACGTTGTTTGAGTAAAAATACATTATATAGGAAAATTAGAAGTTGTAAAAAAAAAATTAAAGATCAATATGCAAGACATTAGTGAGCTGAAATGGACTAGTATTGGCTATTTTGAATCTGACAATCATATGGCTTCAGTTTGTTTGAATCCACAATCAACACTCATGGAAGCACCAGTCAAAAAATCAAATGGCATGTTGCATTAGGCAAATCTCCTGCACAAGACCTCTTTAAAGTGCTATAGAGAGACTATCTCAGTTTGAGGACTAAGGTGCTCCTGACCCAAGCCATGATGTTTTCAATTGCTTCATGTACATGTGAATGTTGGACAATGGATAAGGAAGACTGTAGGAGAATTGAGACATTTGAATTATGGTGTTGGAGAAGAAAAACAAACAAACCTGTCTTGGAAGATGCACAACCATAAAGCTTCTTGGAGGTGAGGATGGCGAGACTTCATTATTCATACATCAGACAGATTATTGGGAGAGACCAGTACCTGAAGAAGGACATCATGCTTGGTAAAGTAGAGGGTCAGTGAAAAAAAGGAAGTCCCCCAACGAGATGGATTGGCACAGTGGCAGCAGCAATAGGCTCAAACATAGCAATGTTTGTGAGGCTGGCACAGGACTGGGCAGTGTTCCTTTCTGCTGTACATAGACAGTGTCACTATGAGTCAGAGCCAACTCACCAGCACCTAACAATAATGTTTTAGAACCAACACTTCAAAGTCCTTTCAAGAAAATGCCTGGCTCGGATTCACAGGGTCCTAGCTTTTAGAGGAGGCAAAAAGGGTCACCTCTAAACAGCCAGAGACCATGGGGTATTTGTAGAATCTAGAAAACTAAAAGGCATTCTAGTTTTCTAGATTCTACAATTTTAGGCCTAGAATAAATTCTAGGCCCAAATTTATAGTAACTCCGAGTGAAATCTGGTGGAGTTTTGGGGCTTCATATCTTAAGGGCCAAGAAATAGTAAATAAAATCCATTCCGAGAATCCCTATGAAAATTTCCAGGAAAGCAGATTTGAAGAAGGCTTTTACAGTAAATTTATGCTTTTGTGACATGTTTAGAAATAATCAAGCTAACCTAATGAGATCAATGTTACTTTGTGATTAAGATTAATCTCTTTTTTTGAGATTTTTTTTTTTTCTTAACCAAAAGAAAGGAACTGTAAGGAGAAGTTTGAGGCTTTGGTAAATAAAAAAAACTGAAAGACATCGCTAGATATCCTTTCCATGAAATACTGTAGCTCTAGGATTGTCTGATCCTAGAAGGCTATTCACTTTTGTCTTTAAGTTGTTGTTTTAAATGCCACAGAGTTGGTTCTGACACACAGCCTCCTTGTATAGGGTTTCTGAGGAGCTGCTGGTGAGTTTGAACCACTGACCTTGTGGTTCAAACTGACCTTGTAGTCTAGTGCTTATCTTATAGCACTACACGAGTCTGTTTTATGACTTTGTACATAACTCATAGCAATGTAAATTATTCTGGTCTACAGAGATGCAAATGGCTTCTACCTGCTGAGGGACAGTCCTTTCTCCACTCCCCCCATGGATAAAAGGCAACTTTGCTCCATTAATAAATTAATTTCAATGGTCCATATAAATCTGTGGTTCTTTGAATGTTTTTTGCTTGCTTGTAAGATTATTTACTGTTCTCTCATTTAATTGAGTTAAATAATGATTTTGACACATGTTCATTTTGTATGAGGCCCATAGTCTTCCATTTTTTCATGAAAAGTATCTTTTAACAATCTCTAGAGCAGTCAGAATCTCTGTTCTTGATATGGTGGCTTGAAAAGTCATAGCAATGACAGAAAACAATTAGTTTGATTCTCTTTCCTCCTAAACCAGAAGATGACTTGAGAACTTGATTTTGCTTGGATCCACAATCAATGCTCATGGAAGGAGCAGTCAAGAAGTCAAATGACAAATGATATATCACATTGGAAAAATCTGCTGCAAAAGACCTCTTTAAAGTGTTCAGGAGCAAATATGTCACTCTGAGGGCTAAGGAGTACCTGCCCCAGGTCATGGCATTTTCAATTGTCTCATATGCATGTTGGACAATAAATAAGGAAGACTGCAGAAGAATCAATACATTTGAATTATGGAATTGACAAAAAAATATTGAAAGTACCAAAAGAACAAACAACTCTGTCCTGAAAGAAGTACAGCTAGAATGTTCATTAGAAATCAGGATGCTAAGATGTTGCCGCTCATATTTTGGACATATTATTAAGAAGGACCAGTCCCTGGAAAAGGACATCATAGTTGGTAAAGTGGAAGGTCAGCTAAAAAGAGGATGACCCCACCCCACCCCAATGAAATGGGTTGACACAGTGGTAATGCACTCAAACATAACAACAATTGTGAAAATGGTGAAAGACTGGGCAGGGTTTCCTTCTGTTGTGGTTAGGGTCTTTAACAGTTGGAGCCAACTCAACAGTACCTGACAATAACAGCAACACCCCAAAGTTTTCCTTATGATCTGCCCTTTTTTTTGTTCTCCCTTCTTTGGGGACCTCTTATTTACCTGTTGATTGGAAAACCTTGGTTGTACAAAGAGTTAACTTTACACCCTCAGATGCTAACTGGAACGTTGGAAATTTAAATCTATCTACAGACACTTTGGAGAAAGGCCTGGCAATGTGAAAATCAACCACTGAAAGCCCTGTGGACACAGTTCTAATCTGACACACTCGGGCCGCCATCAACTGGAGTCAACTTCACTGGCGACTGGTTTCTTCTCTCTGATCAGATATCTCTCTCCATTCCTGTCTCCAGGTCTTTCCAATTGCCACCCCACATCCTCATTTCTGGGGTGCTGTGGGAGAAGCATTGAGCTGCTAATCACAAGATCAGCAATTCAAAACCCACCAGTGGCTCTGTAGGAGAAAGATGGGGTTACCAGCTCCCATAAAGGTTTACTGTCTTGAAACCCCTATATAGGGACACTATGAGCAGGAATCCACTCAATGGTGGTGGATTTGGGGTTTTAGTAACCTCTGAGAGGAGACCTCATGGTGCAGTGGTTAAAGCTCTTGGCTGATAACATAAAGGTTGGTGATTTGAGCCCACCAGATGCTCCATAGGAGAAAGATGTGGCAATTTGCTTTAGTAAAGATTGTTGCTGTTAAATGCCATTGAGTCGGTTCTGTTTCATAGCAAACCTGTATAGGGTTTCTGAGGAGTGGCTGGTGAGCCTGAAGCACCGACTTTGCAATTCAAACTGACTTTGCAGTCAGGTGCATTAACCCCCAGCGCCACACCAAAACTCCTACTGTGTAATCTTGAGTAAAGATTATACAGCCTTGGAAACCCTATGGACAGCCATACTGCATTTTGCAGGGTTGGAAAGGAGTTGACAGCAACAGGTTTGGTTTTCACTCTACTCATCTCTGAATACTTGTATCTTTTCAGGGGATGCCTATTTGATGTACTTCCTGTTTATGTCTATAGTTCTTTCAGTGTGAACTCCTAATTTCATCGTAAGCAAACTCTTGTTTGTCCAGAATGTTTTTTCTAACTCTATTTTGCCCACTTGCTAGAGCAGAAAACTTGCTTGCAAATGTTATTGAACTGTTTCTGAGTTGGTCTACAGACATGGGATTCCCAACTGAAAATACAGGGCACCTCTAAATGCTTTAAATACTTTTCCTAATTAAAGGAAAGCATCACCTATCCAACTAGAATTTCAACACAAAAAATTAGCAGCTGTTGTATAAAGAATCTCATAGAGTTTGTTTTTCTCTAAGTTACATTTGAAACATTTAACTTGACTTTAAACTCACAGCTGAAAGATTTTCAAAGGGAAGGAAAACAGTCTGGATAGAGTTACATCAACTGCAGACAAAATAAAATCTATCTATGATCTTAACTCCTCCGTCAGAAGTGATGATAAGAAAAATGTTCTGAACTGCATGAAAATATCCCTATGTATTATCTCTGGACATAAGAATGACTTCCTGGACCTTTTAAACATTTGTTCATTTTGATCTTGTCTACTGTTTTAAAGTACAAGTCTCACTAGTTTAGACATTTTCTTTGCTGTTTTCCAATAGTGAATGAGCAGAACCAAATACCTAGTTAATGTTGAGATAAGAACTAAAGATGTCTCTTATCAAATGAGGAAAACGAATGCAAATTTGAGCAACCTGTGAATGAGGACTCTCTTTACAATTGCTAAGGGTAGTTGTGGGTTGGTAGTTGTGGTGCTGTGGGCTAATGCGTCAGACTGCAAAGTTGTTTGAACTTCAAGGTTGGTGGTTCATGCTCACCATCTGCTCCTTGGAAACCCTATACAGTGTCGTCATGGGTTGGAATAGACTCAACAGCACTTAACAATGACAACGTAGGAGACTTTGTTTTCATTCTCAAACCATGCAGCTCATGTGCAGCCATCTGTCGATGGAGACTTGAGTGTTGCTATGATGTTGAACAGGGTTCAATGGTGGTTCCAGACTAAGACTGATTAGGAAGACAGGCATAGTGATCTACTTCTGAAAAGCAGTCAGTGAAAACTCTTTGGATCACAATAATCTGATCTGCAATTAATCAAAGAAATGATACAAGACTGAGCAGAGTTTTATTATGTTGTGCATGGGTGTCCATGAATCAGGCAGACTCCTTTGACAACAACAGTAAGAGTTTATAATTAATCTGTATCAATAATTTGTCAATGGCACATAGTTTCTCTCCTGTCATCTTCCCACACTTTCCACAACTTAGTATATAGTGGAAATATATTCTGTCATGCTGCACATTGCTCAAATCCATTGGGATAGTTAAAAGGTTATGTGTAAATTTAGCTAGGCCATGATTTACAATGATTTGGCAGACACTGGACTGAATATGTAATATAATGCAATGGCCTCTATTGTGTGACCTGATGTATGCAGCCAATCAGATGAAAGGAGAGTTTTCTTGGAGTTGTGTTCTGCTTTCAATACATATATTGCTTTTCTGTCAAAGCTTACTCTATCTCAAGACCCTTAGTTCTTCTCATCACCTGACCGTTGATTCTTGGAGCATAAACCTACAGAAGTCTTCAGCCTACCTCATGATCCACAGATTTTGGATTTCCTAGACCTCACAAACCTATGAACCATCAGAAGACGCCATCCTGGTGTCTTACCTTCAGATTTGGGGTTCTCCAGCCCTGCATCCATGTGAACTAGCAGCACTACTCAGCCTGCTACCTAACCCATGTTGGAACTTGCCGGTTTTTCCACAATTGCATGAACCATTTCCTTGAAGTAACTCTCTCTATCTGTATTTATGTACACATTTCACTAGTTTTGCTCTTTTAGAGAACCCAGACTAAGACATTTGGTGCCAAGAGTGGTTCTAGAGGAACAAACTCTTAAGGATGAGTTTTCTGATTGGATTTCAAGACTGGCTATATTTAGTGGCACTAATTGCTCTATTTCTAATTTAAAAAAAAAAAAAAAGAAGAAAGTGTTGTTAATCGATGGCATAATGTAGCAATATAGATATGCAAAGTGTCACCATCATTAGAGCAAATGTTTGTGAGGGACAAAGCTCTAGATGATCAGGCATGTGATACCTTTCAACATTTTTATCAAATTAACCGGTATAACCAAGCTAGCTGGTTAGGCCTAGCTTTGTTAGGTAAAAGGGAGAAAGATAAAGCTCATAGTTTCAGAGTCCCACCTAAAGGGCTGAATAAAGGACCTGAAAGTTGCCATTTGTGCCATGAGCGAAAGCCTTATTTCTTGTAGGAATAAAACTGACTGATTCTGCTGAAAAGCAAACCCAGAATTTTATCCTAAGGGTGGAGGAATTATTACACTAAAAGAATGTCCAACCTAGAAAGGTGTCTGAAGTTAAAGTGAAGACATAGAGATCGGGAAGACATGGAATCCAGAAAACTGTGATTTGGTCAAAAAGGCAGCCACAGATGAAGTCAGGCACATTGTGCTTCTTAATTCTGTTGAACCAACCCTTCAACACCTACCTGAAGAAATTAATTCAGCTTTGTCTGCTAAATCACCTTTGCCAGTAAAACCAACCCTCTCATTGAGTCTTTCTGCTTCCGTAAAGATTTACAGCCTCAGAAACCCTGTGCAGGGTCACTATGAGTCTGAACCAACTCCATGGTACTTAACAACAACAGCAATGACATCTGATAAAATTACTCCAGAGGCGTCTGATGAGTCCTTGCTTGGGGTATTCCCTGGGGCATTCATTGCCTGAGGCAGATGCCTAATAAGACATTGTTGAACATCCCTAGTCCCCACTTCCACCACATATTTTTGCTTCTAGACCTATAATTAGACTCTAATATCAGTGGGCCTTGAACTCCTGGTATGGTGCTGTAAGGAAAGCAACTTGACTTCAAACCACAAGGTCAGCTGTTCAAACTGACCAGCTGCTCCTCTAAAACTTTATATAGGGTCGCAATGAGTCAGAACCAACTTGAGAGCACTTCACAATAACAATAATAACAATGTCAGTGAACCTTAAGAAGTGAGATACAAAGTGTGACCTATGAGAATGTACACTACACCCCAAAAGAACAGTTTCGTTTTTCTAATGCATGGGGAATGTTGTGGCTCCTATGGTAAGCACATTGTGGCTCACAAGGTAAATTGTTCAAGCCCACCAGTCACGCCATGAAAGAAAGATGAGATTTTCTACTCCCACAAAGATTTACAGACTCAGAAACCTTATACAGGGTGGTTATGAATTGGGATTGACTCAATGACACTTAACAACAATACCATGCAAATGGAAATTTACAGAATATGTGTAGAAATTATCATTAAGGACTTGGTATAATAGTGCAAAGAACATAAAGTTCTATCAATCTGAATTTATTGATATGGGTCCACTAAACAGAGGTTCTGATTTAGTGTTTCAGCTTGAAGGTTTAGAAAAGGATCTAATAGTTTATTTGGTTGATTGACTGAACATGGACTAAAAGGTGATCTTTACTAAAGTCAAAATGACAGAATTGCCTTAGTATACTATAGAAGAAAGGAGCTCTGGTAGCGTAGTGGTTACGAATCGGTCTGTGAATTGCAAGGTTAGCAGTTCGAAACTACCAGCTGCTCCATGGGAGAAAGATGAGGCTTTCTGCTCCTGTAAAAATTTACAGCCTCAGAAACCCTGTACAGTGTTGTTATGAGTTGGAACCAACCCCATGGCACATAACCACCACCACCACCACTGCAGAAGAAAGAATGCAAAGGCTTAGGGAAATTGGTATGTTAAAATGGATTTATTATGTAGGATACATTGACCAGAAGATAGATCTTTCACCACAACTCTAAGGAATATATTTGAGAAGAAACTGCTGTGATTGATTTTCTACAAAGGGAACTAGTCAGATTTTACAATGGGAACTAGTCTCACTGAATTGGGAAGCCTAAATACAAGGGGAG
>NW_006408554.1:10807780-10812630 GCF_000296735.1 Chrysochloris asiatica | reverse complement strand
TTCCCCCAGGTTTAGAAATGTTGAGTGTGTTCGCACTTTTTGGTTTTCTGACTACAGATCTTTGCACATTGTTTTATAATATTTGGCTTTATCTTTTCAAGCTGATTTTTGGTAACAGTGTTCCAGTGCATCTGCCTCAGCCATCTTTCCTCTCATTCTTTATTATTTGATCTCTTTGCCTAATTAATTCCTAGCATTTTTTTTCTGATCTCAGATCAAATACTCTCACCTCAGAGTTACCCTTCCTTAATTTCCTGAGACTAGGTCTGGCTCCCCTGTTATATAGTCTCGCAAAACCCTTTATTTACTTTTCCTTAAAGCACTTCTCAAAATCATGGTGATAAATGTGTATTCCTCTCCTCAAGGTAGCATAAGTATCTTGTCCGTTTTATTTTTCATCTATGCAAATACTTTAATACACATAGCATGTGGCAGTTGCGGGAACTCAGTAGAAACCTGTGGGCACTTGTGGGCACTCAGTTTCTTGAGAAACTGAGAATTGCAGACTCTCTCATGGAACCATCACCATTGTTAGATTAGTGTTTTTCAAGGATCTCTGTATCCAAATAACTTGGGATGTTCAATACAAATATAGAACCCCCAGATCCCAACTCAGATCTAAAGAATCAGAATCTCTGAGGATGAGGCCCAGAAATCTGATCTCTTAAAAATGTTTCTCAGTAATATGACCATCAATCATTTACCCATCTAAATATGTGATGACTACCACTCATCTTTGAGCCCACCTTCTTGCTTTCCTCTCATCAAATTAGTTATCTAGACCAATCAAGTCTACTTCATATACACACCTCCATTCTCCTTTTCTTCTCATCTATGACCTACTTGGAGTCCCGCTGTGGTGCTGCATGTTAATGTGCTGGACTGCAAGATCTGTTTGAACCACAAGGCCAGTGGTTTAAGCTCACCAGCCATTCCTTGGAAATGCTATACAGGGTCACAAAGAATCAGAACTGACTTGATGGCACTTAACAACAACAATGACCTACTAAATTGAAAGTATCCCTCATTCAGTTTCCTTTCTTTTTGTCTGTTCCCCAATATCCTCTTACACTGTCTTTTTTTTGCATAGCACAACCCACTTTCAAAACAATTTTTCTAAAACCTAAAATGTGATCAGATCAGTAAGTACTTTGCTTAAAATTCTCTAGCAATTTTCTCAAATCATAGTTTTCCAAAAAGGAGAAAATGGTAGCTCCAAGGAGAAAGTATTTCAAGGTGGGAATGGTCAACTAGCCCCAGCTTGCCAATAATCCATTTTATTGATTTTGGACAAAAATTTTTCCCAATATGAGGAAAAGGGAAAAAGCTACTAAAAGTGTTATTTTGTAATAACACTTGTGTGTGTGTGTGTGTGTGTGTGCGCGCCTTCTTGGAGTTCATTCAGGTCATCAGCAACATTGCAGAACAAGGCCAGGTACAAAAACCTCCTCCCAGGTGGTTTCTTATACATTTTCAATGTTACTCCACCGGCTATGAATCCTTCTATCATTGAGCATATAAATATAGCAATGGAGTTTTCTGAGAAGTTTTTAAAAAATGTTTTGCTAATGTTCTGGTGTAGGATATCAGCACAAGTCACTGATTGCTGGTTTGTTGTTAAGTGCCTTCAAGTCGGTTCCAACCCATATTAACCCTGCATAGGGTTTCGAAGGAGTAGCTGGTGAACCTTGTGGTTCAAACTGACTTTGCAGTCCAGCACATTAATCCACAGTGCCACACCAGGACTCCAATTGCTGGTGACTTAGGCATATATTTTCTTTAGCAAACCCATTTGATTCTTATAGAGTATCTTGATCACCTTTCTCTTCCAAATATTGACAATCCATTATGTTAACATTTTGCTGGGATTACATATGAAGTTGGGAGCCTGGCGAGGTGCTATAGGATAAGTATTTGACTGCTAACCACAAGGTCAGTGGCTCACACCCACTAGTTATTCCTCAGAAATCCTATACAGGATCACTATGAGTTAGAACTGACTTGATGGTACTTAACATCAACAACAACCCATATATTTATCCTTTAATAATTTCTAAAGTCTATCATTTAGAAGAGAGGACATTTTTGCTCTCCTCAAGTCCAGATTCACTTCTATTTCTCTATTATTTTTCACTAGAAATCTATTTGGGTCCTTATTGTGTCTGCACATTCCTTTTGTAACCTTGAGATATAATTTATCTTGATTGGGGCTTGACCATGTTTGCTATGGCTAAGTGCTCTTTTACTCTCTTCTGTATCTGAGAACTCACTTTCCTCTTAACAATGTTTGTCCTGTCTGCACAGCTTGAAGGTCAGTCTCCTCAGTAGACAAGGTAAAGGCCATTAGCACTGGCAATGACTTTTGTAAAGCCACTTTTTAAAGTCAACACCTAATGTTTTCTACAAAACTGAGAGAGCTGTGTTCCAATATCTTTGTTGTTATATTAGGTACCATTGACTAGGTATCGACTCATAACAATCTTATGCACAACAGAGTAAAACAAGGTTTAAATTCATATAGATAAATCCTATACATTTTCCTTCGACATTAGACTTTTTATTCATTTGGATTGATACTCTCTTTTATGAAATTTTTTATTGTGAATTGAGTAAAGGTTTACAGAGCAGATAATCAGTTTTACATGCAACAAATTACATACTTTGCTTCAATGATTGTAATCCCCTCCATATACTATTGATGTTGTTGGTATTGTTAAGTGCCGTCGAGTTGGTTCCGATGCATAGTGACCCTGCATAGTGTTTCTGAGGAGCAAATAGTGAGCTTGAACCACTGACCTTGCAGTCCAGCACATTAACCCAGAGCACCACACCAGTACTCCATTAGTTAGCAATATTTACCTTTTTAAACTTTAACTCTTGCATTCCTCCCTGTGTCTCCTGCTACCTTCATCTTTCTTCTTCCTGCCTCCCTCTTGTTGTATATTGCCTGCCCCATCATTCATGTTAACATTTGTCTACCCTCTGGCCCATGAATAGTTTTCCCTCCCATCCCCTCATAACCATCACAGAAGGTTTATTTTATCAAGAAAACCTTTTCTGTTTATATATTCCTGACTGTTTGTGCGTAGATTGAAAAAAATAACAACAACAAACAGAGGGAATAGAAGCAAATACTGTTGAATGATGATTCATGGAGGGGATTGCAATCATTACAATGAAACGAAATATGATAGGATGAGTGTAAAACTGATATTCTCCTATGTAAACTCTCACTCAATTCACAATCAAAGCTTAAAAAAAAATATGAAAGAACATCAAATCAAATAGTCTGCAAATGCTGGCAACTCTGAATAGAGACTGGGAAATAGAATACAGTGAGTTTGTAAAAAAAAAAAAAGAAAAGAAAAGAAAGAAAGAAAACCTTTTCTTAACTTTTTACAATGGTGGTCTAATACAATATTTGTCCTTTTGTGATTGACTAATTTCCCTCAGCAAAATGCCCTCCAGTTTCATCCATGTTGTGAGGTGTTTTGCAGATTCATTGTGTGTATGTATCAAAGTTTGTTAAACCATTCTTTTGTTGATGGGCATTTAGACTGTCTCCATCTTTTTGATGTGTTTCTTACAAATAGCATACTGAAGAATCCTGTTTTCTTATCCATTCTTCTATTGTCTGTCTCTTGACTGGTGCATTTACATTCTTGTAATTATTGTTGTTATTGTTAGGTGCCACCGAGTTGGTACCGACTCATAATGACCCTTTGCACAACAGAACAAAACACTGCCGGGTCCTGGGCCAACCTAATAATCATTGCTACATTTAAGACCGTTGATGCTGCCACTTTGCCAGTGCATATCATTGGGGTTCTTCCTCCTTCCCTGTGATCCTCCACTTTACCAAACATAATATCCCTCTCCAGTGACTGGTCTCTCTCCTGGCAATATGTCCAAAGTATGAGAGATGAAGTCTGGCCATACTGGCTTCCAAGGAGCACTCTGGCTGTACTACATCCAACACAGATTGGTTTGTGTTCTTTGGGCAGTCCATGGTACTTTCAATATTCTCCTCTAATACCATACCTCAAATGCATCAATTTTTCTACAATCTTTCTTATTCACTGTCCAATTTTTGCATGTATATGAGGTTATTGAAAACACCATGGCTTGAGTCAGGTTGGTCCTCAAAATGACATCTTTGTTCTTCAATGCTTTTGAAGGTCTTGTTCAGCAGATTTACCTAATGCAGTATGTCATTTGATTTCTTGACTGCTACTTCCATGAGTGTTGGTTGATCCAAGAAAAATGAAATCTTTTAACAACTTCAATTTTTTCTCCATCGATAAGAAGTTGTTTATTGGTCCAGTGGTGAGGATTTTTGTTTTCTTTACATTGAGATGCAATCTAAACAGAAGGCTGTGGTCTTTGATCATCATCAGTATTTTAAGTCCTCACTTTCAGCAAGCAAGGTTGTATTATCTGCATATCACAGGTTGTTAATGAGTCTTCCTCCAATCCTGATGCCACATTTTTCTTCATATAATCCAACTTCTCTGATTATTTGCTCAGCATTCAGGTTGATTAAGTATGCTGAAAGAATACAACCTTGTCGCACACCTTTCCTAAATTTAAACCATTCAGTGTTCCCTTGTTCTGTTTAAATGACTGCCTCTTGGTCTATCTACAGGTTCCTCATGAGTACAATTAAGTGTCCCAGAATACTCAGTCTTCACAACGGTATCCATAGCTTGTCATAATCCACACAATTGAAAGCCTTTGCACAGGATAACATCTTTCTGGTATTCTCTGCTTACAGTCGTGATCCATCTGACGTCAGCAATGATAGAGCTTGTTCCATGTCCTCTTCTAAATGATATCCCTCGTTCCACATC
>NW_006408554.1:10802305-10806945 GCF_000296735.1 Chrysochloris asiatica | reverse complement strand
CCCCCCATTTTGGGTAGCCAATGTCCAAGTTGCCCATCCCTGTCTACTCTGTGTATGGAGGGGGTGGGAATGATCCTTGCTGTAAGGATTTATTCCTTCTTTTGAGTTACTGCACCCATAGGTGTAGGTCAAGTTCATCAAATTGTATCAGATTACTCTTTTTTTCCCTCATCTGTCTTCTTCTGGTTTCCTCATTTTATTTTTATGTGAAGGCATATATATTTTATTTGAGGCTACCCTGTAACTTTGTAATTTATTTTTACCCATTTAAAAGTTTATTTTATCTTGAAATCTGCTTGACTTCCTTGACATTTGGAAGCTTTATATCAACACTAGTCTGTCTTTTTGCTTTGTAGTTGACTTCATTATAAACAGATATCTCTGGTTCCCTATTTTCGGTCTTGTACATTTGCTTTACTTTAAATACTTCTAAATTTGGATTGAATTCTGTGTGTTGTTGTCAGATATGGTTGCTTGCTGTTGTTTCTCAGTCCAAAGAATACCTTTTGTAAAGTTGTATGGTTATTACAGATTCCTTTCAGTTCTCTTTATCTGGAAATGTCTTAATTCCACCATCATATTTTAGAAACAGCGTTGCTTGGTATATGATTCTTGTTTGGCAGTTTTTTTCTTTCAGAGTTTTTATATGTGATTCCATTGCCTTCTTGCCTACATGGTTTCTGCTGAGAAATCAGAGCTTAGTCTTATTGGTTCTGCTTTGTAGATAACATTTCATTTCCCCCACCAAGCTGTTCTTGGGATTCTTTCCTTTGGTTTTGGAAACACTGATTATGATATGTATTGGTGATTTTCTTTTGGGGTCTATCCTGTTTGGTGCTCATTCAGTGTCTTGAATGCTTGTCTTCTCACCTTTCATGATGTTAGGAAATTTTTCTTCCAACATCTCTTTGAGTATCTTTTCTGTACTTTTCTTTGCCGCTTCCTGTTCTGGAATTCTGGTCACCAATGTTATTCCTCTTCATGCTGTCTCACATAACTCTTAGGACTTCTTCATTCTTTTTATTATTATTATTATTATTCAGCATACTAGTGTGAACAGTTTATCTTCAAGCTCAATGATTGCTTTGAATCTACTCCTTTACCTTTTCAATGTATTGTCCATTTCTGAAATCTTCATATTAATTTTCTGGATTTCTAATTGTAGATTTTGTATTGTTTCAATATTTGCATTTATTTTGCCTATTTGTTCTTGTAGTAGTCTCCTGAATTCTCCTAAAGTTTTTCTGTGTTCTCCTTGCTTTTCTCTATCTTTCTGTCAATCTTTTGAAGGTACATAAATATCATGCTTTTGAATTCTTTTTCAGTTAGTTTCATTACCTTTCTTTCTCAGAAATGTTTTCTGGCTCTGTATCTTGGTCATTTATTTTAGTCCCTGTCTCTTGATTCTTCATGTGAACTAAAATTGTCTGATAGCTCTAGAACTTTATGGTATTGTCATATTTAGTTAATGATTTTATGTTCTTAGACTCTCACCAACTCTCTCCTGTGGGTGTAGTTAAAGGATGGAAGCGTGTCTACCATTCTCGTTTGCTGCTTGCCATTCATGCATCTCATTTTAGGGTGGGTTTGGCTGATATTGCTCACTTATTGCTAAGGATATTTTTAAAAATGGCTGTCACTGAACATTCACATGGAACTGCCAGAGGTTCACGCCAGATTGAAACAAGGATGTAGAAAGTGGGATATCATTGCTGATGTCAGATGGATCCTGGCTTAAAGCAGAGAATACCAGAAAGATGTATTTTCTTGACTACACAAATACCTTTGATTGTGTGGATCATGACAAGCTATGGACAACATTGTGAAGAATGAGTAAGTATTCCAGAACACTTACTTGTGCACATGAGGAGCCTGTACATAGACTAAGGGGCAGTTGTTCAAACAGAACAAGGGTACTGAATGTTTTAAAATTAGGAAAGGTGTGTGACAAGGTTGTATTTTTCACCATACGTATTCAATTCAAGCTGTATGTTGAGCACATAATTTGAGAAGCTGAATTATATGAAGAAGAACATGGTATCAGGATTAGAGGAAGAGTCATTAACAACCTACGATATACAGATGATACAGTTTTGTTAGCTGAAAACGAAGAGGAGTTAAAATACTTACTGATAAAATACATCCTTTGGTATGGAATGTGCCTCAATGTAAGCAAAACAAAAGTCCTCACCAGTGAACCAATAAATAACATCAAGATAAATGGAGAAAAAATTGAAGTTTTCAAGACTTCATTTTGCTTGATCAATCACCAACATTCATGGAAGCAACAGTCAAGAAATCAAATAACATATTGCATTAGGCAAATCAGCTGCACTAGATCTCTTTAAAGTGTTCAAAAGCAAAGATGTCAGTTTGAGGATTAAGGTGAACCTGACCTAAGCCATGATATTTCCAATAATATCACATGCATGGAAAGTTGGACAATGAATAAGGAAGACCTTAGAGGAATTGATATATTTGAGTTATGGTGTTGGAGAAGAATATTGAAAGTACCGTGAACTGCCAAAAGAACAAACAAATCTGTGTTGGAAGAAATACAGCCAGAATATTCCTTAGAAGTCAGGGTGGCCAGTTTGTGTCTCTCATACTTCAGGAGGGAATAGTCTCTGGAGAAGGACATCATATTTGGTAAAGTGAAGGGTCAGAGAAAAGTAGAAAGACCCCCAATGAAATGGATTGGCAACAGCAATGGGTTGAAGTGTGGCAATGATTGTGAGGTTGATGCAGGGTCAGGCAGTGTTTTGTTCTGTTGTGCATAAGGTTGCTATGAGTTGGTACTGACTTGTTGGCACTTGGGAACAACAACAATGATTGCTATTGATTTTATTTCCAGTATCCAAATGGGATTCTTATTATGCTCTCCTAGCTGGTCTCCTTACCCATCCCTATTTTAAAATAAAATTTGCTTCTTATTTAATCAAACTCATTTTTTTTCTAGCAACATGGCTTTGCCTTTTTGTTTTTGTTTTGTTTTTTTCTATCATTCATTCATTTATGCAACAAACCTGTGCCAGGTATTTTTTTAAGCATTTGTGAGATAAAATTGAATAAGGTATTGTCTCCACACTGAAATAAATCATAATCCTGCATCAAAAACTACAACACACTACCAATGGGAACCTATAGAAGCACAACTAGTCCAACCTGCTTGAGTCCAAGGTATATAAAACAATTGGTGAAACAAACTCAAAAGATAGATGGGGCATTAGGGAATAGTTTAGAGGAGGGCTACAAACTGGAACATTTCTCTTCAACCAACCGCTGAGAATTTTAATTTCTGTCCCATGTACACTGAATCAGAACCTACATTTAAAAAATTACCAACAAAGGGTTCAAAATAGAATTAACCAGTTCAAAACCCTAGTTTGGAGATGCGACACCAGCTAGAAGGAACAGCTCGTACAGAAGCATGGTGTTGTGTTAGAAATGATGGTGCATTCAGAGAAAGACAATTATGTCAGTAGGTGGGAAGGAAGATGCAGGGGGAGAAAGGGCAGGAGATTAGACTGAAAAGTAAGCAACAACTATTGTAGTTGTTGTTGTTAGGTGCTATTGGGTTGCTGCCATATCACAGTGAGTTTATGCACTGCCCAATCCTGTGCCATCCACACAATTGTTGGGATTATGTCACTTATTGCAGCCATGGTGTCAATCCACCTTGTTGGTGGTCTTCATCTTTTTCGCTGACCCTCTACTTTACTAAGCATGATGTCCTTTTTCAGGGATTCGTACCTCCTGATAACATGTCCAAATTTCTTGAGACGTGTCCAGAAGCATACTTCTTATACTGTACTTCTGCCAACACAGATTTGTTTGTTCTTCTGGCAGACCACACTGCTTTGAATATTCTTCTTCAAAGGCATCAAGTCTTCTGTTTTCCTTATTAACTGTCCACATTTATGAAGTGGTGGAAAATATCATGACTTGGGTCAAACACACCTTAGTCTTCAAGTGACGTCTTCACTCTTTAACACTTTGAAGAGTTTTTTTCCTATAGACTTGCCCAATGCAATATGTTGTTTGATTTCTTGATGGCTTTTTCTATGATCATTTGATTGCAGATCTAAGCAAAATGAAATTTTTGACAACTTCAATCTTTTCTCCATTTATCATGATGCAATTTATTGGTCCAGTTAGAAAGATTTTCATTATGATACTTATTGGTCAAACTGTGAGGAGATTTGTTTTCTTTACACTGATTTGTAATACAAACTGAAGTTTATACTCTTCTAACTTCATCGGTATTTCAAGTCCTTTTTGCTTTCAGCAAGCATGTTTGTTAATGAAACTTCCTCCAGTTCTGATTTCACGTTCTTCATATAGTCCTAGATTCTTAGATTATTTGTTCAGCACACAGATTGAGTAAGTATGATGAAAGGCTATAACCCTGATGTACACCTTTCCTGATTTAAACCATTCAGTATCACTGTGTTCTGTTTAAATGACTGCCATTTAGCTTTGCATGAGCAAAGTCAATGTTCTGGAATTCCCATTCTTTAAAATGTTATCCATAATTTGTTAGGATCAAACTCAGTCAAATGCCTTTGCATAGTCAATAAAACAAAGCTGATCATCTCTCTGGTATTCTCTGCTTTCAGCCAAGCTACATCTGACATCAG
>NW_006408554.1:10790280-10802205 GCF_000296735.1 Chrysochloris asiatica | reverse complement strand
GTAATACAAACAGAAGTTTATACTCTTCTAACTTCATCGGTATTTCAAGTCCTTTTTGCTTTCAGCAAGCATGTTTGTTAATGAAACTTCCTCCAATTCTGATTTCACGTTCTTCATATAGTCCTAGATTCTTAGATTATTTGTTCAGCATACAGATTGAGTAAGTATGATGAAAGGCTATAACCCTGATGTACACCTTTCCTGATTTAAACCATTCAGTATCACTGTGTTCTGTTCAAATGACTGCCATTTAGCTTTGCATGAGCAAAAGTCAATGTTCTGAAATTCCCATTCTTTAAAATGTTATCCATAATTTGTTAGGATCAAACTCAGTCAAATGCCTTTGCATAGTCAATAAAACAAAGCTGATCGTCTTTCTGGTATTCTCTGCTTTCAGCCAAGCTACATCTGACATCAGTAATGATATCTTTCGTTCCACATTCTTTTCTGAATCTGATTTGAATTTCTGGCAGTTCCCTGTTAATGTACTGCTGCAACCATTTTTAAATTATCTTTAAGACAGTTTTACTTGCATGTGATATACAATTAACAAATACCTGCCCTTGATAGAGAGATATGAATGGACACTGGTGATGCAGTACTTGAGTGCTTGGACGTTACCCAAAGTGTCAGTGGTTTGAACCCACCAATTCTGAGCAAGAAAAGACCTCGAGATCTGCTCCTGTAAAGATTTTGACCTAGAAAATCCTACTGTCATAGGATAATTTTATTTTTGATACTTCTATATTTTTGATTGTGTGGCACTGTGAGTTAATGTGCCACACTGCAAACCTGTTTGAACTGTAAGGTCGGCGGTTCAAGCTCACCAGCCGCTCCTTGGAAACTCTATACAGGGTCTCTATGGGTCGGAACTGACTCAATGGCACTTAGCAACAACAAATATTTTTGTTTGACTCCTGGTGTTGTGCTGGAGGATAAACACTGGACTTCAAACCAAAGGCTGGTGGTTTAAAACCTACCAGCTTCTCTGTGGAAACCCACACAGGGTCAATATGAGTCAGAACTGACTCAACAACACTTAGCAATACCATCACATACTTAGTATGATTTCTGGGTAATGTTGTCATGTGTGTTAATCTCCAGGCTTTGTCTTCCACTGTGTGTTCTCTGTCCAGAGGTTTCCCTTTAGCAGTTCTTGTTTGATTGGTCTGGTTTTTACAAGTCTCTATAATTTTTGTTTATCTGGGAATGCCCTAATTACTCCATTGTATTTGATGGATAATTTTGCTAGATACATAATTCTCACTTGGTAAATTTTTGCTCTAAGAGTTTTGTATTTGTCATCTCATAGCCTTTTCCTTGAATAGTTTCTGCCAAGATACCAGAGTTTAGTCTTATTGATTCTCTTTTGTAGGTGACTTTTCAGTTTCTAGAGTGTTTTCAGGATTCTTTCTTTGCCTTTGGTTTTGGAAAGTTTTATTATGATGTCTTAGTGATTTTCTTACAGAGTCTATTCTATTTGACATTCTTTGGAGCTTTTTGAATGCATATCATCTGGTCTTTCATCATTTTTAGGATGTTTTCTTCCAAAATTCTGTTTTCGCAGTGGTTTTTGGTTTGTTCTTTTTGCTTTTTCCTGTTTTGGGAGCTCCAATCTCACATAAGTTATTTGTCTTGATTTGTTGTTGTTGTTGTTGTTGTTAAGTGCCGTCGAGTTGGTTCTGACCCATAGTGACCCTGAACAGGGTTTCCGAGGCTGTAAATCTTTACAGGAGCAGAAAGCCTCATCTTTTTCCTGTGGAGCAGCTGGTAGTTTTGAACTGCTGACCTTGCGATTCGCAGCCTGATTTGTAACCAGAGGCCCTTGTCTTGATTACATCCGCTATAATTCTTAGACTTTCTTCAGTTTTTGTTTTTTTCTGATTATTCATCTAAGAGAATAGCATTAAGAGATTTGTCTTCAATATCATGAATTCTGTCTTCCATTGAGTTAGTTCCACTCTTTTGCTCTTCCAATGTAATATCCATTTCTGAATTTTTATTATTAATATTCTTGATTTCATTTTGCTGTTTTTGTATGGTTTCTAATTTTTCATTTATTTTGTTAATCTACTTTTGTATTGTTTTCTTGAGTTATTCTAGAGTATCTTTTTTTTCTTTTATTTTGACTGTAGTTTTCTTGATCTCATTCTTAAACTGCTGAAAGGACCTAAGTATAACTCTTCTGAATTCCTTATCAGGTAGTTCTAATAATATTTCTTCCGCTGTAAGCTAGTCTAGCCCTGTATTTTGTTCACTTCTTTGAGCCATCTTTTCCTGCCTTTTTTGGGTGAGATTTGAAGTTATCTGTTTCTTTGAAGCATTGTTGTATTATTGTATTCATTTGTGGATTTCATGTTGCTTTGCTTCACCCTGATTTTTCTGTTTTGCTTTGTTTTAATATATTCAGGCAGTGGGACAGGTGTGCTACTCTAATGCTATATTCTGTTGTTAGTTTGGCTGCACCAGGCATTCACTTCCTGTCTCTGGGTGGATTTGGTACCAGGTGGGCCTGTGGGTATGAGTTATCCTTTGTCATGCAGAGCAGGTGAGTAGACTGGGTGGGTGTTAGTCCCCATCTATCATAAACCCAGTGATGTGGAGCAGGTGGTGACACTCACCCAGTGGATTGTGACAGATATTGTGTGTATGGCAGGGTAGGGTCAGCTACTCCCCACTGCTGGGGGGAAAAAAACAGATTTTAAAAAGTGGAGAGAATTTTTTTAAAAGGGGTTCAAAACAAGGAACACATAGAGGGAAGCCCTAAGCAGGAATAAAAGAGAAATGAGAGGGAAAAAAAAGAAAAAAGGAGAAAACAGACCCAAAGTTGCAGAGTTATAGTGTGAACATTAGCTGACAAGCCTGAGGGTGGCAGAACGTGAGAGCATGCACCTTGTTCCATGGGTGCACACGATTAAATGCTGTGGGCCTGGGGCAAGTGCTGTTGTTGTTGTTAGGTGCCATTGAGTCGGTACTGACTCATAGTGACCTTATACACAGTAGAACAAAACACTGCACTGCTCGACCCTGGGCCAACCTCACTATTGCTGCACGCTTGAGTCCACTGATGCTGCCACTTGGCCATTCCATCTCTCTGAGGGTCTTCCTCTTTTTCTCTGACCCTGCACCTTACCAAACATGATACCCTTCTCCAGCTACTGGTCCCTCCTGACGATATGTCCCAAGTATGAGAGACGAAGTTTAGCCATCCTGGCCTCCAAGGAACATTCTGGCTGCACTTCTTCCAACACAGATCTGTTGGTTCTTTTGGCAGCCCTGGGCAAGTGCTACTAAATGCCAAAGTGATGGGCTACAGAGCACCCACTCTGTGGTATCAAAAACAGGGTGGGGAAGTAAAGAGGAAGAAAATCAAGAAAGGAAAAAGAGGGGAAAAATAAAAATGGGGTGGGAAGAGGGACACACTAAGAAGAAAGGAAAAAAGTTAAAAGAAAATATAGAAAAATAGCAGCACAGTACAGGTGAAAGTGCAAGCTAGCAACATGGTTGCATCAGACACAGAGGGCCCCCACTGCTCGTGTGCACACCACAACCAAGGAGTTGACAGGGTGATGCATCTGCTCCACAGGCTTAACTTGGCAGTGGGTGGAGTTACAAGAGAAGAGGGAAAAAAAAAAGCAGTGAAAGAAAAAGGAGGACAGAGAAAAGAACGAAGATGAAATATAAGTAGAAAAGCAAAAAAATGTGGCATAGCATAGCAGTAGGGGAAACTTGACCAGCGCTGAGTAGATGGGACACAGGGATCATCAGGAAATAAAGTAAGGGGGAGAACACACCCCTTTGTTCATCATTCACTGATGTAGGTGTTGGTGCAGTTCTGGGTGAGTGGAGCTAGTTCTATATTTCCTCCTCCAATCAGAACATTGCTTGTAAGAATTCAAAATGGTACACTGTGCTTGTTGCAGTTTACCACTTCTTATTCCTTCTTACACTTTGTTTTTGTTTAGGTTATTCCTCTCACTGGTATTTGATACACTTCTTTATACTTTCCTTTGAACTCTGGGTTCCAGGATTGCCATTCACATTAGTTTTACTTGGTTTCTTGAGTCTTTGTAGTAGATGGTCTGAGTGATATATTTGTCTAATCTGCCATCTTAGACCCCACAGAACTTTCTGAACCTTCCTGGGACAGGAGTTGGGAGGAGGAGGAGGAATGGATGATGCAGTCTAGGAAGGTCACCTGGGCCTGGTTTGGTACCAAGTGGGTCCTAGTTTTGTCCCTCTCCCCTTGGAGGCTTTATGACCCTCTGCCTCAGTTTCTTGCCCATGGGGTTCTCCAGATGCCCCAGGAATTTCAGGACTCTCATCTGCTCATCAGACCAGGACATTCTACCATGAACCCAAGAGAGTATTCTGGCAGGCTGATCATTCCCCACCCACACTGGCAAAGGCTTGAATCTACCTGAATATTTTTCTTATAGAACCAAGTGAGTTTGGGCAGACAAAACAGAGATGACATGCAGATTTGTGGTAACTCAAATTGTTTCTATAGACAGAGACCCCATGCACAGTGTAGGAGTGTCCCTGGTGTATAAGATGGTAGCATAATTTCTAATACAAATACTCAGTTGGTTTGGTTTGGTAAAACAATGCTGCTTTGGAGTTAGAAGTTAAGTTTCTCCAAACTTGCCATCCATTGTTGTCCTCTGTGTGCCAATAGGATATTTCTAATGATAATGACCTTCATGTGTACACAGGCGATTTCAACACAAGCTCTTATTCAGAATTTTTTTTTTTTTAAGTTGCAGTTACAGAGACATATGTTACCTCTGAGTTAAAAAAAAAAACAACAACAAACAAATAAAACCTCAGGCTCCAAATCATGATGACCCATTTGTGTGAGAGTAAAACTGTGCTCTGTAGAGTGTTCAATGACTGATTTTTCAGAAGTAGACCACAGATTGTCAGGTGTTTATTCCAACATGCCTTGGGGGTGGACTTAAACCTCCAATCTAGCAGTCAAGAGTGCTCATGTTGATACCACCCATGGTTGAGAGTTTTCATGATACACCTGGAGAAGTGATTCCTGCCATTTCAAAGCCAGGTGCTATGGAAAGGGAATGTCACCCATGCAGTCACCTAATCAAAATCAGGCAGTCCCTAGATTATGAATGAGCTATGTTTCTAAAGCTAGCTTTAAGTCCAATTCATACATAAGTTAGAACAATTAGGTACAGTTCATATTTAATGTCAGCTAGTCTTGTATTTGTCTTGGTATATAGCATATAATGTCCCTTTCTATGAATAAAAAAATTAAATAAAGACTTACAAATAAACTGAAACATCTTTAACCTAATAAACTACAATAATAATAAAAATAATGCTTTAATGCATTTGTTATTATGAACCATCTTACTTCAAAATTTTAATGTGATAGTCTTTACTAGGAATGGTTCATGTAAACATGTAAGTCAGATGTTTGTAATCCAGCAACTACCCATATTCTCAAGCCTCAGCCTCTCTCCCAACATTTTATACTAAGCCATGGCTTCTCCATCCCTGGAAGGTTGCCTTTCTCATTGTCCTCTTTCACTCTGTACGGTGGTTAGTGTCTACCCCTGGAAGCTCTGTAGCTGGCTTCTGCTCACATTGCGATTTCTCTAGGGAGAATACTTAATTGCATTGGGTTGATACCTTTTGGTACTGGGTACCTTGCAGGGTTCTCAGATTTAAACCACCTCTCAGTCTTTAACTCACTTACTGGTCCCTGATCCCATTTGCATGTGGTCACAACAATGAGGTCACATAATACAAAGTATGGACCTTGGAAAGCAGACAGTGATTCTGGCTGCTTGGAGGCTGGTGGGAGTAGCTGAAGAAGGAGTTTTTAATTCATAATGCAGTCATCAAAGCCCCAGTGCTGCCACAGACCCAAGCTTGACCAGATCAGCTTCCATCCCAGAAGGGAATGTGCAGCCACACATTTAGGCCTTATTATTGAGAGGCTTGTACTTAATTATAGACTGCACGCTGATAATTTATCACACCATATGTTGCAATGCCAGAACTAAAGTTGCCGTTTTCCACTTTCATTCAGATGTGGTTCACACTGAATGTTCCCAGAGGACCTGGTGCCCTGTATGTAGGTGGTGAATCACATAGAGGGTTTCATTTGCCTCTGTAATTATCGATTTGGGGTCTGAGATTAGAACTGAAAAGTTGGGGCTAAAACATTTAACTGTGAAGTCCATATGTGATGATTTTCTTGTAAGAGTTTCATCCTAAGTAATAATAATGATAATAAAAATAAATTTTCAGCCTTTATTTTCCTATTTAGAATACATGGAATTCTATTGCAAGAGTGATCTGTGTTGAAAACTTTTCTGTCAACCTTCAGGGATCTCTCTCAGAGACTTAACTCTGCAGAAACTGTTTGCTAACATTTAGGATGAACCACTCATCTATCTGTCAGTTGTCCTACTGTGGTGGCTATATGTTGCTGTGCCACTGATACTTTAAATACCAGCAGAGTCACCTCTGGTGGACAGGTTTCAGCAGAGCTTCTAGACTAAGACAGACTAGGAAGAAGGAGAGATGTACCTTTTCTGAATGGTTAGTCACTAAGAACCTTGTGGACAGTAACAGCACATTGTCTAACATAGTGTTAGTTGATAAGCTGCTCAGGTTGGAAGGCACTCAATATATGATGGAGAAACAGCTGACTCCTCAAAGTACAGTTGGCCTTAATGACATGGATGGGGAAAGCTTTCAGAGCCTTTATTTGCTGATGTGGAAAAATGAGAAGCAACAACTGCAAACATCTATTAGAACACAGAATATACAAAGTGTGAATCTAGGAAAATTGGAAAACCTCAAAAATAAAATGAAATGCATAAAGATCAATATCCAAGGTATTTGTGAACTAAAGAGGATTATTGGTGTGGTTCTGTGTAGGATAAGTGATGGAATGCTAACCACAGGTTGATGGTTCAGACCCACCAGTTGCTCCTAGGAAGCCCTATATAGGGTCTCTATGGATCAGAACTAATTCAATGGCACTTAATAACAACAAGTACAATTTTACTTGCATGTACTATTAGTGGTATTATTAGATGATTTCCACTTTCTGTTTAGTTACCTGTCTTTGGAATGGGCACAGGAATTGAAGCTGGATTCAGAAGAGGAAGTGGAATGAGGAATACATTGTTGACATCAGATGGATTTTGACTAAAAGCAGAAAATACCAGAAAGATGTTTATTTGTGCTTTATTGACTATGCAAACACAACTGACTATGTGGATCATAACAAGCTGTGGATAACACTGCAAATAATAGGTATTTGTTGCAGACAGGTATTCCAGAACACTTCACTGTACTCATGAAGAACCTGTACATAGACCAAGATGCAGTTGTTTGAAAAGAACAAGCAGATACTGAATGGTTTAAATTCAGGAAAGGTGTGTGCCAAGCCTGTATCCTTTCACCATACTTATTTAATCTGTATGTTGAGCAAATAATATGAGAAATTTGATTATATGAAGAAGAACATGGCATCAGATATGCAGATGACACAACCTTGAAATATTTCTTGGTGAGTTCCAAAGACTACAGCCTTAAATATGGATCACACCTCAATGTAAAGAAAACAAAAATGTGCAAACTGGACCAATAAATAACATTATGATAAATGGAGAAACGATTGAAGTTGTTAAAGACTTCATTTTGCTTGTGTCCATAATCAACAATCCTGGAAGCAACAGTCAAGAAATCATGTGATATATTGCATTAGGCAAATATGCTTCAAAAGACCTCTTTAAAATGTTAAAGAGCCAGGGTGTCACTTTGAGGATTATGATGCTCCTGACCAAAACTATCATATTTTCAATTGCCTCATATGCATGTGAAAATTGAACAATAAATAAGAAAGACTGTAGAAGAATCAATGCATTTGAGTTATAGTGTTAGTGAAGAATAGCGAAGGTACCATGGACTGTTAGAACAAACAAATACGTCTTATAAGAGGTACAACAAGGATGATCCTTAGAAGGGATGAAATGAAGAGTTTGACTGTTGTACTTTGGATGTATTGTTAGGAGGGACCCGTTGCTGGAAGAGGAAATCTGTTTGGTAAAGTAGAGGATCATCAAAAAAGAGGAAGAAGCCCAACAAGATGAATTGACACCATGGGAACCAAAAAGGGCTCCAACAACAATTGTGAAGATGGCACAGAACCAGGCACTGTTTCATCCCTATGTGTCAGAACTGTTTCGATGGCACTTACCTACAGCAACAAAACAGGGCATAATAAGGATCCTCTCAACCTTCGCATCTTAGTTATCTGATGATACTGTAACAGAAATACCACAAGTGAGTGACTGACTTTAAACAATAGAAACTTATTTTTCACAGCTCGGAAGACTGTGAAAGTCCAAATCAGGGTCTTGGTTTAGTCAATTCATTCCTTGTGGGTAGCTCTGGGAATTCTTTGGTTCCTTGTCATTTCATGACTTGAATATGATCTTCACACATTGTCTGTACATCATTGACAGGAATGTAAAATAGTGTACCACTGTGAAAAGCAGTTTGGTTGTGTCTCAAAAAAGTTAAAAATGCAATTATCACGTGACCTAGCAATTGCACTCTTGGACATACCCAAAGAGTTGAAAGCAGAGACTCAATCAAATATGATGTATGTACAATATTCATTACAGAAGAGTAACTGGGGAGTTATTGTTTAAGGCACACTTAGTTTCTGTCTGTTGTTGTTGTTATTAAGCACTATCGAGTTGATTCCAACCCATAGCAACCCTGTATAAGCTTTCCAAGGAGCAGCTGGTGAGTTTGAACTGCTGAGCTTGTGGTTCAAACTGACTTTGCAGTGTAGCGCATTAACCCACAACACCACCAGGGGATGGAAACATTTGGAAACAGATAGTAGTAATGTTTGTACAGCATGGTGAATGTCATGGATGTCACTGAACAGTTGACTATAATAGTGGGGATGGCAAAAGTTTTATTATCTACATATTGCCACCGGTTTCTTAGAAGTCTACACAATGATCCTGGCTGATTTTCCCATTTGCTTTATTCCAGGGCTTTGAGTGATACAGCTAGTATGCAAATATCTTTATACTAAAATATCTGGTTTAATGAAGTAAATGACTTTCATTTCCACTTTGAGATTTAATAGTATGGTAACATCTTATGCTTAAAATTATTTAAGTTGTTAATATTATACTTGTAGTATATTTATTTTATTTGCAGTTCCGATCTTGACTAAATTAAATTGATAATTTTGTTTCAGAGCTTGCTTTTCTTTATTACAATTTTCTTTTTTATTGTGATGTGGGTGAAAGTTAAAAGAGCATGTTAGCTTTCCATTCAACAGTTTATATACATTTTGTGTCATGACAGTATTTGCAACTCCCTCCCTGGGTTTCCTGTTTTCACTCTTCCTTCTTTCTTGCCCTTTTTGGGCTCTTCCTACCTTTTGAGCTTTGTGTTTGAGCCAGCGTTGTCCTTTTGGTCTAGTACAGTTCATTGTTCTGAGGAGCACATTCCCTGCAGATGCTACTGCTTGATTGGCTTGTCTTTTTTTGGACTGAAAGGTGATCCTTGGAGTGGGTTCAGTTCCTGATTTGAAAGGTACCTAAGGGCCAAAATCTAAAGAATTCCACTAGTCTCTATCATGGTTTTGAAATTTGTCTACATTTTTCTTCCACTCTGTCTATTGTAATCCTTCTCAAAGCTGTCAGCAGTGGTAGCCCAGTCTCATCCAGTTCTTGTTAGGGATAGTGGAGACTATAGTTCACATGGTCCATTGCTCTTTTGAAATAATTATTTCCTCTGTCTCTTATTTTCTTCACTCTTCTTTGTTCTGGACAGGGAGAGACCAATATCAGTAACTTAGATGGCCACTTACATGCTTGCAGTCTAGTGGATGTCAAGACTAACCAATCACATCATTAGGGTTCCATATACCTTATTTGCATTATTCCACTTCCATAAGGGAAGTGCACCTTATTTGCTTAGTTCCGTACAATCATTTGGTGAGGTTACAAAAGCATGGCTAGAAAAAAGTGACCCTTCACGCCACAAAGAGGAACTACATCAAGTGATCAAACAACTATGTTATAAGTCTTTATGAATTAACTCTCTGTTCAGAATTCTGGGTCATCATATGTGACCTGACCTGACCTTTCTTGGTAGTGGCAGTGGTTACGTGTCAGGGAGTCAGTTCTGACTTATAGTGACCCTGTATAGGAGTTTTGAGGCTGTAAATCTTTAAAGGAGCAGAAAGCCTCATCTTTGTCCCATGCAATAGCTGGTAGTTTTTAACTGCTGCCTTGGAGGTTAGCAGCCCGATTTGTAACCACTACACTACCAGAGTTTAGCAAACCCTCTTCTCACAATGTCCAAGTTTTCAGCTCTTCCTAGGCCTTGTCCTTCCAAAGGGCTCAGCCTGCTCCACAGGCCCCTTCCTTGATCTCTTCATGCTCTAAGTACTAGCCTTCCTTATTGCTTTATCCTCTCAAATGTTATATTTTTATCCAGCTTAGTTCTAAACAACACCAATGTTTCTACTCCATTATACTCATATTCTAGTTTATTTCATTGTTGCCATCATCCTTTGCTCTGCTGTTAAAAAAAAATTGACCACCAGTATTTCTTTTCCCATCAGCATGCCTTCCATTATCAATTTGAACTGTACTTGGCATCTCACAAATCTCTTTGTTAATGGAGTCTTGTTTCCTTCAATGGAGGCTGCCTATATTCTCACTTTCTGCAATCTCAGAAGGCAGATGGAAGGGTTTGATTGTTCACCATGACCTGTTGCTAATTCAAGACTAAAAGGATGATACGATTTTTTTTTTTTTTTTGCCATTCACTCACTCACTCACTCAAGGATGAGGATGAAAACAATCCTAAAGAATTTTGAGATTTGAATGTTGTTGTAAGTGAATAATTGTTTCCAAAGATATCCAAGTCCTAACCCCTGAGGCTTGCAAATGACACCTTATATGAAAAAAGGGACCTTGCAGATACTATCACATTAAGGATGTTGAGGTGGAGAAATTATCCTTGGTTATATAGAAAACTCCTAAATGTAGTCACAACTGTGGTTGTGTGAGGCAAAAGAGAAAGAAGATACAGAATACAAAGACAAAGTGACCACTAAATCAAGATAGTACAGTACTGACTTTGTAGATAGAGGAAGGGGCCATGAGTCAAGGAATGCAGGGAATGCATGGCTACAAGAAGGAAAGGGCAAAGAAACAGATACTTCTCTAAAGCCTCTGAGCCTCCAGACCTCTAAAGGGAGCACAGCCCTGCCTACACTTTGATTTCAATTGAAACAGGCTAAGATTCTGTGTCTTGGTAAGAGAATGGATAGATGACAGAGCTAATAATGCAGCCCATTGCACTCTCTGTAATTTCTCATGTGCTATATTCACTGAGTCCCGGTTTGGCACTGTGGGTTAACACACTGACCTGCAAAGTCAGTTTGAACCTCAAGATCGTGGTTCAAGCTCACCAGCTGCTCCTCAGAAACTCTATACAGGGTCACTATGGATTGGAACCAACCTGACAGCACTTAACAACAAAAACAACAACATATTCACTGTAATCTGCTTCTTCTTCACCTGTGTTACTGGAACTGCCATCAGAATGCCACCAAAGGTTTTCTAAATGCTGGATTCAGGTACACTTTTTAGGTCTTATTGTACTGCTAGTTATTTCTTACTTCTTGAATCTTTTTATGACCCCACACCCTATTGATAGTCTCCCTATCTGCTGGCATCAGCATATGCAGACCCTGGGTTGATCAGTGGCCCTGTGACATGGATGAAAATCCAATTTCCTCAAGGATAGCGAGCCATGGACCCTGAGGGCCAAAGGAAGTGACCTCCTGACATCCCGGGTTCATTGGTTTTTGCGAACTCACTGGTTGGCTACCTCTGTATA
>NW_006408554.1:10780158-10789190 GCF_000296735.1 Chrysochloris asiatica | reverse complement strand
GACACCTATCTAACTGGCTTTGTCTTTTCTTGCCCCTTTTCTGATATCTTGCAGTTTCTTATCTTCGTAGTCCTAAAATTGTATCCTCAAAAATGTGAAATTAGATTCCTATTTATTTACTTATTTATTCTACCTATTCTTTCTGGAACTGCTGTCATTCTTCTGGCTTTCAATACTCGCCCTGTACTGACAACGACCATATTTATGTTTACAACCTAGACATCTCTGTTCATTTCAGACCTGAGTATCCAGTGCAGTGCCAGAAAACTCAACCTTGACATTCCATGTTGTTATAAGTTGCCATGGCATAAGCTCTAACTCACGGTGACATTTCTTTGTAATGTAATGAAATGCTGCCCTCTTCTTCACCATCTTCATGATCACTGATCTATTTGAAACCTTGTAGATAATCCATGTTGCTGTTGCTAAGTGCCATTGCGTCAGTTCCAACTCATAGCCACCTTGTATGGGGTTTCTGTGGAGTGGCTGGTGGGTTTGAACCGCAGACCTTGTGGCTAGCAGTCCAACGATTATCCTACAGTGTCACACCAGGACTCCATTGTTGTTGTTGTTGTTAAGTGCCATCAAGTCAATTCCGACCCATAGCAACCCTGTATAGGGTTTCCAAAAAGCAGCCAGGAGGACTCCATAGACATCTCAAATTCAAAATATCAAAAATTGTACATTACCCTCTTTCTCACTATATCAACTTCTTTTTGTGTATTAGTCTGTAATGGTGACACCATCATTTACGCAGGAACTGAGTCACCCTGAGTCTTAACCTGTTACTCAAATCCCATATTTAATCAATCACTAAGTCGTTCTGATGTCACAGACTAAATACTCATTTGATTCATTTTCAAGTATTGTCCTTATTACTACTATCTGAGGTTAGGCATTGCTTACTTGGCCTTCTACAAGAATATTCTAATGGCTCATATTTTGTAAAATCCTTTTCCTCGTATCTACAAGAATGATAACCTATAGAGCAGATTCTTAAATTTTTGTTCATGAATAGCTCTGTATTATCCACAAATTAAAATGGCATTCAGCTGGTATTTGTTTCTTTGGTTTGGTTCCTGGTCTACCTCTCCAATCTCATTCCCTGTGTTCCTGCCTCATACTTAGGCTTCAAAACACAGGGCTGTCTTTTGTTCCTTCCCGCACAGTATACAATTTTCTATCTCTGTATTTCTTCACACTGTCCATTCTGCCTGAAACAATAATTTCTTTTGAAAAATTTCTTCCACAAGACTCAATTACAGTAAAGCAGGAAACGTTAGAGACTGAAAAGCTTGGATATATTGCCCAGAAGCTGGGGCAACTTGCAAGAGGCTCTGGATTTTATCTGAAATGGGAAACGCTCCCATCTAGTACCAGTGGTCATGTGTATTCATTTTCTACTTTTGTTGTTTAAAAAAAAAAAAAATGCCACAAAATTAATAGCTTAAGGAACACAAGTTTACTATCTTACAGTTTTGTACAACATAAGTCTCACTAGACTGAAGTCAGATGTTGGCAGATGTTTCTTTCTAGAGACTCTAGAGGAGAATTCATTTCTTTGTTCATATAGGTTGTTGAAAGAAGTCTGTTCCTTGTGATTGTAAGACTGAAGTCTCCTTTTTGTTGGTGATTGTAGGTTGAGGGCTATTTTTAGGTTCTTGAAGCTGCCTAACTCCCTTGGCTTTGGTCCATACCCCCATCTTCAAAGTCAACAATGGTGGGTTGAAGCCCTCTCTTGCGTCTCTCTTCCTTTTTCTGTTTCATTTCTCTCTCCCACGCTTCTACCTCCTTCCAATTATAAGAGCTCATCGGATTAGAATGATAAGCAATGGAAAATCTCCTCATCTCAAGGTCCTTAACCTTAATATCTGCAAGTCCTTTTTCCATGTAGGGTAACAGAATCACACATCTCTGGGAGAACACTACAATTAAGAGAGATGAACAGTTAAAACTTGAGATCACGTGATTAAGCTTTGTCTATAAACTTAATGTCCAACCACTTTTCTTTGTATTTTTTTTATTTAAATTTCAACCTCATTTAATTTTCAATAATTTAATTTTTAAAAGCTGAAAATCTATCTTTAAATAAACAATTATATAAGTTTAATTTAACTTTCTAACTTTAGGTTAGGAAAGGACTGAGTCCTATCTGGTTCATTTAATGAGTACGTCTAATAATGTTAGGTATGCAAATACCTTTTGGAACATTTATCTGGCGATCTTGTGCAAGGAGATATCTACAGATTTGCCAGCTCTGAAAGAAAACCTCAAAAGATGTTTAGAAGGTGACTAAATATTAATTTGTTGTTGTTTAATGCCATCTAGTCAGTTCCTGACTCATAACAACCTTGTATACGGTTTCTGAGGAATGATTGGTGAATTTGAACTGCCAACCTTGGGGTTCAAACCAACCTTGCAGTCCAGTGCTTTATAACACAGCATCACACATTATTTTATGTAAAATTTAAACAACTAGCTAATGATTTATCAAGGTTAAATAAACTTCTGAAAAAAGACAACCAAAGCACAATGAATAATCACAGCAGAAAAGAATAAATTATTTATAGAAAATTAAAACTATTAGGCAGAAAAGAAATTATTATGTGTTAGAAGAAATGCTAGTTCTTAAGATTATTATCTTGAAATTTTGTGTTTCCGTGCGCCAGCGGTGTAAGCGTGGGAGGGAGCCGGCAGACGGTGGCCCTCGTCGTTACACGGTGACCTCACTGACGTGCAAGTGCTCGCCGACTATGCAAAGAGGACTGAGAAAGTAGGAGGGTTTTCAGTGGTCATTTGATTGGACTCCAGCCTTCGTGTGACCGCATGAGCAAATATGACAGATACCTAGCATCTAGCAAAATAACGGCAGCTGCTTACCTTGACCCCGACTTGAATCACACTCCTAATTCCAGTGCTAAGTCTAGTCTGGAACGCTCCCCTGGGGCCATGGAGCGTGTGCTGAAAGTCTTTCACTATTTCGAAAGCAATAGCGAGCTAGCCACGTGGGCCAGCATCATCAGACAGACATGGAGACGTGACTGATGGATGTCAGGGACATCATTCAGAAGATAGTGGAGTCACAAAGTGAAGCACGTGGCGTGCTATAGATTCCACCTCAGCCACCTGTAGTCGGAGGAAGCCCACTGGCTCCATTTTGACATGGGCGTTTCCAACATGAGGGAGAAGTACTAAAAGGCACATCCCCCAGAGGAGTAAAAATATGAATTGAGAATTCGTTATTTGCCAAAAGGATTTCTAAACCCGTTGACTGAAGATAAGCCAACTCTGAATTTCTTCTATCAACATCCTTAACATATAATCATATGGTGGAGATCACTGACCAAGTGGACCAGGACATTGCGCTGAAGTTGGGTTGTCTAGAAATACGGCGATCAAGCTGGAAGATGCGGGGCAATGCACTAGAAAAGTAGTCCAACTATGAAGTTATTAGAAAAAGAAGATGTTGGTTTAAAGCAAATTTTCCCTAAGAGTTTACTGAATTCTGTCAAGGCCAAAACACTAAGGAAACCGATCCAACAGACATCTATACAATTTGCCAATCTTAATAGAGAAGAAAGTATTCTGAAATTCTTTGAGATTCTCTCCCCTGTGTACAGATTTGATAAAGAGTGCTTCAAATGTGCCTTTGGTTCAAGCTGGATCATCTCAGTGGAGTTGGTGATCAGTCGAAGAAGGCATCAGTTACCTGATGGACAAGGGCTGCCACCCCACACATCTAGCCAACTTTTAACAAGTGCAGACCATCCAGTATTCCCACAGCGAAGACAAAGACCGGAAAGGAATGCTACAGCCGAAGATAGCCCGTGCTCCCGCAGCCTCTGACAGTGACAGCTGCACCCTTAACCATTGCAGAGAATATGGCTCACCTGATCAATGGGTGAACGGAGCCATGGAGTCTTTCATCATCAGACCCCAGAAAGCAGGTGAACAGTCCCTGACATTGATATCAAAGCTTGCCAAAAGCAAGAAGTAGGGAGTGCAGACCCACGCTGTTTCCATGTCCGAGACGTACGATTATGCCAAGGTCATAGACGAGGAGGACACCCACACCATACCTTGCACCAGGGACTATGAGATTCAAAGAGAAAGAATTGAACTTGGACGATGTATTGGAGATGGCCAGTTCAGAGATGTGCATCAAGGAGTGTATATGAGACCGGAGAATCTAGCTTTGGCGGTGGCCCTTAAAGCATGTAAAAACTGTACTTCGGACAGCGTGGAGAGAAATTCCTTCAGGAAGCCTTGACCATGAGTCAGTTTGAGCACCGTCACATCTTGAAGCTGATTGGCGTCATCACGTAGAACCCTGTCTGTATAATCATGGAGCTGTGTATGCTTGTGGAGCTGAGGTTATTTTTACAAGTAAGGAAGTACAGCTTGGATCTGGCTTATCTGATACTGTATGCCTACCAGCTCATTATTGTTCTCCCATACCTAGATAGCAAAAGATTTGTACACAGGGACATTGCTGCTTGGAATGTTCTGGTATCCTCAACTGATTGTGTAGAATTAGGAGACTTTGGATTTTCCCAGTATATGGAAGACAGTATTGATTACAAAGCTTCCAAAGGAAAGCTGCCGATCAAGTCAATGGCTCCAGAGTCCATCAACTTTACCTCAACTAGCTACGTGTGGATGTTTGGTAGGTATATGTGGGAGATTCTGATGCACAAGGTGAAGTCTTTTCAAGGAGTGAAGAACAAGATGTGATCTGTCAGATTGAAAATGGGGAGCGATTGCCAATTCCTTCAAATTGTCCTCCCACCCTCTACAGCCTTATGACAAAGTGCTGGGCCTATGACCCCAGCAGGCAGCTCAGGTTTACTGAATTTAAAGCTTACCTCAGCATGATCCTGAAGGAAGAGAAGGTTCAGCAAGAAGAATGCATGAGTATGGAGTCAGGAAGACAGGTCACGGTGTCCTGGGGCTCTGGAGGGTCGGAAGAAACACTTCCCAAGCCCAGCAGACCTGGCTACCCCAGTCTGAGGTCCAGCGAAGAGATATACCCCAGTCCCCAGCACGTCATGCTGAGTAACCATTTTCAGGTCTCTGGCTACCCTGGCTCCCATGGGATCACAGACACGGCCGGCAGCATCTACGCAGGCCAGGCCCCCCTGCTGGACTAGCCCAACTCGTGGAACCACAGACCTCAGGAGATGTCCTTGTGGCAGCCCAGCATGGAGGACTCAGCAGCCTTGGATATGAGGGGGATCATGTAGATGCTCCCAGCCTACCTGATGGAAGAGCGGTTGATACCCGCAGCAACAGGAAATGGAAGAAGACCAGCGATGACTGGAGAAAGAGGAGCGAATCCTGAAGCCGGACTTGAGGCTCTCCCGGGTCAACATGGACAGGGAGGATGGAGGTCTCCAGGGACCGACTAGAAACCAGCATATTTATCAGCCTGTGGGGAAGCCCGATCCTGCCACTCCACCAAAGAAACCGCCACGCCCTGGAGCCCCTGGCCACCTGGGCAGCCTCAGAAGCCTCAGCATCCCTGGGGACAGCTACAACGCGGGAGTCAAGCTTCAACCCCCGGAGATCAGCCCTCCGCCCATGGCCAACCTCAACCGCTCCAACAACAAGGTATACATACGAGACTGTCACTGGCCTGGTGAAAGCTGTCATCGAGATGTCCAGTAAGATCCAGACGGCCCCGCCCAAGGAGTATGTGCCGATGGTGAAAAGTCGTCTTGGCCCTGAGGACGCTCCTGGCCACCGTGGATGAGACCATACCCAATCTGCCGGCCATCACGCATCAAGAGATCAAGATGGGCCAGAAGCTGCTGAATTCGGACCTGGTGGGCCTCATCACCAAGATGAAGGTGGCCCAGCAGTACGTCATGACCAGCCTGCAGCAGGAGTACAAGAAGCACATGGTGACAGCCGCGCACACCCTAGCTGTGGAGGCCAAAACCTGCTGGACGTCATCAACCAAGCGAGACTCAAGATGCTGGCACAGACTAGGCCACACTGAGCCTGGCTGAGGGTCCGGCCTTCCGTGCGGGGGAGAGACCCTCGCAAGATGTTCCCTCACTTCCATGTGGTGGGGTGAGGGTGGGGTTCCTTGCCACATCCCCTCTCCATCTTCATGGTGGGCCAGGGGGCTCCTCTGGGACGTCCCCTCGCTTTCCACGTAGTGGGGCAGGGAGGGGCTTCTCTCCATGTTCCCTCACCGTCCACCTGCAGCAGTGAGGAATCCCCTGTTGCCAGCACTTTAGCTCCCTCGCTCATGACTGACAGCTGGTCAAAATCTTCTCCCTTATGCAAGTTCAACCACATCTTGATTTGGGTTGGCTTTTTGTTTTGTTTTACTTGTGATGTTTTGAAAACTCGAGGATCCAACATGGGACAGTTTTCTGCAACTGAAAACTGTATGTGACACTCCTGTAAGGACCACGCCGAGTGTTCTGCCTTCACGCTAGGAGACGCTTTCAAGAAGACAACCAAGGGCTGACACGTGAATCCCTGAACTGCGGAAGCTGTGGATCAGAAACAGGAAGATGCGTGAAGAATTCCGGGAAACCCACGGGGCTGAGAATTCTTTTGCCTGTCATCGACTTCTTATGCAGACTGGAATTAGTTTCTGTTAGAACACCCTCCATTTGCAATATGCTATACTACTTTACAGAGAAAGAATATAAAAGCTTTATTTTGAAGACTTGAGTCATTTCAGAAAGGAAAAAAAAAATGACAACCCTCTGTGTCTTCGCTGTCTCTCCCTCTCCCGTGGGTCTGTGAAGCCCCTGGTTGGGAACTAGCTGCAGAACACAACTGACAACTCCTGTCATTTTTCACCAGAATAATGGGCCAGGTTGTTTTGCAGTGATTTTAATTTCTCTTGGGAGCAGCAGTGCTTTGAACCAGGATACTTCCAGACTGTGCCAAGATGTCCCATCACCAACCCCATTTTCCATTTTATACAGAAAATTGAAAGCCACGTTGATTCATTCATAGCCATGGGAATTCCCTATCCCTTCATTGTGTCCGTAGGTCTGCCCAGGAGAGGCTGAAGCTGAACAGAGGGGTCTGGGTTGCTCTTCTACCCTAAAGTGACACCACCCATTCTGCTAAATCATCATTGTGAAAGATACACCTTCCCTTATAATAGAATAACAAATTATTCTAAGGAAAAATTGAGTGAATTGTACAGTTACTTTGACCTATTAAAGGTGTTACCAGGAGAGTCCTGGGCATTAATAATAATAATAATAAATGTGCTTCTTTCCTATAAAAGATATTAAATTAAAATGATAGAGTATATACTACTGCTTTATTTACTAGATCTGTATTGACAATATTTGTTTATTTGCTGATTTACTTAATTATGCATTTAATTACTGATTTATTTGATACATTTATTTATTTACTAATTTCCTTCCTTTAGGAAATCATTATATTTCCTAAATATAACTCTTTTTTAAAGGGTTTTTGAAATAATCTACTTTAATTTCCTGCCCTCTAGTGACAAAAATAATGTACTTACGCCCTTACATTAAACAAATTCTTTAGTATCAGCAAATAAAATTGTATTAGAAAGTTAGAGTAAAGAAAATATGAGAAAGTCTGGTTAACATCAATGTACAAACTTTAGTACAACAAATACCATTTTGGTTTGACAAAATTTCTTATTCAGATTCTGATATACGCCTTTAAGAAAACACTGTACTATATATGATATTATATATATATATATATCTTTAAAACCAAAGGTGGTGAAACCTAAAAAATGCATAATTTTGAAATCTTTAATCTTAAATTAAGCTCTCGTAGCATGGTGGTTATGAATCGGGCTGCTAACGTCAGGGTCAGCAGTTCGAAACTACCAGCTGTTCTGCAGGAGAAAGATGAGGCTTTCTGCTACCATAAAGATTTACAGCCTCGGAAACCTTGTACAGGGCCGCTATGAGTCGGAACCGACTCCATGGCACATAACCACCACCAATCTTAATTATCAAAATTGAGTAAAATTTACTAATCCTAAAAATGACTCCCATTATCATATTCATTTGAATCTTAAAGTCCAGGAAGTATTCAGTTAAATAAAACAGCCTGGGAGTTTAAGCCAAATATAAAATTGATCTCTTCAAAAACTTATTCCTTGGAATTGTGGTGAAAAGTGTTTCTTCTCAGCACTCCCTACGTGGGCTGTTGTAGTTAAGTGCTATCAAGTCAGTTCTAACCCATAGTCACCTTGTATAGTGTTTCATAGGAGCAGCTGGTGAGCTTGAACTACTGAACTTGCAATTCAAACTGATTTTGCAGTCCAACTCATTAACCCATAGTGCCACACCAGGACTGCTAGGTGGGTTAGTGGGTCCTATATGATAAACCCATATTAACATGCCAAATTCCCTGACCCTTTGTTGTTGTTAAGTGTTATTGAGTCATTTCTGACCCATAGTGACCCTGTATAGGGTTTACAAGGAGCAGCTGGTGAGCTTGAACCGCCAACCTTGCAGTTCGAATGGCTTTGCAGTCTGGTGCATTAACTCACAGCACCACAGCAGGACTCCATTTGGGTTCCTGCTTATACAGTATACCAAAGCATTTCTGACATTTCAATATCAATTAATGAAGTCTACATTTTAGTCCAAGTTTAGTCAAACCCCCAAATAAACTCTTAGATGTTTTTCTAACCTCTCAAACTGAGAGGTTTTGATATGTTTCAATTCATTCTAACTGTATTGCTAGGGCTCAGCACTGACTACACAGCACCAAACAACAACATAGTACAAGCAACATTAAATTTGACTAGACCGACCTTACTGATATGGACTGAGTAAGCAGAGATTCTTCATTCATTGTTGTTTAGATTTGTGTCTCTCTAATATCAATAACAACAAAGATCAAAAAAGTAGAGGACAATAAATGCTGGTGATGATGTGGAGAGACTGGGACACTCCAGCATTGCTGGAGGGATTGCAAAACAGTACAAACTCTCTGGAAAGCAATATGGTGTTTCCTCAGAAGGTTGGAAATAGAAATACCTTATGATCTAGCAATTC
>NW_006408554.1:10778766-10779908 GCF_000296735.1 Chrysochloris asiatica | reverse complement strand
GTACATACACACAATGGAATACTATGCTACCTTGAAGAACAACAAGGAAGCTGTAAGCTATCATATAACGTGTGAACCTTGAGGACATTATGTTGAGTGAAGTTAGTCAGTCACAAAAGGAGAAATACTGCATAGGACCACTACTGTAAAAGACTAAGAAAAAGAACCCATATTAAAGGGGAGGAGGGCAATTCTTTGCTGGTTATCATGATGTGTGGGGTGGGGTGAGGGGAGGGAGGGGAAGGCTGAACAAAGAGTAGGGAATAGACACAGGTTAATTTGGGTGCTTGGGAGGGGGGCAATATACAAGAATGGGGAGGGGAATGGAAGAACAAAGTAGATGGGAAAACAATCAGGCAGGTTTGCATGGACTAAGTGGAACAATGGTAAATAATGATGTATGCACAACCTTGGAACAACAGGGCTCTGGGATACAGGGATTGAGACATGGATGGAATGTGCAAAAGGGGGGAAATAATGTTAAGATGCTTGGCTATCTTTTGAATCTTGGTTTCCTTGGCATACCATTATACAATAGACACTTGAGGTGGAGAGAAAGAAATAGCCAAAAATATCAACATAGAAAGGTTGTAAGACCATCTTTTGCCTATAACTGATTGGAATACCTAAAATGGGCCTACAACATGCCCAGTGAAGGAGGCTTCATCCGGAGCCTCTGCAATACATAAAACCATAGGTGGAATCCTGAACCTCACCATGAATCTTCTGAGGTGGGAAATTTCCACTTGAAAAGGCAAGCAGACCAGCCTGGAATGACTAGAAGAACAGAAGATGCTTCTTGAAAGAAAGACCGAAAGGAAAAATACAAAACAATAATGGCAGTCCGTCTGATTACTACAAGAACAAGCAAGTTGCTCACCCAGGAGACATCAAGGCCAGTGGTCGGGTCCACTCAGGGCAAACCTCCTTCCAAGATTAAGACTCAATGGGAATACAGGAGCAGACATGTGCTCTGACTGCTGACCGTGTTAGTCACCAATAAGGGGAAGTGAGGGAAAAACAGCAATGAAGCAGGAAGCTAAGCCCTACCACGTTCAATAGACTCCTGTGAAACCGGGTAGAGACCTGGTTGGCCAGCAGTGTGGCAAGACTTGGGGACTCTTGGGCCCTGAGTCAGTGAC
>NW_006408554.1:10775535-10776791 GCF_000296735.1 Chrysochloris asiatica | reverse complement strand
AGTTTGAAACTACCAGCTGTTCCATCTGAGAAAGATAAGGCTTTTTACTCCCATAAAGATTAAAAGCCTCAGAAACCATATGCTGGGTCACCACCTCCACCATAGGGTTTCCAAGGAGTGGTCAGCTTGAACCACCAACCTTGTGTCCAGTGCATTGCAGTCCAGTGCATTAACCCACAGTGCCACACCAGGACTTCTAGTAGGTTACAAGTTGGGCTGGTAACTACAAGGTCAATAGTTCAAATCCACCAGCCAACTTTTCATGAGAAAGAGGAGGCTTTCTGCTCCCATAAAGATTTCCAGCCTTGGAATTGATTCAATGGCAGTGGGTTGGGTTTGGATTTTGGTTTATAGGACTAGAAATAAAAATATGTAGTAAGGCTGTGTCCTGTAGACATTCAACAGGCATTTTAGGTGACACTTCAGATGCTGTGTTAAGCAATGTCCCAGACAGTTGCTTAACAGCAAGGATTCTTCAGACACCTGTTGGTTAATATAATCAGATAACAGTGGGAGGTCTAATTTTACTGGCAAAAGTGATGTAGCAGACAAAACTGGGTTGTTTCTCTAGCTGGGTGTTGAAGGGTTGGTTCTATTGCCAAGGGTGATTCAATAGAATTTAGGATGACAAGGTCCAGGCTACATTATTTATGAGGTCACAGGACTAAGAGACAAAGAAGATTATGTCAGTGAAGGGAATAAGAATGGTTAGATAGGTTTATGTTTACAAATGTTAACTTAATAGATCACAATGACTCCCTGATATAAATTTTATTACTTGAAATTTGGACTTCGGCTTGAGTTAAGAGTTTGATGATGATATGATGAGGAATGAAATGTTTTGCATCGGTCAAGGATCTAAATTTGGTGGGGTTAGAGGAGTGACAAAGGGTGGGATATCATGGATTTAATTGTGTCCCAGAAATGTATCAGCCTGACTGGCCCATAATTCTCAGCAGTTAGGTAGTTATGCAGTGATGTAATCTGGCAACTATATAATGCTGTAATCATTCTCCATGATGTGATCTGATTATGATCAGCCAATCAGTTGTAAGGATGATAGCAACAGAGCCCTGATACAATGTAAGGGGAGTTTCAGGGGGCGTGGCCTAACCCACCTTTCATCTTACAAGAGATAAAGGGTAGGGAGAGGGAAGAGAGCAGAGGGGTGAGCCTTCAGAGGTGACACAAAGAGAAAGCCCTCCCCTAGAGCTGGTGGTCTGAATTCAGATTTTTTAGCTTCCTAAATTGTCAGA
>NW_006408554.1:10773228-10774066 GCF_000296735.1 Chrysochloris asiatica | reverse complement strand
TTCCTCAGAAGGTTGGAATTAGAAATACCTTACGATCCATCAATTCCTCTACTTTGTGTTGCATCCGACAACTAGCTATACTCTGCGACCAGCACAGAGAGATTAAACCTGAGTAGGGGCGCTGGGAGATTAGAAAAAAAGGAGATGCAAGACACAAAATAAAAATAGTAAAGTTGGAACCAGGTGGGACACAGCACTCTGATGGAAATACTGTGACACAGACCTAGATTCAGCACGTTTATTATATACTCATATCAAAGGAAAGTACTGGGAGCAAGGGAAAGAAGGCAAAAACATCTGATGTTATTGATGCAAGCAGTAAGTGGGACTTTATCGGAAGAATGTAACTTGCGGTTGCTAAGGAGACAGAGATAGGGCAGCTAGATGTTTGTGCAGACTTGAACTGAAGGTCATACAAGGAAAAGACCTTGCAAGTTCCCTGACCCTGAGGCAGCCTTGCAAGTTCCTCAGGGGGCAGCATGACCTGGGAGTAGCCTGATTTTCTGGGCCACAGCTGTTCAGTTGCAATGCTTAGGTTAAATTACTCCCAAGTCTGAAACCTTCAGCTCAAATCACTCCCAACACTTGATATTTACCCGCAAGAAATACGAGCCATAACACAAGTAGATATATGCACACCAAAGTTCATAGCAGCACTATTCACAACAGCAAAAGGATGGAGACAGCCTAAGTGCCTATCACTGGAAGAATGGATAAACAAATTGTGGTATATACACACAGTGGAATACTCTGCTACCTTGAAGAATAACAAGGAAGCTACAAGCTACAGCATAACATGGATGAACCTTGAGGACATTATGCTGAGTGAAATTAGTCA
>NW_006408554.1:10756604-10772672 GCF_000296735.1 Chrysochloris asiatica | reverse complement strand
AGTCCAACTAACTACTGCAAGAACAAGCAAGCTGTCTGCCCAGGAGCCATCAAGGCAAGTGTTTGAGTCCCCCCAGGGCAAACCCCCTTCCAAGACTAAGACTCAAGGGGAATACACAGCAGTCATGTGGTCTTGCTGCTGAGTACGTTGGTCACCGATAAGGGGAAGTGAGGGAAAAACAGCAATGAAGTTGTAAGCTAAGTCTGACCATGTTCAATAGACTCCTGTGAACCCAGGTTGAGACCTGGTTTGCCAGTAGTATGGCAAGACCTGGGGACTCCTGGGCCCAGAGTCAGTGACATAGCCACAGAGGATTAGAGTGGAGAGTGAAGCATCGAGCTGATAAGAAGAGAGGGCATATGCACAAGAACACTCACACTTGCAGATGATACCCACTTGACCTGGCTTCAATGGCTAGATGATCAGAACTTCAATGGCTGGATGATCAGAAAGAAGAGGAAAAAAAGAGTAATCTGAAACAATTTGATAAACTTGACCTATACCTATGGATGTAGTAGTTCAAAAGAAGGAACAAATTTTTACAGCGAGGATCATTCCCACACCCTCAGTACACAGGGTTAACAGGGATGGGCAACTTAAACATTGACTACCCAAAATGAGGGGCTACAAAGGCAAGAAATTTCTGGCTTGCAAGTTTTCAAGAGGGAGCCTAGATCCAGGGGAAGGTAGAATCTCCAGTGAGTAGTTTCCAATATGTCTGGATGGGGTTGATGAAAGGAGATGGGGATAAGACTCCTGTACAATAGTAAATAATTGCTATCAGGACTGACTGTGAGGGTTGGAAATGTAAAGGTAGATTTTTTTTTTTAACAAAGGGAGGGGAACGGTTGACCTTGCAGTCCAGGAGCAGAAGTCCCTGGGACTATCAAAGGAGAAGAGCAGAGTGTGGGACCCTACCCAGAGAAGCAGTGATGCCAGAGATGGAGACAGAGACGATGGCATGGAGAGATGGAGAGGCTAGGGATTCTAGACCCAGGGAGAGAGAAGGGTTGTGTGCTGATGACTAGAGGGCAGGTTTGTGGTGTATATCCTTTGGTTGTTTGATGAGGCGTGGAGGGGACTGTAATCATGGCAATGGAATGAAATTCAATAGGATGAATGTAAAGCTAATGTTCTCCCATGTAAACTATCACGTAATTCACAATAAAAACTTTTAAAAACACATGAAGATCTCCAAGGAATGCCAGGCCCACAGATGTTGAAGATACAAGAACCTCCCTTCATATCCAAGAGAGAGAAAAAGACTTTTCCTAGAGCTGCCACCCTGAATTCAGACATCGAGTTTCCCAAACAGTGAGAAAACACATTTGTGTTTCTTAAAGCCATCAGCCTGTGTTATAGTTACAGCAGCACTATATAACTAGGATGGAGTCCTGGTGTGGTGCTATGCATTAATGTGCCAGACTGCAAAGCTATTTGAACTGGAAGGTCAGTGATTCAAACTCACCAGCTGCTCCTCGGAAACCCTATACAGGGTTTCTACGGGTCAGAACGAATTTGACAGCACTTAACAGCAATAACATATAAGTAGGATAACTAGGATAGAATTTTCTCATGTGTAGTTGTTAGGTATTTTTGAGTCAGTTACAACTCATAGCGACCCTATGCACAACAGAACAAAACACAGCCTGGGCCTGTACTATCTTCAGAATAGTTATGATTGAGCCCAGAGACAAAGTCTTGTCATCTTCAATTCTAAAGAGCATTCTGACTGTATTTCTTCAAACACAAATTTGTTTGTTCTTCTGTTGCAGGGGTACTTTTTATATTCTTTGTCATAATTCAAATGCATCGATTCTTCTATGATCTTCCTTATTCATTGTCAAACTTTCTTCTATGATTCTTCTATGATCTTCCTTATTCATTGTCAAACTTTCACATGTGTATAAGAGACGATTGAAAATACCATGGATTCAGTCAGGCACACGTTTATCCTCAAAGTGACATCTTTGTTCTTTAACACTTTAAAGAGGTCTTTTGATGTAGATTTGCCTAATATAATATGTATTTTGATTTCTTGACTACTGCTACCCTAAGTCTTGATTATGGATCTAAGTAAAATGAAACCTTTGACAACTTCAATCTTTTCTCCATTTTTCATGATTTTATTTGTTGGTCCAGTTGTGAGGATTTTCATTTTGCTACATCAAAATGCAATCAGGCTGTAGTCTTTAATCTTCATCAGTAAGTACCTCAAGTCCTCTTCATATCCAGCAAGCAAAGCTGTGTCATCTGTATATTGCAGGTCATTTATGAGTCTTCCTCCTATCTTCCGGTGCCATATTTTTATTCATATAATCGAGCTTCTTAGATTATTTGCTCAGCATACAGATTGAATAACTATGGTGAAAGGATACAACACTTACCCACAACTTTCCTGATTTAAAACCATCAATATGCCCCTGTTTTGTGTAAACACCTGCCTTTTAGTCTATGTACAGATCCCTCATGAGCACAATGAAATGTTCTGGAATATATATTTTTTGCAATGTTACCCATAATTTGTCATGATCCACACAGTCAAGAGCCTTTGCATAGTCAATAAAGCACAAGTAAACATCTCTCTGGTATTCTGTACTTTAAGCTAAGTTCTATCTGATGTGAAATTAACTGGTCTTTCTTATAGGCATATGTCCTATTACAGACAGCATTGTACTTTGATATACATCTTGAAATACTCTCTTTGATGATGAATGCAGTACCATTCTGCTTTGTCATTCCTGGCATAGTAAACTATATGATTCTCCAATTAAAATTGGTCAGTACCTATCCATTTCAACTCACTAGTGCCTGGAATGTAGTCCTGGTATGGCCCTATAGGATAATCACTGGACTGCAACCACAAGGTCAGTGAATCAATCCCACCAACAGCTCCTCTGAAACCCTATACAAGGTTGCTATGAGTCAGAACTTACTTAATGGCACTTAACAACAACAACAACCACAATGCCTAAGATATCCATCTTTATGTATTCCACTCCATTTTTTTACAATTTCTGATTTTTAATGAATACTTTCATTCTATCTTCTGATTATTAATGAATACTTGAAACCGTTGCTTCTCATTTTAAGTTGTACCCCATGAGCAAATGAAGGTGCCAAAAGCTTTGCTCCATCTACATCACTAAGGTCAATTCTACTTTGAGGAGCAACTTTCCCCCCAGTAGTATTTTGAACACCTTCCAACCTGAGAGATTTTTTTAGCAGTGTACCAGACACTGTTCCACTGCTGTACGTTATGTTTTCAGTGACTAGTCTTTCAGATGTGAGCTGCCTCTCCTCCTTCCTATTTTGTCTTGTTGTGGAAGCTCTATTGGAATCTTTCCACTATGATGACCCTGCTGGAATTTAAGTCACTGGTGGCATAGGTTAAAGTGTCTTTGCAACATGCAAGCCCCACAGTATGACAATCTGACAGATGAATGGTAGAGTTTTCATGTGAGGAAAGTAAAATGAAAGTAATTTGTCCAAGGTTGCACAGCTAGTAAATAGAAAAACTCTATTTGAACCTGTGACTGTATGTTTTCACACTGTTGGGCATTGAGGATTGTGTGTATGCTTGTGACATACCTCACACCCTTTCTCCCGTCTTCATGCTGACATCAACAATCAATCATAAATTTCTTCTTCTCTGATCTGGGATCCACTTCTCATCCTTCTCATTACATGTTACAGACAACCCCTACTAATTCCTTATTGTTTGCATTGAGCAATACCTGGATATTCATATTCTTTACCTGCTACATCTTAACCTATGAGTAGACAGAGTACAGGATGAAAGATGGCCTTGTGAAACAGACCTCAGGACTAGAATGAGACATTGACAGAGGGCCCCTAGATGCAGATCTTGTGCTAAGGGAACACAGGGAACATGCAGAAGTACATGAAGTTCCATAAAGATACAACAGAAGAAGTGGTACTGGGAGAGAAAAGCCATAGTCAGCTGGGGCATAGTAAGTTACTTTCTTTCTCTTCTAGCCACAATCTTTGTAAACTCCCACCTGACTCTTTTCCTGATGGGTCTGGATTAAAAAAAAAAAAAATCGTGGGCAAAGATGCTGATGGATTATATGATTCAGTTGTGAGTGCTTGTTAAGCGGGCTAATTGTGATTGGTCAATTTTACCAATGAGCCATTTCAGAAGCAGAAGATGGAATTTGCTACCATCAAGAAAGAAAAGCCAGAAATATCGTGCATTCTTTGGACCCAAGATCCCTGCGTGTCGAACCTCCTTGATCCAGGAAACACTGCTGTGACTCCAGAGAAGTGTTGCAGCAGAAATAAGAGCCAGAGTATGAGACAGAGGAGTGGACTTCTGACCCATAGAGTGAGTAAAGCTGAATGCCTTTGGGCAAGAACCAGGAAGCTTGTTTGCAGAGTGGGCTACCACTCCACAATAGGCCAGCTGGTGACATGAGGTAGCCCTGAGGAGAGAACCCCTGGTAAAGAGAATGAAATACACATAAGTAGACAAGAGATTGACCAAGATAAAGTTAATCTGTTTCACATATAATAATCCCAAATTTAAGAAAGAGGAGCAAAAAGATTGTTCTCGTGACCTAGAACTTAGGCTGTACTAATGGAGTTCTCTGTAGGATAAGCACTGAATTGCGAACCACAGTATTGGTGGTTTGGGCCCACTAGCCTCTCCATGGAAGAAAGTTGACACTTTCTACTCCCGCAAGGATTTAAAGCATTGGGAGCCCTACACAGGGTTGCTATGAGTAAGAACCAGGTTATTGGGGCTTAACAACAACAAGTAACAAGGGAGTCGTGGTGTGGTGCTGTAGGATAAACACTAAACTACTAACCAAACAGTCCATGGTTCAAACCTACCAGTCACTTCTCAGAACCCCTATACAAGGCAGATATGAGTTGGAAACAACTCAATGGCACTTACTAACAATAGCGTTGTAACTATGGAGTACCTGCATGGTGCAAACATATTGGACTGCTAACTATAAGGTTGAAAGTTTGAACTGACTCAGAGACCTGATAATTTGCTTCTGAATGGTCAAAACCTTGAAAACCCTATGGTGCACACTATTACTCTGACATTCATGGGGCTACTGTGGGTTGGAACTCAATCAACACTCACTAGGTTTTTCTTTGTGTGTGTGTATGTGTGTGTGCATTAATTTTATTGAAATTAGAGTTCAGTTTTACTATGGTCCAGTGTAAATTTTTTAGAGCAGTCCAGAAAAGGATCCACCATTTGAATTCCAATTAGCCAACTTTCAAATGAATTTGTGGGACACAATCAAGTTTTAAATTGGTAACAGCAATGCCTCAATTTCCAGTGTCAATGCATATAATCTCAGTAAGATTACATTTGACAAAATCATTCAACAAAAATTTTCAATTCATGGGTACCAAAAAAGTAATGATGCGTATCAAAATTTTTGTGTGCAGAAAAGATACATTGGTTGGATTTTGGAAATTAAGGAGGTTAACCCAATGCAAAATAATCATGAGAGCCACTTAAGATTCTAAAACCCTGGATGACATGTATATTTTAGTAAAGAGTTATTTTATGTAGCTGTGGGACTGAATTTAGTTCTGCACTTTGGGAAAAAAATTTTTTTAATTTGTTAACTTAGCACACATCGGTCTTTCTCTCCTTCCTTTCTTACTGGCTCTATTCCTGTGTGTTTTGGCTTAGACTTGCCCAGAATGCATAGCTGTGGTTGTAAAAAATATGTATCGTGGTTTAAATTTTTCAGAAAAAAATATATAATGTTAAATGCTATGTTTTATCATATTTGCATGCTGGGTTTTCAAGTATTGTTTTAAAAAAACAAAAAACTCACTACTGGTTTCTAAAACATAGGTGTTTGTTACATACCATTTATTCAGTGCATTTTCTTTCTTTTTATCTAACATCAGATGATAATTTGTTGGTCAATTTCACTGAAATACTATACTTATTTTTACTATTGTCTGTCAATGGATTTTGCTGTTTTCAAACAAGTAAGATTGTTTGAACAGAACATGGAACACTGAGTGGTTTAAAATTCGGAAAAGTGTGCAACAGGATTGTATTCTTTCACCGTACTTATTCAACCTGTATGCTGAGCAAATAATTCCAGAAGCTGGGCTATATGAAGAGAAACATGGCACCAGGATTGGAGGAAGACTCATTAACAAACTGTGATATGCAGATGATACCACCTTGCTTGCTGAAAGTGAAGACAACTTAAAATACTTATTGATGAAGATCAAAGACCATAGCCTTTGGTATGGATTGCATCTCAATGTAAAGGAAACAAAAATCCTCACCACTGGACCAATAAACAACATTCTTATCAATGGAGAAAAGATTGAAGTTGTCAAAGACTTCATTTTTCTTGGATCCACCATCAACACTCATGGAAGAAGCAGTCAAGAAATCAAATGACCTATTGAATTAGGCAAATCTACTGCACAAGACTGTTTTAAAGTGTTAAAGAGCAAAGATGTCAGTTTGAGGACTAAGGTACACCTGACCCAAGTCATGATATTTTCAGTAACTTCATATGCATGCGAAAGCTGGACAGTGAATAAGGAAGTCCATAGAATTGATGCATTTGAGTTTTGGTGTTGGAAAATACTGAAAGTGCCATGGGCTACTGAAAGAACAAACTGATCTGTGTTGGAAGAAGTGCAGCCAGAGTGCTCCTTGGAGGCCAGGATGGCCAAACTTCATCTCTTATACTTTGGACATATTGTCAGAAGGGACCAGTCACTGGAGAGGGATATCATGTTTGGAAGGTCAGAAAAAAAAAAAGGAGGACCCCTAGTGAGATGGATTGGCAAAGTGGCAGCATCAATGGGCTCAAGCATGGCAACAATTGTGTGGTTGGCTCAGGGTCAGGCAGTGTTTTATTCTGTTGTGCATAGGGTTGCTATGAGTCAGTAATGACTTGATGGCACCTAACAACAACAAGATTATTGCAATCTCAAAGTTATGCATCTCATTCTTTTGAAAACTTATATGGCTCTTTTTCAGAAATCCTTTGAAGATAGGCTATATGGACTGATAGTTGTATTAAAGGATATCCTTAAAATCTACTTCCCAGATGCAATACCAAGATACTAGAGGGTCCAAACATGTACTAAGGGGGCAACTCTGACCTAAAAGCCTGTCTGACCAAAGCACATACTCCACCAAGGAGACACCTAAAAATCCCCATATATAGTTGCTTTTAGGAAATGGAGATACCCAGAACTGTAGAATAAGACCTAGACTACAGGGTAGCAAATCCACCAGTGACTCCTCGGAAACTCTATCCAAGGTCACTATGAGTTGAAAATGACTCAATGGCACTTAACAACGATACTTTTCACAACTGATCTAGATATTTTTTCAGTCAGTTCTGGATGCTTTCATCCGTTTTCCTTCTTTCCTCCTTCTGCTTAACCTCTCTATCTTCTTTTGCACATTTTTAATGGAGTTCCTGGGTGTTATGGAAGTTAAGCACTCAACTACTAACTTTAAGATGGGTGGTTTGGAACCCACACCGGCCTGGTATTCTGCTTCTAAAAGCTCAGGTCCTTGAAAACCCTGTAATATAGTGTGGTTTACTATGCCCGTTATTAGTTGAATTCAACTTATTGACAAACTTTAAGAAAAATGGGAACATTTAATGATCTTGTGTTACAGATATTTTTAGCAAGTTAGTTTGCAGGTGGCCTTGCTGGTACTTAAAATACTCGTGGCATCATGGCATAGCTTCGAGACCCATAGTGAAACTGGAAGAGGGGGACAGCTGTTGCCTGTGCTTGTGTGTGTGCAAATAAAGTGAGTGCAGGATGGTGGGAAGATGGCGGGGCAGATGGTTCCACCCTTGAATAGCTGTGATGAGACATGAGCTTGAGGCTGTCTCCCCTCCCCCTCCTGATTCCCCTGGCCAGTTTACATGTTTGTTATGGTATGGAAAAGGTTGGAAACAGTGGCATGGAAGATGTTTTCATATAAGTTGAAAACAAGATTAATATCATTATGCTATGAAAAATTGTGAACACTAAAGTCCTCATTTCAAGGGTAAGAAAATGCTAGACTTGGATCAAAAGGGCAAGGACATTATTACCATGTCTTTGCTCTGAATTTGAAGTCCTGGAGACAAGAAAGACAATTTAAAGATTATTTTTCCCATTTGGTATATGGTGATATGACCGGTGGGGTTAGGGATGAAAGCTGTATACTAGAAAACACTAGAAACCACCGGCTGGCTTCAAACTGGACAGGGAGAAAGTCCCTGGATCCTGAAGTCTCCTCCCCATAGAGATTTCGGACATGTGGAATTCTATTACTGAGACAGGTGGAGAGGAAAGGAGATTGAATTTCAATGTGTAGAATCCCAGTGAGAATGGCTGGACTATTGCAGAAATGGAATGAGGAGGAGTAGGGTACCCTGAAGACATAGGACAAATGCCCTAAATTCCAATATACTACAGGTGCTGTAGTTTAACCACTGAATGTTACCAGGTAGTGGTGGGAGTCACTGAGCCACTATGATGTTGTCAGACCTGTTGACTTCTCTCTCACTTTAGATGAAATTGACTTGGGCTACTCAGCCACCATGAGGGAGACCCAGCTTCCACTCCTGGTCAATGCACTTCATGCATAGATACCACCTTTCAGTCAGTAGAGGTTTTTGTGATGTGTTAATGCTAAACAGGTTTCATCAGAGCGGTCAGATTAACTAAGGTAGACTAGGAAGAAATGGATGGCAATCTACTTAAAAAAATCAGCCGGTGAAAACCCTGTGGATCACAACAATCTGATCTGCAACTGATACCAGGGATGGTGCAAAGCCAGGGATGTTTCCTTCCACTGTGAATGGGACTATCATGAGGTGGAGGCCAACTGATAACAGCTAGCAATCACGAGCAGTCACTTTCTCAAAATTATGAATATTTCTTTTTAAAAAATGTGTTTTTGTTTTGGAGTCCAGTGTTTTAGCTTTTGCTATCAAAGACAGTTTAAATAACAGTACCACGCCTCTAGTTTTTGGTGATCTGGGAAACAACAACAACAACAACACACGGAGTCCTGTGTTGTATTCCTAGGTTGGAACAGAAAAGTGTCCCTGTGTCTAAGAAGCAATGTGTGCTTTGCAGAGAGCAGTGCCCCACAGCCATGGATGCATGTCTAGGCCTTAATGATGGGAGTTATATTATCTCTTGCAACCTCCTCTGGGGCTTAACTGGAGATTGCTTTCTGGATAGAACGTCATTATAACGGAAGCAAGACCCTTGTGGGTAAATTCATTCTCCAGTGAATCTGATTGCAAAGCCTGGATGACATTCATTTAATAAAAACAGACTTCAGCAGTCAAGTGTTTTATCAATCTAGTGTTAGTTTCTTTGGAAAACTGTTTCAAGTCTTATTAAATATGTGCTTTTACCCCATGAGGGATGGAAGAACAATAAGATTGTAACATATACAAATAGAACAGTGATACCCATTAGCAAATATCACCCAGGCCCAACTATGGGACTTCATTACCTCTGCGGCTTTTAGTTAGCAGCTTTCACAAATAAAGCACACATTGGGGACATTCACCAGTGACAGGTTACCTTCCTCTTTAAAGTGGTCTAAATTTGAGTGGTACTAACCTGATTAAAAAAAAAAGCTAGGATCAATACCAAATGCTTGTAAATACACTCCATGTGTTGAATAAAAATAATACAGTTATAAAGAAATGGAGACTGACCCAAGACTATGGCCCTCAAATGCCTTCCATGTCTAAAATAGAACTCACCCTTGTGAGAAATAATTACCAAGCTGGTCCATGTTGAGGAATGTAAATGGGATAAATCAGGTGATGGGGAAGGAGAACATGTTCAAAAAAGTAGAAACTTTAAAATAAAAATGTAAACATCGAATGGAAATAGCTGATCTCTGGGGAGATTGTTCACCCTATTGTGCTTAGTCAATGAGGGAGAGGGGCTTTTTGAACTAAGGAGCCAAGAACACTGATAAAACCACCATGCGGTGTTTCTACCCATCTTGTCTTCTGGGATTGGCGTCCGATTTTGCAAAATCGAATAATAAAGTCTCACTCTCACTAAAATGAGCACAAATTGGATTTCTTGAGCACTTGTCTTGAGCTTACTTGTCAGTAAGCACTTGTGATAACTCATAGGTGACCTCATATGGGATAAGGTGGTACACCCCAGTTCTGCCTCTGGAGATCCATCGGGATAAGGTCCATGTCAGGGGTTTTTACCCATCTGCCAGTTACCAAGAGGAACTATGTCAATATCGGGGTATTGACAACATTTCTTATAACACTCATGGCCCAATTTTTATCCAAGCAGTAGATGGCTATATAGGGGGAAAACAATATTAGTAAGATCTGCTCACCATGGAATGATTAACCATTCAAGATCAAAAAGGCAACATTTACCTAAAGGCAAAGTTGAGAATGATGGGAAGACTGGGAAGACCAGTGGAATGGAAATAACCACAGTGAGGAAGTGAGATACTGCTTGTTACATGGTGGGGATTGCAATCATTGAAATTGAAACAAAGTGTAAGATTTGCTGAATGCAAAACTGATGATGTTCTCTGTAAAACTGTATTCAATATACCATAAAAAGTGCAAAAAGAAATGGATGCTGAAAAAAATATTACTAGGAATTGCAACACTGAAATAAAGGGTGAACTACAAGGATAAGTAAGCTATAGGAAAGAGTAGCAAATGTTACTGCTGTTAATGTTGAGTTATTTCTAAATCATTATTTCAGAGGGCACACTAAAAATCTCAAGAACATCATATTCTTCCCATTTTCCATTAACTCCCCTGCGTCTGGGTAGAATGCACACATACACTCACACAAGTCTGGCAGAATAAACATAACATCATCCTAATTAAACATATTATTCAGATGAGATACAATATCTCACACACAGAATTAATAAAGAAAAGAAGGTAGGAGGGGAGATTTCCATAGATTGCTATTGAGATGCTGTTCTTGTGAATTTGCCTACTTCAGCTTCATTTAAAGATCAAGAAGATCAGAAAGCAAAGATCAGCAGTTATAAAGCTTGAAGCATCAGAATCCCCTGGAGGGTTTGTTAAAATGCAGATTGTTGAGTGTATCCCTTAGTTTCTGATTCAGAATTTTTCATTCAGACTTCTCTGATTCAGATTTTGGCCTAGAGAGAAGTTTGTTTAATAGGTTTTTGTTTCATAGGTGCCTCACACTACAGAATGTTGCATTCTTATTGTAGATAGAGGGATGGTTCCTATAGCCATCACCACCAGACACTTTGGGAGGATGAGACAGGAACCTTGTGGTGGTACAAAAATGTAGAAGCAGAAAGAGGGAGAGAGGTTCATGGAGTTGGAACTTCTGGAACCTAATTAAATAAATTTCCTACAATTGAAAAGGAAACCAATGTGAATTATTTGGTATTTATTTGGTATCCTCTGGAGTCTGAGTGCTCTTGTGGTAAGATTGGGTGCTTTATTTTCAGTATATTTTCATGTATGCTTTTCTAGACATTTCAGGCAGCAGTGGCAAGATTGAGTACAAATTTCTAAAGCAAAATCTTTTTTCCTCTTTTATTACATAAATGAATTTTTAATTTCTTCATTAGTTGTAAATTGTTGTTAGGTGCCATCCAGTTGGTACCAACTCATAGTGATCCTATGCACAACAAAACAAAACACTGCCCAGTCCTGGGCCAATCTTGAGTCAATTGTTGCCACACTTGAGTCCATTGATGCTGTCACTTTGCCAATCCATCTCACTGGGGGTCTTCCTCTTTTTCTCTGACCTTCCACCTTACCAAACATGATATCCTTCTCCAGCAACTGGTCCCTTCTGACAATATGTCTGAAATATGAGAGATGAAGTCTGGCCATCCTGGCCTCCAAGAAACCCTCTGGCTGCACTTCTTCCAACATAGATCTGTTTGTTCTTTTGGCAGTCCATGGCACTTTCAATATTCTCCTCCAACACCATAACTCAAAAGCATCAATTCTTCTACAGTCTTCCTTATTCACTCTGCAGCTTTCTCATGCATATGAGGTTATTGAAAATACCATGGCCTGAGTCTGGCGAACCTTAGTCCTCAGCTGACACCTTTGTTCTTCAACACTTTAAAAAGGTCTTGTGCAGCAGATTTGCCTAATGCAATATGTCCCCTGATCTCTTGACTGCTGCTTCCATGAGTGTTGATAGTTGATTGAAGAATGAAGTCCTTGACAACTTCTATCTTATCTCTGATGATAAGAATGTTGTTTATCCTCAGTGGTAAGGATTTTTGTTTTCTTTACATTGAGATGCAATCCATACTGAAGACTGTGCTCTTTGATCTTCATCAGTAAATATTTTAAGTCCTCTTCACTTTCATCAAGCAAGGTTGTATCATCTGCATATCACAAGTTGTTAATGAGTCTTCCTCCAGTCCTGACGCCGCCGCCACGTTTGAACCACAAGGTCAGTGATTCAAGCTTACTGGTTGTTCCTTGGAAACCTTATACAGGGTAGCTATGGGTTGGAACTGACTCGATGGCACTTAACAACCTAGGTAACTAAGAAAAATTCTCATCCCCACGTAAAGTTGGAGAATCTCTGCCATAGCACATGTAGATTAAGATGCAACCAATGGGCTGCTCCAGAGATCAGACTTAAAATTGCTGATCTTTTCAATTAGTCCATTGGTCGCATCTAAGAATTTTTCTTAGTTACCTATGTTGTTAAGTGCCATCGAGTTGGTTCCAACCTATAGCAACCCTGTATAGGGTTTTCAAGGAGCAGCTAGTAAGTTTGAATCACTAACCTTGTGGTTTAAACTTATCATGCAGTTCAGCACATTAACCCACAGCACCACACCACTCCTACTTACTGCGTAACTCCAGGAGAATCAGTCGCATTGCAGCAGTACTATAGCTGAAATCTTTACCATTATTCCCCCCACTCCCCCTACAAAAAAATTATCACTAGAACCTCTTCTTGTATTTTCTCTTCATCTCTTTTCTTCCAGTATCTGGAGATCTCTTCCAAACCTTCTCTGATCTCCCACATCCCCCTGATAGCAAATTTAAAAACTAAATTCTAAGAAAATTTTACTAAACAGTAGGAGAATATAGCTCAACATGAATAGCAAGCATCATTAATCTAGCTTTCTAGTTTTACAAATACAAAAGTAAAGGTGTATATAAACATGTTATGATACAGTCGGGGGGTAGTGGTATAAGACAAGCACAGGATTTTAAGGTCAGTTTGAACCACTGTCAGCAACGTCGGCAAGTCAAACTCACCAGTCATTCCTTGGAAACCCTATACTGGGTTACTATGAGTCAGAACCGACTCAGCAGCATTTAAAGGCAGCATGATACCATTGCTTATTTATAACATAATTTTAATAACTGCATGGTGTTCCATCCTTTCAGATGTTACAATTTATTGAATTAATTCAATTTTTAGGAACTTTGGTTTTTATTTTAATTTTTTAAAAAGTTTTCATTGTTAGGGCAATTCTCCAGAGTACTATTCATTGTGTAGGTGAGGCAGTGCTATTTTTATATGTGATACACCAGAATGTGTATATTATCTTTAGTAGCAAGTGATTTGGGATAGCCCATATTTAAGGCATTGAAGAACAGTGACAAAAATGTTTAATAAATACACAATATTTCTGTATGAATATGTTCCAGAGGAATTTTTCTTTATTAAGTACTTAGTATTAAGCAGGTCTTGTGGTAAGTGGCCAATGCATAATACCTCTTTTAAACTGTATCGCGGGAGAAAGATGAGGCTTTCGGCTCCCGTAAAGATTTACAGTCTCAGAAACCTGGTACAGGGTCGCTATGAATCGCAACTGACTTACGGCACTAACCACCACCACCGAGAGTTAGATTGGATGATTAAATCCAATTAAACAGATCAGGAAACTGAAGTTCTGTGAGGTTAAAAGACTGGTTCCAGATTCCCAGAGCCACCGTGCCAAATGACTTTAGGGACTGGGTGGTTAACCACTGTTATGCTGCCGCCTCTGTTCTAACCAGAGAGAGAGACACTGTACGTATATGAAAACGAAAATATGATCTGGGAAAGAAAATATATGACGCAGTATTCTTTTTATTTTCAAAGAAATGTGAGTGTTATATTAAGACTACAATAGAGTTCATATTTTTGAATTCACATAGATATGAATATTTTTTATTTAAATGTCAATAATTTACTAAGCTTTCATTTTAAACATTAAACTCCAAATTATAGGCAAATAATTAAATTGTTCTTATCAGTGGAGTTTCTGATTGGATCAAGGAGCTGTTTATGAGTTCAGATTTTTTGTATTTATTGCTAGTTTGCTCTTCCGAAGGTTTCTAGCATATTATTTCCCTCTAGTCTTATTTGACATACCACTGTTAAAAAAATCTTTCTAAGCACTTTTTTTCTTATAATTCCTTGCTCATTTGATAGTAAAAAAATAGATTTCCGTATTTTAATGTTAATTATTTTGACTTATTTCTAGGTCTAATTTTTTTCCCTATATTTATTGCTGTTGTTGTTAAGTGTCGTCGAGTTGGTTCTGACTCACAGAGACCCTGTATTGGGTTTCTGAAGAGCAGCTAGTGAGTTTGAACTGCTGGCCTTGCTTAGATTTCTTGAGTCTGTGCTTTGCCAATTTTTCTATTGGAGTGTATATTTCATATATATATATATATTTCTTGAGTTGCAGGATCTTTTTCAATATTAAAGATATAACTATATCTTTGCAACTCCCTGCCCAAGTTTGTTGTTGCTTATAGCACCTCTTTGGGGAAGAGGAGTTTTGTTTACACTTTTATTGTGATTTCAGGGAGAGTTTACAGAGCAAACTGGTTATCCACTCAGCAGTTTCACATTTTGCCTTGTGACACTGATTGTAGTCTCTACAACATAGTAGCGCTCTTTCCACTTCGTTCCTGTGTTTCTCATTTCCATTTGTCCTTTCACATCCATTCCTGCCTTGTGGGCTTTATCCATGGGCAAATGCTGCCTTTTTTATCTCACATGGTTGATTGTTCTAAAGCTCTGGCACCTCCCTGGTGCTATTATTCCCCATAAAGACCTGTCTGTCACCACTCATCTATCCACTTGTTGTACTACAGTGTCTTGTCTGTTGCTGTGAGTCCTGAAGCTATACCACCAGTATGTTAAATACCAGCAGGGTCACCCATGTTGGACAGATTTCAGCAGAGTTTCCGAAGTAAGACAGACCAGGAAGACAGAGAGACAGAATGCTTCTGAATGGTTAGTCACTGAAAACCTTATGGATATCAGCAGATCATTGTTTAATATAGTGCCAGAAGATGAACTCTGCAGGCTAGAAGGCACTCAAAATACAAATGGGGAAGAATTGCCACCTCACATTAGAATTTATCTTAATAACAGGGATGGAGCAAAGCTTTTGGGACTTTCATTTGCTGATGGGACACAAATCAAGCTGAGACTAAATATCCATTAATAATTGGAGCATGGAATGCATGAAATATTAATCTAGGAAAATTAGAAGTTGTCATAAGTGAAATGGAACACATAAACATTGATATCCTAGTCATTAATGAGCTGAAGTGGACAAGTAGTGGCCAATTTGAACCAGACAATCATATGGTTTACTATGCCAGGAATAATAAGTTAAAGAGGAATGGTGTCACACTCATCATCAAAAAGAGCATTTCAAGATCTCTCTTGAAGTACTATGCAATCTATAATAGGATGAAATCTATATACCTACAAAGAATACCAGTTGATGCGACTGTTACTCAGATTTGCACACCAACCATTGAAGCCAGTGATATTTGATGCTGAAGAATTCTACAAAAGTCTTTAAACTGAAATTGATCAAACATACAATTAAGACACATTGGTATTTACTGGTGATTGTAATATAAAAGGTGAAACAAAGAGAAAGGATCAAGAAAATATGGTGTTCTTATGATCCAGCAATTCAACTACTTGGTATTTACCCACAAGAAAAACGAGCCACAACACGAGAAGATATATGCACACCAATGTTCATAGCAGCACTATTTACAATAGCAAAAAGATGGAGACAACCAG
>NW_006408554.1:10745818-10754578 GCF_000296735.1 Chrysochloris asiatica | reverse complement strand
GGTGGAATGAATGTAAAACTAAAGTTCTCCCATGTAAAATACCATATAATTCACAGTAAAACATGGGAAAAAGAAAATATGTTGTTGGTGAGAGAAACTATGTTGGCGATCCCATGAAAGAATTTTGGAAGACCAACAACTTATTCATTACAAAAACCTTTTTGCAACAACATAAACAGCAGCTATACACCTGGAACCCTGGTGTGGCACTGGAGGATAAGCACTAGATTTCTACCACAAGGTCAACAGTTCAAACTCACCAGCTACACCTTGGAAATCCTATACAGGGTCACTATGAGTTGGAATTGACTCAGTGGCACTTAACAACAATATATATGTGGACCACCAGATGGAATACACAGGCATCAATTTGACTACATCTGTGTGAAGAGATGATGGAGAAGTTCAATAGCATCAGCCAAAACTAAGCCAGGGACAAATTGTGGAATAGACTATCAATTGGTCATATGCAAGTTCACCATGAACATGAAGAAAATTAGAGTAAGTCTCTCAAAGCTGAAATAAGACTTTGAGTATGTTTCATCTAAATTTAGAGACCCTCTCAATAACAGATTTGATGCATTAGACACTAATGACCAAAAACCGGAAGAGTTGTGGGATGACATAAAGAACATCATACATGAAGAAAGCACAAGATAATTAAAAATCAGGAAAGAAAGAAAAGCCCAAAGGGAATGTCAGAAGAGACTCTGAAACTTGCTCTTAAATGTAGAAAAGCTAAAGCAAATGGGAGAAATGATGAAGTAAAAGAGTTGAATAGAAAATTTCACAGGGCAGCTCAGAGTATTATAGAGAAATGTGCAAAGATCTGGAGTTAAAAAACCAAAGGGGAAGAACATGCTCAGCTTTTTTTCATGCTGAAGTAACTGAAGAAACAATTCAAGACTTGGGTATCAATATTGAAGGATTCTATGGGCAAAATAGTGAATGACACAAGAAGCATCAAAAGGAGATGGAAGGAATACAGAGTTACTATACCAAAAGTAATTGGTGCATGCTCAACCATTTCAAAAGTTCACATCTGATCAAGAACCAGTGATATTTAAGGAAGAAGTCCAGTCTGCACCAAAAGCATTGGCAAAAAGAAGTCAGGAGTTGACTGAATACAAACTGAAATGTATCAATATGATACAACACTAGAGACCCTCACTAGTCCATGCCAAGAAATTTGTAAGATAGTTAATTGGCCAATTGATAGAAGAATTCCATATTTATGCCCATTCCAAAGAACAGTGACTCAATGAAATGCAGAAACCATCAAACAATATCAATATCACAGGCAAGTAACATTTTGCTGAAGTAATTCAAAATTGCTTGTCGTAGTATATCAACTGAGAGCTGCCAGAAATGAAAAGATTCAGAGGAGGACATGGAAAGAGGTATATCATTGCTGACATCAGATGAATCTTAACTGAAAACAGAGATTACCAGAAAGATGTTTACTTGTGCTTTATCTACTATGCAAAGGCTTTTGAGTGTGCAGATCATAACAAACTATGAATAATGTTGGGAAAAGTGGGTATTGCAGAACATTTCTTTGTGCTCATAAGAAACCTGCACAAGAGGCAGTTGTTAGAACAGAACAAAGGCATACTGACTGGTTTAAAATCAAGAAAAGTGTAGGTCAGAACTATAGCCTTTCACCATACTTATTTAGTGTGTATGTTGAGCAAATGATCTGAGAGACTGAATTATATGAAGAAGAATGTGGCATCAGGATTGGAGGAAGACTCATTAACTACCTGTGATATGCAAATGACAAAAACCTTACTTGCTGGAAGTGAAGAGGACTTGAAATGTTATTGATGAAGATCAAAGACTATAGTCTTCAGTACGGATTGCACCTAAATGTAAAGAATGCAAAAATCCTCAGACCCGGATTTACAAATAATATCATGATTAGTGGAGAAAAGATTAGAGTTGTCAAAGATTTCATTTTGCTTGGATCCACGATCAGTAGAAGCAGCAGTCATCTCTATTCTCTGGACTTGTCAGGAAGGACCAATCTCTGCAGAAGGACATCATGTTTGGTAAAGTGGAGATGCAGAGAAAAAGAGGAAGAATCTCAATGAGATGGAGGAGTTCAACATAATAATTGAGAGCCTGATACAGTACCAGGCTGTTGTATTTCATTATGTTGTACATAGGGTCCCTTTGAGAGGTAACCACTGGGAAGTCACCTAAAGACAGCATGAACCTGTGTATTGTTTGACTGAACTCACCATCTAGACCTGAAGAGTAACTAAGGGTAGTAGTCTTGGAGGTTTCACGAAAACTTTGTCTTTTTCATGATTTTGTTTTGCTCCACATTATCTTCCCACTGTATCTAGACTTCCCCTTTACTGTGATCTCTTTCAGAGTGGTCAGCAATGGTAGTGGTGTATCGTCTAGTTTTTCCGGTCTCAGGGTTATAGACGCTGAAATTCACATGGTCCATTTGCCCCTTGGAGTCCTGGTGTGGTGTCGTGGGTTAATGTGCCAGACTGCAAAGCCATTTGAACTGCAAGTTTGGTGGTTCAAGCTCACCAGGTGCTTCTTGGAAACCCTATACAGGGTCGCTATGTGTCGGAATTAACTCTACAGTACTTAACAACAACAACAACATTAGTCCCTTGGACTAATTGTTTCTGTACATCTTTTATTTCCTTCATTCTTCTTTGTTCCAGAAGGGGAGATATCAATAATTGCACTTTAATGGCTGCTCACAAGCATTTAAGACCCCAGTCAGTATTCAACAATATAGGATGTAGAGCACTGTCTTTGTGGCCACGTGACCTTAATGTTCCCCATAACTATGATCCTAAGCCTCCAGCCCTAGTGACCTATTCCATGAAGTTGTTTGGTTATGGCAAAGAAATTTGCATACCTTTACCCCCTGTTCCCTCTGTTAAATACATGGATATATTTATAGCTCGTGCTAATATGTATGCAGAAATATCATCTGCTAAACCTATACATGGCTGTGAGGGCAGTCCCTTTGACCTGCAATTAATCTTGCCTGTCTGCCTATGCATCCACTTATAGATTCATGAGTCTTTCTGCTCCCACAAAGATTTACAGCTTCAGAAACCCTTTTCAGGGTCACTATGAGTCGAAACCAACTAGACATCACTAAATAACAACAGCAACAATGACTGATAATGCAAGCTTGTGTCAGTAATAGTGTTTAACTTTATTGTCTATAACTGTATGTATCACCCTGTGCCTTCCTTTTCTTTAGGGATATTGGGCCAATCACCTTATAGCACTTTTTTATTGTTAAAAAAATATGTGACAAAACATTTGCAATTTTAAGTGTACAATTCAGTGACATTAATTATGCTTACCACATTGTGCCACCATCACCATTATCCATTTCCAAGAAAATTTTAACACTCTTAACAGAATCTCCATGCCCTATACTCAATAACTTCCTTTATGTTTCTAGTGTTTGGACTAATATGTTTGGGATGTTTTTTTGTTTTGTTTTGTTGTAAATTTCAGTAGTCATATAATTTTTCTTTTTCTTTGTAGTTCTGCTTTTGCATGAATACTTGATTTCTATAGTTATTTTGCTGGTTTTCAGTGTGTATTAATTTATACACGGCCTTGGCTCTAATAATGTTTGGAGGAACGCTATTCTTTGTACTGACCTGTTTTCTTTCTAAGGCCCCTGTATCTGTTTTTCTCAATGGAATATCCTTTTATTTTTTCACAAGTACTCCAGCCACCCTTGCTTGATTCCTTGATGATTTTCAGTTGAGCAGTGAACAATTGTCATTCCATTGAAGCTGGCTGCCTTGAATTCACTTTCAAATTTAAAATAAAAAAGGAAAGAAAATGGTTTAATAGGCTGGATTTCTTTTAGTGAAGATTAGAGAGAGAATCTACACATCTTTTCCTGAAAGGTGATCTTGCCTGAGCAAAATGGTAATGATTGAAATAAAAGGCCTTTCTTGCATCTCCTGTGTGCCCTCAGTGCATTTTAATCCTAATTAAAGAAGAAGTCCAAGAGAGTCTTTCTAGAAGGAGCTATTATAACCACAGCTCCATATGGAGCGCATTGAAGGTTACCGCTGCAGCTGTTGAGCATTATTGCATGAAACACACACTTTAAATGTCTTTATATGAAGCATACATTGAAAAATAGTTTCTTAAACTCACCCGTATGGGAGTCCTTTAGTATTTTTCATACCAGAGAACAAGTAAAAGTTCCCTTCTTTATGTGAGTCCTGTAATAATGATGCCCTTTTATGCACTGATATTCCGTGACATTTTTTGAATTGTTAGTGTGCCCTGGTCATCGGCTTTCGATCTTTATCTTTGGGAGGTAGGCTGGAATTAGTATTAACTAGAGACAATTATTATTTTTGACAGAACATAAGGAAATACTGCCCAGTCCTGCTGCATCCTCACAGTTGTTGTTATGTTTGAGTTCCTGGATGTTGCAAATGGTGAACATGCTCAGTTGCTAGCTGAAATGGTGGCGATTCTAATTTACCTAGAGGTGCTTCACAAATAAACAACAACAACAAAAAAATAGCTTGACAATCTACATCTGAAATCTCAGCATTGAAACCCATGAAGCACACTTCTGTGACCCCTACAAATCACCAGGAGTCAGAACTGACTCAGTGACAACTGATTTGGTTAAAGGGAGTTAGAAAATGGGAGTACAATAGCGTTTATGTTGAAGTACAAGACAGGAGATGCAGGTGAAAGAACACTGAGTCATCAGAGTCCCTCCTTGGATTGCTGATATGCTAATGAACTCACAGTCTAAACTTCAGGACCTAGAAAGGTGTGGCTAGAGATCAGTTGTTGTTGTTGTTAAGTGCCATTGAGTCGGGTCCGACCCATAGCGACCCTGTACAGGGTTTCCGAGGGTGTAAATCTTTACGGGAGTAGAAAGCCTCATCTTCAAAAGTGAAATGCAATTCCAGTGTTACATTGGCAGTGAAATGTGAATATTTTAATGATTTTAATGATTAAGATTTTTTCCTCTTACCAGTCTAACAAACAGTTTTGCACCAATGATAACCAAACACAGCAAAGATCAGTGCAAAAATAGAAAGCACACAAACGAAAAACAGAAAATAAATAGGCAACATCACTGAAATCTAGATAAGCCCGCATTTCATTTTAGCTTAATATTTTCCATTTCCACTTTCACTCCAACACAATTCTTGAGATTTGTGCTGTAGTGTTAGTTGCAAGTCCAAAGTAAACTTGGGTGGAAAGAGTGTGAGGCAGCCAGCATCCTGAGTGCTCTTGCTCTACCCCAGCTGTTTAACATCCTAGCAGATTCAAGAGGGAGATAGGTTGAGATTACACCTTGAAAAGCAATCAGAATCAGGAAAACAATTGGTTTTGCTGAACTCCTTCTGTGTCTTTGAAAGAGGTATATGTATATGGAAACATTTTGCTCTTTATTGGTTTTGGTTCTTAAATCCATTTCAGTCTTAATATTAATTTGTCATTTGTGAATCTCATAACTCTTCTACTCAGACTAGGCAGGCCCAAGTGATGTGGGTAATACCGCTTTCTCTCTCAACCACTGGAACCCCATTTGCTATTGGCTAGAAATAGTAATGAGAAAACTTCCCGATTGCCAATCAGGTTGTTGTTGTTGTTGTTGTTGTTGTTGTTGTTGTCAGGTGCTGTCAAGTTGGTTCCATCTCACAGCGACCCTCACCTATGCACAGCAGAACTAAACAGTACCCAATCCTTTGCCATCTTCATAGTTGTTATGTTTGAGACCATTGTTGATGTCACTGTGCCACTAAGTAACTCTATCTTATGGAGAGTTTTCCTTTTTATTGTGAATGAGGTATCTCCGTCATAGACAGAGCTTAGAGCCCCAGAAGGTCACTGACTCTCCAATACTCATTCCCACCAAGGGAACCAACTCTCCCTTTAGTATTTTTTGTAAAATTGGTGTGGCTATTACACATTGCTTTCATTTCTGTTTTTCTAGAACTATCCTAATTTTGATATCACACTTGAAGAGACAGCTTTGCTAGGTATATGATTCTTACTTGGTAATTTTTTTTTGCTTTTAGAATTTTGTATATGTCGTCCTATTGCCTTCTTGCCTGAATGGTTTCTGCTGAGAAATCAGTAAATGTAAATACAATGCCACTATGAATGTAGTCTTGTTGGTTATCCTTTGTAGGTCATTGTGGTACACTGAGTTATTTAATGTCGAGTTATTTAATGTCTCTTCTAGCCTTAGTTTTTGTAAACTCCCACCAAATAACATTTTTTGCCCTGATGGGTCTCGGTAAAACAAGGTGGGAGAAGATGTAGGTAGAATTATGACTGAGTTCTGAGTGGCTAGCAGAGTTAACTGTGATTGTAAAAACCTGAAACTCTAATGAGTTTAAAATGAGCCATCTCAGAAGCAGGAGTGGGGGAAGGAACTCATTACCATCCAAGAAGAGCCACAGTGGTGTGCATCCTTTATACCTCCAGATCTCTGTGCATTGATACTCCTTGACTCAGGGACAGAAATTTGCGACTCCAGAAGAAGAGAGGAGCATCAGCATAACTAAAAGTCAGAACATGAGACAGAGTGGTGGGATTCACAGCCCATGTATCAAGTAAAGCAAGAGGTTTTCTTGCAGAGTAATGTGCCTTCAAGTGCTTTATTTGGGGAGCTAGGTTTACTGAACCACGGAGCAAGAATCCAGTACTTCAGGCTGAGGCTTATGGTGGAATCTTATGGGGATTTATCAAAAGCCCTAAAAGAGCTTTGGAGCATTGTTGAAATAGGGCAGAAGCCAGTCCATAAGGCCATGGGCCAGAGAAAGACCTGCCTGTGGGCACAACAGAGAAGAGGCAGTCCTGACTGGCAGAACTGTGCCCTAAACATTTCTGACCCTGCATTATAACCTGTTAACTTCCCTAATAAATCTCAAAACTCTGAGTATGGTGTCTGAATTCTGTATGGCCACTGTAATGAATTATTGAGCCCAGAGAGACATACTGAAGGAATGGTTGGTGTCACAATTTTTGTAGTAAATTTTTGTTTTTCCCGAGCTGCTGTAAGAATTTTTTTGTCTTTGTCTTTGGAAACTTTATGATACATTTTGTTGATTTGTTTTAGGGTCAATACTTTTCAAGGTATTTTCATCTTCTTGGATACTTACCTGCTGTCTTCCATTATGTTAGGAAAGCTGTCTTCCAACAACTCTTTGACAATTTTTCTGCATTTTTTCCTTTTTTTTGGTCTTTCTGCTCTGAAATTCCAGTCACCTGCAACTTATATCCCACATAAATACCTTAGGCTTTCTTTGGATTTTTAAAATTCTGTTTTCTGATTGTTCCTCTAGCTTACTGGTATTGAGAAATTTATTGTCAAGCTCACTATTTTGGGCTTCCATTGATTCATATCTATTCCTTTGCCCTTTCACTGTATTATTCATTTTTGAAATCTTAGTATTTTCTAGATTTCTGTTGGCAGATTTTGTTTCACATTTTTTCACTTCTTTTGTTCCTTTGTCCTTATAGTGTTTTTCTGAAATCTTCGACATTTTTTCTGTGTTCTCTTGGCTCTCCTTGATCTTTTTCTAAATCCATTGAAGGTACCCACAAATCATTCTTCTGAAATCTTTCACAGATAATTCCAATACCTTTTCTTCCTCCAAAACTTTGTTTCTGCATCTAAGTCACTTGTTTGAATGACTCTGTCATGTTTCTTCATGAGACCAGAAGCAACAAAAAGTGGGAGAAAAAAAAGGAATAAAAGCAGGAAGCAGTAAGAAAAAAGTGTATAATAACTGAAAAGAACAGAAGCAAAATAACACTAAACAAAACAAGAAGAGACAAGAAAAGAGAAACAGACCAAAGAGTAGTTTAAAAAAACACAAGAGAAATAAACAACAAACAAAAACAGAAAGAAGGGGATGAGGGAGACAGAAGGAAAAAAAAATGAAAGTGGAGATAATGGGAAGGGGAAGAGAAAAAAAAAACTAGAAGTAAGAATAAACAAAAAAAAGCATTGAAAGAAAAAATATCAGGGCAGGTGCTGGACCCAGCCAAGGAACTCATGAGGTGAGTGGGGAAGGATTATATGGTAGCATATCCAGCCCAGGAATGGAGTTCCTGTAGTTGTAGATGTTGTTTATGTTCAGAGTACCCAATCTGGAAATAGTACATAGAGGACCCAAAGGTAGATGGGATGAGGGTCTTTCAGGCCAAGAGGGCAGCCAGGGACAGGGCGCAAGGTGGCTGTTTGAGTTCCTGCTAGTCAAGAGATGACCAGGACTAGCTCTGTGACTTCTGCAGGTGTAGAGCAGGGGTCACATGAATCCAGGCTCTGTGGGGTACAGCCAGCCCCCAACTCATAGTGGTGTGGCTCAAAGGTGTACAGCTTAAATTATGGAGTTCCAGCCTCCAGGAGAGCAGGGGCTATTCTAGGAGTAGATGAGGTTGGGTGCTAGTCACACCTCTGGTCACAAAGGAAGTGTGGGGAACAAGAAAGAATTGTACTTTTCTCGTCACCAGTCACCGTGTACATCTGTGCCTTCAAAGCCACACCGTGTCTGGCCAGTTTACCCATCTGTCTCTCTCTCTCTCTTTTTTTTAACCACCCCGTACAACTTCTTTTCATAGTAAGTATTCAGTCCACTTCTCTAATCTTTTCCTTGAACCTCAAGATTCCAGGATTATCATCTCTATTTGTTTCATTCGGTCTTCCTTGTTCTTATGGTGTCTTGGTATAGCACTATAGGATAAGCACCGGACTGCTAACCACAA
>NW_006408554.1:10740419-10741948 GCF_000296735.1 Chrysochloris asiatica | reverse complement strand
TATCTTCTAGTTCTTCTGGTTGTAAGGCAAAGGAGACAATTGTTCATGGAGGAATTTGTCACACTTTCCATTTACTTCTGACATTCCTGACTCTCCTTCTGTTGCTCCAGACAAATAAAAACTAGTTGTTACACCCTGGAAAACTTTTTAGACATCAAGCACTATGCAGCAAATTAGGAGGTAGAACAGAAACACTAAACATCATATTAGGCTGATTAATGGATATTCCAGGAAATCATGACCCTAAACCTCCAAATTGAGCAACTAAATCCCCTGAGGTATTTGATTGCATATGAGCAAAATCAGTAGCTGCTTTATTGGCAGTTATTGTTGTTAATGTATCTATCACACAACATTTGCCATTTTAACTTTTGACAGATAAACAAGTTATTGACATCAATTGCATTAATTAGTTGTGCAACCCTTAATCAAAAAGAGTTTTCCATCACAGTAAATCAAAGTTCAGTACTCCATAAGAAATTAATAACCCTTCTTGTCCCCTCCTTTCTGTCCCATGAAATCACAAATAATCTTTGGTCTCTACACATTTTCCTGTTCTTATCTTTCTTATATAAGTGGTACCATACAATATTTGTCCTTTTGTGGTTGACTTATATCATTCAGCATGCATACCATCTAGCTCTATCCATACTGTACCATGTATTAGGACTTCATTTCTGTTTTGGGCTGAGTAGTATTCTTTTGTATATATGTACCACATTTAGTTTATCCATTCATCTGTTAATGGACACTTAAGTTGTTACAAACTTTTGGCTATTGTGAATAGAGCTGCAATATACATTTGTGTGCAAGTTCCTTTTTGAATCTCTGCTTTCAAGTCTTTTGTGAATAGATTAGGGAGTTTAAGTTAGTGGAAGGGAACACGGTGGCTCTATATGGTAAGACCTGGATTGGGAACCACAGGGTACATGGTTCAAACCCACTAGCTGCTCCACCACAGAAAGATGAGACTCACTACTTTCTCAAAGATTTACACCCTATGTGGGATCACTATGAATTGGAATCAACTCAACAACAATTAGAACTCAGTGAAAAAATTGAATTAAAAAACAATGGAATTTTTCCATGAACATTTTGAAATCCCTGTGCCTAGGAGTGGAAGTGCTGGTCTTAGGGTAGTTTGGCTATATCATGTTTCAATCCCAACAATGGACAAAGGTTCCAATTTCCCCACATACCTGCCACCATTTGTTATTTTCCATTTTTTTTAAAACCTTAGCTGTCCTAGTGGGAGTGAAATGACATCTTATTGTGGTCTTGATTTGCATCTCACTGATGACTAAAGATGATGAGTATCTTTTCATATGTTTTTTTTTTTTTTTTGCCATTTGAATATCTCCTTTGGTGAAGTATCTATTCCAGTCCTTTGTCCCTTTTTGTTTGGGTTAGTTGTCTTTTTAAGTTCTTGGTGGTGGTTATGTGCTGTGGAGTCAGTTCTGACTCATAGCAACCCTGTACAAGGTTTCCAAGGATGTAAATCTTTAGGGGAGCAGAAAGCCTCATCTTTT
>NW_006408554.1:10737135-10739489 GCF_000296735.1 Chrysochloris asiatica | reverse complement strand
AAGGTTGCTATGAGTTGGAACCGACTCCAGGGCACACAACCACCACCACCACAGGTGAAGTCTGAGGTAAGCTTCTAGATGAGAAATAAATGAGCCTTTCATTGAATGAGCTCATAAATCAAAAGGAAAAAAGTGACTCTGTGGTGTGGATAACAGAAAGGGGTTGGAGCAGACAGTAAAAGCAGTGAGAGCAGATACAATGGAGGAAGACTGTACACTGGGACTCCTGTGCCTATGGATTGAAAGATGGACAGAATTAGCATAGCTGAAAGGGAAAATGGAGAGAGGGAAAAAGGACCAAAACTACAGAGAAGAGGAAAACAGAGAAAAGGCACAGGACTAATTCTGTGCATGATAAACGGAAGTATTGTCCTGAATTGTAAGGTACATGTTGTGAAAATTGGGGACAAAATGAATTACAGGGGAACTGTAAGAGGTATTTAGCTGGGATATTATAGGAAACAGGCAGGAGCTATACAAAGTTGTAGAGTTGTCCCTTCTTTATCATTGAAGTTGTTGTGTTGTTAAGTACCGTGGAGTCGGTTCACACTCATAGCGACCCTGCACAGGGTTTCCGAGGCTGTAAATCTTTACAGAAGCAGAATGCCTCATTTTTCTCCCACGGAACGGCTGGTAGTTTCAAACTGTGGACCTGAGGTTAGCAGCCAGATTCATAACCACTATGCTACCAGAGCTCCATATCAGTGAAGTAGTAAAATACAAATAGTACTTCAGGGGCTAGCAGTTAACCTAAAGGAATATTCCAGGAAAGGAATGGGATAATATGGCATGGTGGAGATCATAACCAGATTTTGTTTTTGTTGTTAACTACTGTTGAGTCAGTTCAGACCCATAGTGACCCTGTATAGGGTTTCTGAGAATCAGTTGGTGAGCTTGGATGTTCAAACGGACCTTGTAGTCCAGCCCACTAACCCCCAACACCACTCCAGGACTCCTATAACCACTTTAAAGCCATTAAAACAAACATTAGCAATAACTTTTAAATACACAGCAGTGTGTACTCAACCTAGCACATCTGGAATTTGAAGGGGCCTTTCAGGTTACCAGGGTGCAACCTATGAGTCAAGAGTGAGAAGTAGCCTATATTTTTGTTAGTTCAGTGCACATCTATTTTATCATTCCTAAAGCTGAATTTAAGCACAAGAGGGAATGCCAACAGTATCACTAGAGAAACAATACAAAGAGGGATGGAAGATTTTAAAAATGCATTATTTATCTGTATTTGGGAAAGCAAGTACCAGCTGAACAATATTTAATTACCTAGTATAGAATTTCAATAAAAAGACAAACAAAAATAAATTATGTTTACTGAATAAGTATGCAGATCTATTAAACCATAACAAGTACCTCTTGGAACATGATATAGATAAAATAAAATTTATTTAAAACCACCAAAGTCCTGTAAGTTTCTTTAGAGGAAAACCTGCTTGATTCATTTTTGTTTCTTCTAGACATTAACACATAGAAGGTACTCAACTCAGTAATGTGGTAAAGTAGTAAAAGATTTGTGGTGAAGGGCTGGGAAGGAAATCCCTTGATTAGAAATGATGATGATGATGATGATGAATGTTAGCATATGGAGGGGAACACACTTGATCACATCTGAGCATCAAGTAGAACAGAGGTAAAGTATCTAGAAATTGACAGGATGGTCAAAGATGTGTGTGGAGAAGTTTTTCTCAAGAAGGTGAAGGAGAGATGAAATCATAGAGCTGGTTCAATTTTGGAGAGAAAAAAAGGAGACACAAGAATTAAATAAACAAGGTTTAGAAATCATACTTTAGAATTATAGAAAGAAAAATTACACTAATAGCAAATGTATGTTCCCTTGATTAGGTAAAATATATGGAATGAGACCAGGTTAAAATAATTTTTATAATTATGCTAAAATTTTATTGCATAACTCATCAGTTTAGTTTACATGTACATATATACACATTATTTATAATAGAAATATATACTATTCATATTTATATCATATAAAGAATTGAGAACTGAACTTCTAGTTTTTTTTTTTTACTCATTGAAGCAATGTTTATAAAAGCAGAAAATTGGAAACAATGTATATGTTTATCAGTGGAGGACTGTTTAAATTATATTACAGATATTAAACATGATACATTTGGGGGGTGGTTTGAGTATGTATGTATGCCTGAAATTATATTTTCTAAAATATTAAAGGGATCAGCTTATCTCTAAGAAATATTTTTCCTTTATACTCTTCTGTATTATAAGTTTTTGTAATGAGTACATATTACATTTTTGTTGTCCTTTTTGCACTCATCCTATCGTATTTTGTTTCACTGCAATGATTACAATCCCCTCCATGCATT
>NW_006408554.1:10731319-10735525 GCF_000296735.1 Chrysochloris asiatica | reverse complement strand
ATGGGGACATGGAGAGAGGGAGCAGCTGAGGACTTTAGATTCATGGAAAGAGAGGAACTGAGAGCTGGCAGCCAGGAGGCAGACTTGCAGAATGTGCTGTTTGGTGGTGTAAATTTTTATATATGCCTGAATGTTCAAAAAAAAAAAAGAGCTAAAGTGAATAGAGAGAAATACTGTTAACTGATGGTACGTGGAGGGGATTATAATCATTGTAATGAAACAAAGTATATGATTTGTTGTATGTGAAACTGATCATCTGCCCTGTAAACTTTCATTCAATTCACTAAAAACTTAAAAAAAAAAAGAATCCTATCCCCATCTCCTTTCACCAGACCTATCTAGACAAGATGAAAACTATTCAGTGGGGATTCTACCTTCCTCCGCACACTCTAAAACTAAACTCCCTTTTGAAAACTTGTCAGCCAGCCACTTCGTGCCTTTATAGCTGCCCCCATTTTAGGTAGCCAATGTCCAATGTCTAAGTTGCCCATCCCTATCAACCCTATATACTGAGGGGATAGGTTTGATCCTTGATGTGAAGGCTCCTTTCCTCTCAGTTGGTATTTTGAGCTGCTACGTCGATTATCACAGATCAAGTTAATCAAACTGTAGCAATTTACACTTTTTTCCTTTATCTAATTTCTTTATCTTCCTCAAGTGGAGCTCTGATCATCAAGCCATAGAAGCTAGGTCAAATGGGTACTATCTTGCTTACCTCCCCCTACTTCATATCAGCTGTTTACTTCACTCTCAGCTCTAGCCCTTCATGATTAGGTCAGTGTCCATGGGCTCAGGAATTCCCAAGTCCCCCCAAACTTGGTACCAACCAGCCCTTCCTCTTCTTTTTTTTCATCTTGAGGTTGACAGGAGTCTATGGAATGTGGTAAAATTCAGCCCATATCGTCGTCATTACTGACTTTCCCTCACTTCCGCTCAAAAGTAGATCAACACAGTCACCATGGAGCTTACATGTCTGCTTGTGTGTTCTATTTGAGTTTCAGTCTTGGGAGGGGGGTGTGGTGGGGGTTGTCCTGAAGGGACTTGATTGCTTGCCTTGATGGCTCTCCAGCCAACAGCTTGCTTGTTCTTGTAATAGCTAAACAGACTGCCATTTTTGTCTTTGCCTGCTGTTCTTTCTTTCAGGAAGTCTCTTCTGTTCCTCTAGCCTCTCAGGTTGGTCTGCATGTCCTGTTAAGTGGGAATGTCCCACCTCAGAAGGTTCTGGATGGAGCTCAGGATTCTACCTAAGGTCTTATATACTACAAGAGCAATTCACTCTTAATGCCAAAATAGTTCATTTGCCTTGGAGAGATCAGAATTCTGTCCATTTTTTCCTGAAATAAATATTGGAAAGCATTTAATGATTTGGCATCCTCAGCCTCAACTCTAGTCTCAGAATATGCATTTTCAGTTTCATTTCAACAAAATACTTTGGATACCTTAAATCTCTGTATCTTTATTTGTTGTCAACAGTTTTATTTCCCTGGTGGACATTCTGTGGGATACATTTTTATTTCTATGTAATGAAAGGAGCTTTTTGGTCAAGTTCAATAACATCCTCAGTGTACTTTCAGGAGGAAATTACAGGAGCAATTCAGGGTCAGCATTTTCTTCAAAGGGAAAAGTTAAAACCCTCACCTCTTGCTCCCAATATTAGGCTCTGAGTAAGAGTGAGTTACTCATATTCTGAAAGAGCATTAAGTCATTTAGACCACTATTGTCACTTAGGAGGGAGCTCTGGTGGCACAGTGATTAAATGCCTGGCTGCCAACTAAAATATTGGGGGTTCTAACCCATCAGCTGCTCTATGGAGAAAGATGTGGCAGTTCGCTTCTGTGAAGATTGTTATTGTGTGCCATCCGATTGCTTACAACTCATGACCCTGTATAGGGTTTCCGAGGAGCAGCTGATGAGTTTGAGCCATCAAGCTTGCAGTTCAAACCAACCTTGAGGTTCAGTGCTTATACTACAGCACCACACCAGGACTCTGTAAGATTACAGCCTTGGAAACCTGTGGCAGTTTAACTCAATCCTTTACGGTTACTTTGAGTTTGAATCTATTTGGTGACTGCGGGGTTTTTTGTCACATAATAAATTGCCTCTTCCATTGCCCAGAATATACCTCAGAGATTTCAAGAAATGAATGCTTCAAAAGTAAAATAATACTAAGAAGTCCTGTTATAGCTGGTTTTTCCAAATTTTATTTAAAATGCAGTTTCTTATATGTGTGTATGCATGTATAAATGTATTTATTAGAGTCTGTGTATGTTTATCCTTCTATAAAAGGATATTCAGGGCTTAAATTGTATATTTGTGTTAGTATTAGTCAGGCTACAGATTTTCCTGCTCTAATAGAAATCCAAGGAGCTCTGGTAGCATAGTGGTTACGAATTGGGCTGCGAACCTTAAGGTCAGCAATTCGAAACTACCAGCCGCCCCACGGGAGAAAGATGACGCTTTCTACTCCCATAAGGATTTACAGTCTCAGAAACCCTGTACAGGGTCGCTATGGGTCGGAACCGACTCGACGGCACTTAAAAACAACAAAATAGAAATCCATTGTAATAGTGACAAACACTTATGAAAGCTTTTTCCACCGGGGTACTATGGATCTTTTGGGCAGGTTAGTTCTAGGTTGTGGGAGGCTGTCTTTTACATTCAGTGTAGTTGTTTTTGTTAAGTGCTGTGGAGTCGATTCCAACTCAGCGATATTAAGTGCCATCAAGTCAGTTCCAACCCATAGCAACCCGGTATAGGGTTTCCAAGGAGCAGCTGTTGAGCTTGAACCATAGACCTTGCCATTCAAACCAACTTTGCAATCCAACACATTAACCCACAGAGCCATACCAGGACATAGAGACATTTTGTTGTTGTTGTCAGGTGCCATTGAGTCAGTACCAACTCAAAGCGACCTTATGCACAGCAGAACAAAACACTGCCCAATCCTGGGCCAACCTCATTATCGTTGCCATGCTTGAGCCCATTGATGCTGCCACTTTGCCAATCCATATAGCTGGGGGTCTTCCTCTTTTTCTCTGACCCTCCACCCAACCAAACATGATATCCTTCTCCAGAGACTGGTCCCTCCTAACAATATGTCTGAAGTATGAGACATGATGTTTGAATATCTTTGTCTCCAAGGAGCACTCTGGCTGCACTTCTTCTAACACAGATCTGTTGGTTCTCCTTCAATACCATAACTCAAAAGCATCAATTCGCCCCTTTTGCTTTCTTTCCCCTCCCAGCCCTTGCTGCTAGCACTAGGGTCGTGGGCTCAGCAGTGTCCCAGAAGCCACACGTATGTATAACTTGTTCCTTGGATAATTCATTCGATTTTGGAGTTCTTTTATTTCTTCTGAAAGATTTCAACTCTAACAGTCAAAATGGGACACAGTAAACAGATTGAATTTTTTTTTCTAAACAAAGTGGAAAAGATGCACTTCAGACTTGAACAAGGATATGAACTACAGTTCCGATTAGGTCCAACTTTACAAGGGAAAGCAGTAACTGTGTATACAAATTACCCATTTCCTGGAGAAGTGTTCAATCGAGAAAAATTCTGCTCCCTGGAATGGGAAAATCCAATAGAAAGAGAAGATGATTCTGACAAATGCTGTAAAGTTAATCTTCAACAATCTGGATCATTTCAGTATTACTTCCTTCAAGGAAATGAGAAGAATGGTGGTTGTTACATAGTTGTGGATCTGATTTTACATGTTGAAACTGATAATCACATGCTAGCTTTGGACTGGAGGGAACAGTCGCTAGAGAAGGATGTCATGCTGAGTAAAATGGAGGGTCAGAGAAAAAGAGGAAGACCCCCAACAAGATGGATCGGCCAGGTGGCATCATTGATGGACTCAACAATTGATGACAACAACAACAACCTTTGGACTATGTTACTCTGCAGACATTTTTAGCTAAGTGCTTGGGTCCCTTTGATGAATGGGAAAGCAGACTTAGGGTTGCTAAAGAATCAGGTTACAAGATTCATTTTACACCATTTCAGACTCTTGGACTTTCTAGATCATGCTACTCCCTAGCTAATCAGTTAGAATTAAATCCTGACTTTTCAAGACCTAATAAAAAATACACCTGGAATGATGTTGGACAACTAGTAGAAAAATTGAAAAAGGAATGGAATGTTCTTTATATTACTGACATTGTCTACAATCATAATGGTATGAACTTTAAAAAAAAAAAAAA
>NW_006408554.1:10728957-10729984 GCF_000296735.1 Chrysochloris asiatica | reverse complement strand
TTTTTGGTTTTCTGATTCCAGATCTTTGCACATTAGTGGATTATAAATTGGGCTGCTAACCCATAAGGTCAGCAGTTTGAAACTTTCTCCACAGGAGAAAGATGAGGCTTTCTGGCCCTGTAAAGTCCTGGTGTGGTGCTGTGGGTTAATGCGCCAGACTGCAAAGCCATTTGAATTGCAAGGTTGGTGGTTCAATCTCACCAGCTGCTTCTCAGAAACCCTATACAGGGTCTCTATGGGTCGGAATTGATTCGATGGCACTTCACAACAAAGTATCATAGCCTTGGAGAGCCAACACAGGGTGGTCCTAAGTCAGAACTGACTCCATCACAAAAAATCACTATCAATCAGCAGCATCTCTAACTTCTATCCACCAGATGCTAGTAGAAACCTCCTCAAATCAAATGTGTCTCCTGGCATTACAAAATGTCACTTAAGGAACAAAATTGTCCCCTATTGACACCATGGTCAGTTAATATAACATAGTTCACAAAGACAGTATTCTGTATCCTGCTTTGGTGAGTAGCAAATGGGATGTTAAAAGCTCATTAGTGACCATCTAAGGTCCAACTATTGGTCTCTCACAGTGCAGAGAAAAGAGGAGTCATGAAAATTGAAGATGCTTGGAAATAATTATTCCAGTGGACTAGGGGACCATGTGAACATAATTCCTCTGAGAACAAAAGAATTAGCTGGTGCCCAATTACCACTACCACTGCTTTAAAAGGAATCATACTAGAATATCCTGGATAGGGTGGGCTAAAACTCAAAATCATGAAAAGACCAGGTTAGATAGAGATTATGGCCCTTGGGCAACCTTCAGGTCTGGAACATAGATAAGTATATAGGTGGAACAGCAACACTAGTGAGGTAGGCACACCATAGACTGGTCAACCACTCAAGATCAAAAGGAAAGCATTTACCTGCCAGGGTTTTCCCTCAACATAGTTGTCACGAGTTTTTGGTTCACGAGGAGGGGAGATCCAGCGGCGATAGGGATAGCGAAAGAATACACAGACAAACAGAA
>NW_006408554.1:10725910-10726977 GCF_000296735.1 Chrysochloris asiatica | reverse complement strand
AGAAAAGACTGAAGTTGTCAAAGACTTCATTTTCCTTGGATCAGCTATCAACACTCATGGAAGAAATAGCCAAGAAATCAAGACGTCTTTAAAGTGTTGAATAGCAAAGATAACAGTTTGAGGATTAAGGTATGCCTGACCCAAGCCATGGTATTTTCTATAATCTCATGTGCATGTGAAAGTTGGTCAGTGAATAAGGAAGACCATAAAAGAATTGATGCATTTGAGTTATAGTGTTGGAGGAGAATATTAAAAATACCATAGACTGCCTAAAGAAAAAAACATTCTGTGCTGGAAAACGTACAACCAGACTTAATTTCTCATACTTCAGATGTATTATCAAGAGGGGCCAGTCTCTGGAGAAGGATATCAAGTTGGAAGATTGAAAGGAAGTCCCCCAATGAGATGGACTAGCACAGTGGCAGCATCAATGGATGCAAACGTAGCAATGAATGTGAGGTTGGCACAGGACTGCGTGGTTTTTCCTTCTGTTGTATCTAGGGTCACTATGAGTCAGTGCCAACTCAATGGAACCTAACAGCAGCAACAAGTACTCCTGCCATGGCCAATATTAAAGTACTAACAGTTTAACAACTGGCTTTCAAAATTTCTGAATATCTAGCAAATGGCTCTTATAAAGGCAGTTCTAGTTGACTGCAGTGTAGCACTTAAGGGAGAAGGGGAAAGGAAGAGAAGGTACAACTTCTGTTTAAGGGCAAGATGATATTTCACTTCTCCCATACCCTCCAACTCGCACATTGGTCAAAACTACCTCACATTTCTTTTCTATCTGCAAAGGAGGCAAAAATTCCATATTCATTCTGGACAGCAATGTATCCAGCCAAAAAATTAGGGAAATCTATCAGAAGAGAGAGAGAATGTGTTTATTACAGGAAAACTATCAAGCTCTCCTACAGTATCATTTTAAAACTGACAACAAATCTAGGTGCATTTTATCTGAGAGAACATTAGTAATCTTGGCATTTTGGATGTGATAAGTAATGAGATAAATCACAGAAACAACTCTAACATTCAGAAATTCTCCTTGCAGCTAACATTGGAAGATG
>NW_006408554.1:10721096-10722889 GCF_000296735.1 Chrysochloris asiatica | reverse complement strand
TGGTGTGTTTAAACCTCCAACCTTGTGATTCATAGTCCAGGAGTAGTTTGGCGCTGTATGATCAAAATGACAATTTAGACATTTGTTGTTAAGTGCTGTTGGGTCAATTCCCATGCATAGTGACTCTGTGTAGGGTTTCCAAGGAGCAGCTGGTGAACTTGAACCACCGACCTTGCAGTTCAAACAACTCTGCAGTCTGACACATTAACCCACAGCACCACACCAGGACGTAAAAGGACTCAAGTCATGTTACTTTTCCACATTCTTTGAAACTTGGAAACAAAATGAAGTAATAATGGGCAAGATCAAGTCATTAGGGTGACTGGGGTAAGGTTCTTCAATGAAATGTTCATAAAGCAGCTCTTGCTACCCTCTAAGAATGAGCAGGTACATTGTCATGATGGAAAAAAATTCCTTGGCACACTTTCCTGGCCTTTTTCTCACCAATACATGTTTCCATTTTTTCTTAATAAAACCCCATGATAGTCCTGTGTCTCTCAAGAAAATCTATCAAACTTATCCCTCTGGAATCAAAAAAATAGTCTCCCTTCTGAGCTAAACTGTCTCTCTCAAATATAAGTGCCCAGCAGATTCACCGGAAGTCACTGTTTAAATTGGCCTTTTTTCAAAAATGAAGGCACCCTAACAAAGCTAAAACAAGTATACGAGAGGTCTTTAGAAAAAATTCACAGAAAGTGGTATTAAAAGATAACAGATTTTTGTTCCATGAAAATTTTGAAGCCCCCTCATATTGTTGTGAAAACTTGCCTACAGCTAACATTCACTACAGAAACATGTTTAAACAAGCTTTGAAAGGAATGAACTAAAGTATATATGAACTGTAACTCTAGTAGCAATAATTTTAACTTCTCTTCATACAGATTTAATAAGTATGGTGAAAGGATACAACCCTGACACATACCATTCCTGATTTTAAACCACATAGAATGTTTTTGTTCTGTTCAAATGGCTGCCTCTTGGTCTATGTACAAGTTCCACATAAGCAAAATTAAATGTTTTGGAATTCCCATTATTTGCAAGTTTATCCATATATATTTTATATATATATAATCCACATAGTCAAATGCTTCTGCATACAATGACTTAAACACAAGTAAATGTCTTTCTGGAATTCTCTGATTTCAATCACGATCCATTTAAAACCAATGAAACTTAAAATATTTGCAACCATCTTTGACATCTTTGTTAACTAACTTCCTATCTTAAACTGTTTCCTTATTAATCAAACCATCAGTTCCTGTTTAATTGAAAAATAAGAGATTGGGGTCATAGAACTAGTTACAAGCAGATTTGTCCTGTTAGTCATGCACAGTGGCCACCAACATATCCTCAACCTAAACTTTGTACAACATGAGGCTGAGAATACACCCCATCATCAATCTGGATGTAGACAAAATGCTATATTTGTTACCCTCTTCCTGACTGAGGATGCACAGAAGACTAGCTCTTCTGCTGAATTATTCAATCATTTCCAATTACCATACTATTGTGTCGTTAGGTACCATCAAGTCGGTACCCACTCATAGAGACCTTATGCACAGCAGAATGAAACATTGCCCAATCCTGGGCCAATCTCAATACTGTTGCCACCCTTGAGCCCATTGATGCTGCCACTTTGCCAATCCATCTCTCTGGGGGTCTTACTAAATTTCTCTGACCTTCCACCTTACCAAATATGATATCCTTCTCCAACAACTGGTCCCTCCTGACAATATGTCTGAAGTATGAGAGACGAAGTTTGGCCACCCTGACCTCCAAGGAGCACTCTGGCT
>NW_006408554.1:10719074-10720036 GCF_000296735.1 Chrysochloris asiatica | reverse complement strand
TAATATTAATGGTACTGTTCAATAATTTCTGCATTGTTGAGTCTCTTTTCTTTGGAATGGGCACAAATACAAATCACTTGGAGTCTATTGGTCAGGTAGCTGTCTCCCAAATTTCTTGGTATAGATGACTGATTGCTTCCAGAGTGGCGTCCATTTGTTTAAACATCTCAGTTGGTATTCTAGCAATTTCTGGTGCCTCATTTTTTGCCATTGCCTTCAGTACAACTTGGACTTCTTTCTTCATTACCAAAATGTTTGTAATCATATCCTACCTCCTGAAATGCTTTAACATCATACAATTATTTTTCTAGAGTGCCTTAGTATTATTTTAGATTGCTGTTGCTAAGTGCCATAGAGTCAGTTCCAACTCCTAACAACCCTATATAGGGTTTATCAGGAATGGCTGGATGGCTTGAACTGCAGACCTTGTTGTTAGCACCACACCAAGACTCATTATACTAGATATTGTTATTGTGCAACAACATCATAGAAACCTTTATTAAATGATTACCAAAATGTGAAGCTATTGTTTCTTGACATATCTTCCATCTACTGCAGAAGGTGCTATTTCCATCTCTTTCACCCTTCCCCGAGAAGTCCTGGTTTGGCACTGCGGGTTAATGCACCAGACTATAAAGTCATTTGTACTGCAAGGTTGGTGGTTCAAGCTCATTAGCTGCTCCTTGGAAACCCTCTACAGGGTGGCTGTGGGTTGGAACCAAGTCGACAGCAGTTAACAACAACAACAACCCTTCCCTGAAGAATTCTGTGCTTTTGATTTGTTGTTGTTGTTGTGAAGTGTCACTGAGTCAGTTCTGATGCATAGGGACCTTGTATAGGGTTTTCAAGGAGCAGCTGGTATGTTTGAACCACCAACCTTGTGGCTAATAGTCCAGTGCTTATCCTATAGCACCACACCAGGACTCCATTATACTAGATGTTGCTGTTAAGTGCTATTGAGT
>NW_006408554.1:10716974-10718099 GCF_000296735.1 Chrysochloris asiatica | reverse complement strand
ATCCAAAAACAATGAAGCATTTGACAACTTTAATCTTTTCTCCATTTATTTAATTTGTTATTTGCTGATTTCGGTTTTGAGGATTTTAATTTCCTTTGTATTAAAATACAGTACATATAGTAAGGCTGCAGACTTTTATCTTTATCAGTAGTATTTCAAGCCTCTTTAGTTCCAGCAAGCAAGGTTGTATCATCTGCATATTGCAGACTGTTAATGAGCATTTCCTCAATCCTGATGCCACACTCATCTTCATATAATCCAGCTTCTCAGATTATTTACTCAGCATACTTACTGAATAAATATGATAAAAAGGATAAAACCCTGAATCATACCTTTCCTGATTTTACACCATTCCTTATCCCTTTGTTCTGTTTGGAAAAACTACATCTACGTCTATGTGCTGATTCCTCATGAGCACAATTAAGTGTTCTAGAATAGCCATTCTTTGCAACGTTATCCAAGGTTTGTTATGATCCACACAGTCAAATGCTTTGCACAGTCAATAAACCACAAGTAAACAACTTTCTTGTCTTCTCTGCTCTAAGCTAAGATCTATCTGATATCAACAGTGATATCCCTAGTTTCTGTCCTTTTCTGAATCAGGCCTAAATTTCTGGCAGATCCCTGTTTATGTACTGCTACAAATGTTTTTTAATTATCTTCAGTAAAATTTTACTTGCATGTGATATTAATGATACTGTTTGATGATTTCCACATTGCGTTGAGTCAGCTGTCTTTGGAATGTGCCGGGGACTGGCCTCGACATAGTTGTTTGGTTGTTCACGAGTGTTTGATTCACGAGGAGGGGATATCTGGTGGCGATAAAGATACAGAAACAATACACAGAAAGAGACAAAGAGGGAGACAAAGAGACACCCCGAAACCAGAGTGGATACATTGCTGGCATCAGGCAGATCAGACATGGTGAACATATTAGCCATGAGGGCAGTAAGGTCCTGTATGGTAAACATCTTAGCTAAGCGGGCCGTATATACCCCTTACGAGTTGGTCAGTAACGCATGCCTAGACAGCCGTATAGCACGCTCTTACCGCATGACTGCAATGCACACCTGGGCCGGCCTGTGCCTCCATTTTATTTAGGGGAGGAGCTTCACACCAAGCTGG
>NW_006408554.1:10708600-10716618 GCF_000296735.1 Chrysochloris asiatica | reverse complement strand
TACAGTCTCGGCTTTAGGAAAATATTACATTTATCTGTGGATATCAAGGCTTCATGTCTGCATTTAGTAAAAAACATCACTAGATACTAAGATGAAAAACAATTTGCCATAACTGCTAGGTGGCTAGAATCTGTTCCTCAGAGCCTGTGGCCTGCATTGTCTGCAACACTCGGGCAGTGGGCCTCGAACTTCTGACCAGCTTTACACGGTCTGCAACAGGAATGGGCACAGGTATGGATCTCTTACCATCAGTTGGCCAGGTAGCTGTCTTCCAAATGCACTGCATCATTGTTGAAGCACTTTAATTTGTATTCTATCAATTCCTGGAGCCTTGTTTTCCCTCCATTACCTTCAGTGCAGCTTAGATTTCTTCCTTAAATATCATCAGTTCTTGATCATATGCTACCTCTTTTAATGGTGGAACATCATCCAATTCTTTTTGGTAAAGTTACTCTATATATTCCTCCTAGCTTCTTTTGATGTTTCTTGCTTCATTCAATATTTTGCCCAGAGAATCCTTCAGTATTTCAACCTGAGGCTTGAATATTTTCTTCAGTTCTTTTAGCATGAGAAAAGCTGAACATATTCTTTCCTTTTATTTTTCTAATTCAAGGTAGTTGCACATTTTTTATAATAATTTCCTTTGTCATCTTAAGCTGCCCTTTAAATATTTCTGTTTAATTCTTTTACTTCATCATTTCTTCCATTTGCTTTAGTTTCTCTATGCTCAAAAGCAGGTTTCAGGGTCTCTTCTCAAATTAATTTTGGTCTTTTCTTTCTTTCCTGTCTTTTTAATGGCCTTTTGCTTTTTTCATGCATGATGTTCTTGATGCCATTCCACAACTCCTCTGGTCTTCAGTCATTAGTGTTTAATGCATCAAATCTGTTCTTGAGATGGTCTCTAAATTCAGATGGCATATACTCAAGTTCATATTTTAGCTCTCATATGAATATGTTTTAATTTTTTTTAGTTTCATCTTGAACTTGCATATGAACAATTAGTGGTCTGTTTCACAGTTGGCCCCTAGCCTTGTTTTAGGTGATGATATTGAGCATTTCCATCATCTCTTCACACAGATGTCAATTTGATTCCTCTGTATTTCATCTGGTGAGGTTCGTATATATAGTCACTGTTTATGTTGTTGGAAAAGGGTATTTGCAATGGACAAGTCATTGGCCATGAAAAATTCTATCATGCAATCTCCATCATGGTTTCTATCACCAAGACCATGTTTCCCACTTACCAATTCTTCCTATTTGCTTCTAATTTTCCCAGTCCAATCACCAGTAATCATTAATACATCTTGATTGCATGTTTGATCGATTTCAGACTGAAAAAAATTAGTAGAACTTTTCAGTTTTTATCACTGGCTTTAATGGTTGATACATAATTTTGAATAATAGTGGTATTAGCTGGTTTTTCTTTTCAGTGCATGAATATTATCCTATAACAGATAGCATTGTACTTCAAGATAGACCTTGAAGTACTCGTTTCGTGGATGAATGTGTTGCCATTCTTCTTCAATTTGTCATCTTTGGCATTGTAAACCATTTGATTATCTGGCTCAAAATGTTCAGTTCCTTTCAAACATTTCATCTCACTAATGCACAGAGTATCAACCTTTATGCTTTCCATTTCGTTTTTTTTTTTTTTTAACTTCCAATTTTCCTAGATTAATCGGTCGTACATTCCAGGTCTTGATTTTTAATGGATGTTTGCAGCTTTTTCTTCTCATTTTGAATTGTGCCCATCTACAAATTAAGATAAGGAGCTCTGGTAGCATAGTAGTTACAAATCAGGTTGCGAACTTCAAGGTCAACAGTTTGAAACTACCAGCTGTTCCACTGGAGAAAGATGAGGCTTTCTGCTCCTGTAAATATTTATAGCCTCAGAAACCGTGTACAGGTTCACTATGAGTCAGAACTGACTCTACAGCATATAACAACAACAACAACAACAAACAAATTAAGGTACCTAAAGATTTGCTCCATCCATGTCATTAGGGTAAACTCTACTTTGAAGATTCAAGTCTTCCCCAAATGTACTTTGAATACCTTCCAACCTGAGGGGCTTATCTTCTGGTACTAACTCAGGTAACATTCGTCTGCTATTCATAAGGTTTTCAGGGCTAACCATTCAGAAATGGTCCACCCCTCCTTCTTCCTAGTCTGTCTTAGTCATGAAACCCTGCTGAAATCTAGCCACCATGGTGAGCCTGCTGGTATTTCAAACATCAGTGGCAAATCTTTCAGCATCACACAAGCCACCACAGTATGACAAACTGTGGTGGTCTCCACTAATAGGGAGAGAAGAACTGGTAATACTGCACCTTGTTAAAGGCAGAACTGGAGTTGCCTATTGGTGCAAAGTTTAATACACACAGCTATTTACTGAAACATTTTAAGTTTGACTTCACACAGTAGTGTCTCAGAAGAAAGACCTGGTAATCTATTTCTGAACAAGCAGATACTGCAAATTCTATGGGGCATAATTCTACTCTGACACACATGGGTTTTCATGAGTTGGAATCGTCTTACTGGCAACTGTTTTTTTGTTAAGTATGGAGCTGTAAGGGCATAAACAATATTTCTTGGATTCCTTTGGAGTTCTGTTCAGAATAAACTCAGTCATCTAATTATCAGCTTCATAGATGTGAAATCACTTTAATCTTGGCAGGATTTGCAGTTTGTTGTTGTTAAAAGTGTTTTCAAGTCAGTCCCAACTCATAGTAACCCTGTATAGGGTTCCCTAGGAGTGGCTGGTAGGTTTGAACCACAAACTTTGTAGTTATCAGTCACGTGTGTATCCTACAGTGTCACACTAGTAGGTACAGTTATTTTCTGACCATATGTCAGGTGGTGTGACCTTGACTCCAGAGTGGTAGCTCCTCCAGAGAGTTTCGTAATTTATAACCACCACTATTTTGCTATTAAATTCTGTTCTGCTTGACATGTCCATAACTTGTTTCCTGTACTACATTTTATAGATCCCCCAGTTGAGTCTGGATAATATAAACCTGGCTGTTACCAAGTCACAAGAGGCCAGTTGGGAATTAAACTATTCCAATCTGATAAGCATTTCAATGGTTTAATAGAAAATTGGGCTTCAGGTCTCAACTTAGGCTTATCACTCACTGGCTTTGGAAATGGTTAATTTTAAATTTTCCTCATTTTTAAGACAGAGATAATAACATTTCCTTTTTAAAATTGTCATGGAAATGAAGGACTTACTAGGACGTCTGTTTAGTATTAATGAAAGATCTAAAATACTCATGGCTTAAATAAGATCAAGTGAAACAGTAATGATTCAGTGAAGGAGCCCTAATGCTGCTCTAGGCTAAGTACTAGAATGCTAACCACAAGTTTGGTAGTTCAAACCTACCATCTACTCTACATGAGAAAGATGAGGCATTCTGCTCCCGTGAAGTTTTAGTCTCAGAAACCCAAAAAAGGGTCACTGTAAGTCAGAATCCACCACCCATCAGTTTGTCATACTGTGGTGGCTTGTATGTTTCTGTGATTCTGGAAGGGATGCCACAGGTATTTTAAGTACCAGCAGGGTCACCCAATGTGGACAGGTTTCAGATGAGCTTCCAGATGAAGACAGACTAGGAAGAAAGAGAGACGTACTACTTCTGAATATTTAGTTCCTGAAAACTTACCGCAGCAGTGCAATAGTCAGATATAGTGACACAAGATGTGCCCTTCAGGTTGGAAGGTACACAAAATGTGACTGGGGAAGAGCTGCCTCCTCAAAGTTGAGTTGACCATGATGATGCAAATGGAGTAAAGTCCTTGGGCGTAAAGCCCTTGGGACCTTTATTTGCTGATGGAGCACAACTCAAAATAAAGAGAAACAACTGTAAACATTCATGAATAATCAGAACATGGAACATATAAAGTATGAATCCAGGAAAATTGGAAATCGTCAAAAATGAAAAAGAACACAAAAAAACTCGATATTCTAGGCATTAGTGAACTGAAGTGGACTGGTATTGACCATTTTGAATCCGACAATCATGTGGTTTACTATGCCAGGAATAACAAATTGAAGAGGAATGGCATCACATTCCTCATCAAAAAGAACATATCCAGATCTGTCATGAAGTACAATGCTGTCTGTGATAGGATAATATCCATATGACTACATGGAAGACCAGTTAATAAAACCACCAACGATTAAAGTCAATAATGATGAAATGGAAGAATTCTACCAACTTCTACAGTCTAAAATTGAAAAAAAAACATGCAATCAAGATATATTGGAAATTGAAATGCAAATGTTAGAAACAAAGGAAGGATCAGTGGTTGGAAAATGTGGCTGTGGTGGTAGAAGTGATGCTGAATATTGTATGATAGAATTTTGCAGACCAATTTTCATTGCAAGTTCCTTTTTTTAAACAACATAAAAGACAACTATACACATAGACCTCACCAGATGGAGTACGTAGAAATCAAATTGACTACATTTGTGAAAAGAGATGGTGGAAAAACTTCGTATCATCAGCCAAAACAAGACCAGGGCAGACTGTGAAAGAGACCATCAATTGCTCATATTCAAATTCAGACTAAAGCTGCCAAAAAAGGAAACAAGTTGACTAGAGCCAAAATAAGACCTTGAATATATCCCAGCTGAATTTAGAGATCAACTGAAGAACAGATTTGATGCATTAGCCACTAAAGATCAAAGACCACAAGAGTTGTGGGGTGACATCAAGAAGATCATACAGAAAGTAAGAAAAAGGTCATTAAGACAACAAGAAAGAAGGAAAAGATCAAAATGGATGTCAGAAAAGACTCTGAAACTTGCTTTTCAGCATAGAGATGCTAAAGCTAATGGAAGAAGTGATGATGTACAAGAGCTGAGCAGAAAATATCAAAGATCAATTTGGGAAGACAAAGTCAAATATTATAACGAAATGTGCAAAGACCTGGAGTTAGAAAACCAAAGGGAAGAACATGTTCAGCATTTCTCAAGCTCCGGGAACTGAAGAAAAAAAATCAAACTTTGATTTGCGGTATTGAAGGATTCTCTGGGCAAATTACTGAATGATGCAGAAAGCATCAAAAGAAGATGGAATACACAGAGTCATTGTACCAAAAAGAAATGGTCAATGTTCAACCATTTCAAGAGTAACATATGATGAAGAATCAATGATACTGAAGGAAGAAGTCAAAGGTGCTTTGAAGGGATTGACAAAGAACAAGGCACTGGGAACTGATGGAATACAAATTGAAATCTTTCAACAAATTGTTATGGTGCCGGAGGCGCTCACTCATCTCTGCCAAGAAATTTGTAAGACAACTGACTGGACCATGAGTTGGAGCTAACAACAAATAATATCAAAAGTTACTTCTCTGTATTTCAGAAATCTTGGTGTGCAGGCCAGAGTTTGTATGGTGTCTTCACAGTCCTCAGAGACCAGACGTCTATATTACTGTTTGACAGATTTCAACATTAACTTTCACTAATTAGAGTCCTGGTGTGGTGCTGTGGGTTAATGCGCCATACTGCAAAGCCATTTGAACTGCAAGGTTGGTGGTTCAAGCTCACCAGCTGCTCTTTGGAAACCCTATATAGGTTGCTATGGGTCAGAGCCAACTTGACAACACTTCACAACAACAACAATGGTCCAAGATGATTACTCACACATCCTAGCCAGTGGGAACTTGATAAAGGGGGAGAAGGAGGCATGTTCTTTTCCTTTAGTGAGTGGTACACATCATTTCTACTCATGTTCCTTGTCTATTGCCACACTTTTGCTGTAAGTCTAGTCTTAGAAATGTACCTTTCATATAGAAAATTATTAGCTCAGTTTAAATTGTTTAATTCTCTTATTATTATTCTACTATTAGTCTCTGTAAGAAGGATAACATAGATACCAGGAATGACTGCCACAAATGTAAGTGTTGCTGTAACACAAATATAACAAGTTGGTGAATTAAAAGACCAGAAATTTATTTTCTCAAAGTACTCAAGGCTAAAAGTCCAAATCAGGTCTCAGGTATGTTGATTCCTTCCTTGTCAGTAGCATCAAGCTTTCCTTGTGCTTGTATCCTTGGTGATTTTCACATGGCATCAGCCTTCCAAGTGTGCGACTCTATTTAATCTGCTCTTTTATAACTTAGAAGTGATTAGATTTAGAACCCACCCTACTTAGGTATGATCTAATTAACATAACATGAAATCCTATTTCTAAACAGGATTGCATCCACATATATATTGTTGTTAAATGCCATTGTAACTTTGTATAGGGTTTCCAAAAAGCGGCTGATGAGCGTGAACCTTCCAGTTCAAACCAACCTTGCAGTCCAGCATATTAACGTACAGTTCCCCACCAAAACTCCATTCACATATATGGGGGCAGAATTCCACCACACATTTTGGTGGCATAAAGGGGCACAATTAAATCCATAACAGATAAAATAGGCAAAATACTTGGTAAATGATAGTTGTAGATACACATTAATGCCAACATCCCTCTATTTTATTGCTGTAGTATCTTTCATCTCTTAGAGACAATTTTGTTTCAGATTTTGGTTGAAAAGGCAATATTTTGAAACTTCATTACATGAAATTTTAGCAAGTAATATATGTTTGTGTCAAGCTTAAATGTGAAATAGATTGTGAACCAAATGGCAAGAGAAAATGTCTTTGTCTTTATAAAGTAATTTTATTTTTGCTTACATATTCCCTTGCAGATAAAAAACAATAAATAGTGACATTTTGAAATATTTTCAGGGAATCACACTTACTCCAAATCTCCTGATGCCCCTTTAACTCATTTTTTGTTACTCCTCCACCTACCCACCTCCAGACCAGTGAGTCTGTTTAACTTCTCAGCATTTCATTGATCACTGTGAAATTACAACATGCCTTTGGAGAAGAAGTGAAGTGGCCCCAGATTCTGGTCCCAGCAAACTAGGCTTTCCAACCTCTCCTGGATTTTGTCCCCATAATTCCACATTGTCTTGTTTGTGTTCCATTGCCTTTAAAAGGATTGTCTAATATTTTGTTTACTTTTATAGTTGTTTCCCGTAGAAAAATGCTCAGAACCTTGGCCACCTTTCTGGAAGCAGAATTCTAATTGTGATCTATTGTTACTCATACTTTTCTAAAGTTGAAATTATTATTTGCATTCATAAACTTACTACACATTTATATAGATACACTCAGTTCTTCCAATTTTCAATTAATTCCTTCAGACGCTTAAAGAATCATCCAAGTAGTGTTGTGTTGTTTTTTTTTAATTTAAATGCTAACTCTTTAGCATTCAATAAATCTGCAAAGAGAGATTCTTTTATATTACCTTCTTCTCAGTTCTTCTTCTAACTTATAATCTCCTGCTTTGACAATATTGTGAATAAGTATGAAGTGGCAGAGAATGGAAATATGGTATATTTCTTTGCATGTTACTGAAAATATACAGGACTAACACCTTGAATTTTATTGTCATCACTGTGAAACATCATTTAACAAGGATGATTTTACATATGAGAGCTTTTCTGTATACAAAGCAATCTCACTTGAGTCTTAAGAGTTTCAAAAGAATAGCTTGATGTAAAGTCTTCACACCTTTTGTCAATATAGTCAAATTGTTACTAAAAAGACTGAGGAAGCTTTTCCATAATATCTTACTTTTGGGAAATGGTTAATGTATTTGACTGCTAACTAAAACACTGGTGGCTTGAGTCCATCCAGAGACATCTCAGGAGAAAGACCTGGAGATCTACTTCTGAAAAAACCTCATGGAGCACAGTCCTATTCTGATACACATGGTGAAGCTTTCAGTCAGAATCAAGGCTACAGAATCTCCCACACCTGGCATATAGGTTACTCCATTTACTGTTTATGTAATCCATCTATAGAATTTGTTGTTGTTAAGTGCTATCGAGTCGGTTCTGACTCATAGTGACCAGACGTTGCAGTTCAGTGCATTAAGCCACAGTGCCACACCACACACACACATACACACACACACATACATATAATATAAAAACTATTTATCTATAAAACA
>NW_006408554.1:10695366-10708288 GCF_000296735.1 Chrysochloris asiatica | reverse complement strand
AGTTTTGAACTGCTGACCTTGCGGTTCACAGACTGATTCGTAACCACTACGCTACCAGAGCTCTTATATATATGTATAAAACAACTATATATGTAAATCGTTACAAGAGCAGAAAGCCTCATCTTTCTCCCGTGGAACAGCTGGTAGTTTCGAACTGCTGACCGTGAGGTTAGCAGCTCAATTCATAATCACTACATTACCAGAGCTCCTTGTAGGATAAGTAGTGGACTGCAAACCAAACGGTCGGAGGTTCAAACCAACCAGCTACTCGTTAGAAACCCTGTACAGGCTCTCTATGAGTCAGAATTGACACAACGGAACTTAACAACAACAAAGACACTTTTGGTCATCAGAACTGGATAGAGGAGTGGAGTGGTTACTATTGCCATCTAGTGGGTTGAAGCCAGGGATGAGGCTAAACAATGTACAATGTGCAGGACAACCCCCACAACAAAGAATTATCCAGCCTAAATGTCAGTGGTGTGGAGGGTGAGAAGCCCGATTATAGATGAAGAAATGATGTGTAAACAGGTGAAGAATGGTGTTCAAGATCCTGCAGCCAGCAAGTGACTGAGCAGCACTTTGCACTCAGGGAACAACGTCTCATTCAGTTTTAAGTGCCCCTGAGTCATGTTGTTAACACATCCAAGTTTTACTTCTTTCCTTAAACTAAGTACTTTGGGCTTAATCTCCCCCCACTAAAATTGAGTTCAACTGTGGTATTGAACATAAAGAACCTAACTTTTTTTTCCCCAAAACAATTTCATTTAAGCATTGAAATTGCACTCATTTTTATTCTATTTTTGGGCCAGAATTGTAGTGCTTTTATATGAGTCTTAGATTAGCTCAATCTAATTAAGGGCAAGTACATTGTGTTCTCAAATGCCTTTTGTCACTGTGGAAGCGTCAGTGTATTATCTTAAGCATCTGTCATTGCCTGTTGCTTTTTTTTTTCCCCTACCAACTCTTTTTTATTCCAGAGATTTCTTTTGGACCCTGAATTATGCCTTTAAGTGACTAAAATAAACTGGGAACCAGTAGAAAGCATCTTGAGGTGGCAGGATTCAAACTTGATTATACTGTTGTTGGTGTTGTTGGCGGTGGTGTTATGTGCCGTCGAGTCGGTTCCAACCCACAGCATCCACATATAGGGTTGCTGAGGAGCAACTGGTGAGTTTGAACCACCAACCTTGCAGTTCAAACGACTGTGCAGTCCAGCGCATTAGCCCACAGCGCCACACCAGGTTGTTAGGTGCCCTCAAATCAGCTCTAACTTATTAGCGACCCTATAAACAACAGAGTGAAATACAGCTCTGTCCGTCACCATTCTCGCAATTCTGATTCTGTTTGAGCCTATTGTTTCTGCCACTGTACCCGTCCATCTCGTTGGAGGTTCTTCCTCTTTTTTCACTGACCCTCGACTTTACCAACCATGATGTTCTTCTCTAAGGACTAGTCCCCCTTGATAACATGTCCAAAGTATTAGAGAGGAAGTCTTGCCATCCTGGTTTCTAAGGAGCATTCTGGTTGTACTTCTTCCAACACAGATTTGTTTATTCTAACAGTCCATGGTACTTTTAGTATTTTCTCCAACACCATCACTCAAATACATCAATTCTTCTATGGTCTTCCTTATTCACTGTCCAATTTGAAAATAAGAGACATGAACAGAAACAATTAGTCTATAATATAAGAAACTAATAGAAAAAAATAATCAAATCTGAATATAAACAATATAAAGAGTTCCCATCAAGTCATACCTGACTCATGCTAACCTTATCTCTTTCAGAATAAAGCTCCACAGGGTTTTCAATGGCTGAGCTATATTAATGGTATGTGGTTACATTTTGGTACAGAAACTTACTTTAAATTTTCATTTAAGAAATGATTCTATATGATGTATACAAACACTCACCTTAGGGGATTCACAGATCCTTTAAAAGATTTAATGTAAGTTTCTTAAACCTCCTTGCATTGGATGTATTGTCTTCTTGGCTTTGCATTTCTCATTGTCTCAAACTTGGTTAATCTAGCCCCTTAACTGGCCTAACTGCTGCTAAGAAAATGCCCCTGGCAGTATCTTTTCCATTACCATCAGAGTACACTTAAATCACATCATGCCGTTAGTCTGCATCAAATTCCTTGCCTGGTTCCCTTACTTTCCAAAGCACCTATGGATACATGTAAGACCTTTCATGTTCTGACCCCTGTTCACCCTGCAAGCTCCTACTTCTCCTAAAGTTTGCTATGCTTTAGGAACTCAACTATTGACAGTTTTCTTTACAAGCCAGTCTTTTAGGTGCTTCATTGCATTTTGAAAATTTATTGTATCTTGTACACCCAATAAACTCACTTATCTTCCAGGATTCAAACAATGCTACATTTATGAAGCGTCCTCTGGTTTCCTGCTCCTAGTTTTATGCTCCCTTTGTCTTGTAAAAGGTTAGATGCTTATCTACTAACCAAGAGATTAGACAGGGCTTTCAATCTGCATCCAAAGGGTCATCACCTTCAAAACTCTTTGGAACCGTTCTGTCCTGCAATCATGGAATCGCCATGGGTCACAATTGACTCAATGGCAACTGGCTTTTTGGGTTTTCTCTTGCAAACAGTTAACTTTCTTGACTGGTAACCAAAAGGCAGAAGTTTAAGTCCATCAGAGGTGTCTTGGAGTCCACCACTGAAATTGCTTTGGAGTATAGTTCTCTGACGCCGATAGGATGGCCATGAGGCAGAGTAGACTGGATGGGCAACTGGTGGTTATCGTCTCCTAATAGTGTCTGTTGTTGTTGTTGTTGTTGTTTAGTGCTGTGGCATCAACTCCAACTCATAGTGACCCTGTATGCAGTTTCCGAGGAACAGCTGGTAAGTTTGCACTGTCAGCTTTGTGGTTAGAAGTCCAGTGCTTATTCTACAGCACCACACCAGGATTGTATGCATTTATTATAGCACTTAATTATGTTGTATTGTAATGATGTATTTATCCATCTGACTCTTCTATGAAATTTTGGATTCTTACACAACAGAACCTTGCTCATTTTTGAAACTTTTACATATATACTTCCTGGTATATAGTAAGTGCTCAGTGAGTATGACTGGGGAAAGATAATAAGATAATGAATAAGGTAATAAATAAGTGCCATTGAGTCAGTTCTGACAAATGGCAACCTTGTAAAGGGTTTCCGAGGAGCAGCTGGTGAACTTGAACCACTAATCTTGTGGTTCAAACCGACTTTGCAGTTCAGCACATTAACACACAGTGCCACCAATTACAGAAATTACAGTATAGTCAGATTTCATCAATTGCACTAAAGAGTGCCTCCTAATCAACTTAGTCTTTTTTATTTCATCAAAACACTGTAAGAGATTAATTTTACAGTTGTGATATATTAAAACATATTTGAGATTATTATTAGTCAAATACTTTCCTATATTAATTTTTCTGAGCTATCTTGATAAGTGATTTGAATTATGGTGTTGGTGAAGAATATTGAAATTACTATGGGTTTCCAGAAGAACAAACAAATCTATCTGGAAGAAGTACAGACCAAGAAACAAGGCTGGCAAGACTTGTCTCATCTACTTGGCCATGTCATTAGAAGGAACCAGTCCCTAGAAAAGGATATCATACTTGGTACAGTGTCTGTGAAAAAGAGGAAGATCCCCAACATGATGGATTGATGCAGTGTCTACTGCAGTAGGCTCAAATATAACAACAATTGTGAGAAAGTCACAGAATTGTGCAGTATTTCATTCTTTTATACATGGGGTCACTACAAGTCAGAACCAACTCAATGCCAACTACTAAGACAAAGAAGAACACATTGATAAGCAAATAAATATAGAAGTATATTTTTAAAATAAGGAGCTCTGATAGTGTAGTGGTTATGAGTCAGGCTGTAAACCACAAAAAGAGCAGTTCGAAACTACCAACCATTCCGCGGGAGACAGATGAGGCTTTCTGCTCCTGCAAAGATTTGCAGCGTTGGAAACCCTCTGCAGGATTCCACTAAGAATTGGAACTGACTATAGCATACCACCACCGCCACCACCACATTTTTAAGTAGCCCTGGTGGTGCTGTTAGATAAGCACTGGATTGCTAACTGCCAGGTCAGCTGTTCAAACCCACCAACGGAGCCACAGGAGAAAAATTTATAGCTTCAGAAACCCTATACAGGTCACTATGAGTCAGACAATACAATGACAGTGGGCTTGGTTTGGGTTTAGATTATTAAAAAATAAACTCAAATAGTTTGCCTTGAAGTGCTATACTATTTCAAAATTTCATTAGACAGCACGCACATTTTCTGTGCCTAGTAACCTCGTGGCGACTGACTATGGAAGCAATCATGGAAAACTCCATTCTAATAATGTCATTTCCCAGTTGTAAAGAGGCTGGTTTCTACTGACTGCTTTAATATTTCATACATGCATTTTAAAGCACTAAATTGAGCTCAACTTCACTCATGTTTACTTTAAAGAAAAAAAAGCAGTAACTTGATTCCAGGAAATGTCCTCCTGGTAATTTTCTTTCCAATCCAAATAGTTACCTGTGAGAATTTTGCTATTTGTTTAGTATCCTTCATAAATGCCTGCCCTGAAAAAGTTTAAAGTTTCTTAATCAAATTCCAGCTTTGAATTCCCAGCAGAGAAAAATAGGAAAGATCATTACATTAGTCAAAACAGTCCTGGCCTCAAGTAATATTTTAAAACAATAGAACAATCTACCTAGAAATTAAAATGGTAGAAGACAGGTTGTCACTGAAAGACAGGGGGCGAAAAAAACTCACCAAGTAATTTCTGAGTAGGTCAAGGGGGAGAAAAAAAATCACCAAGCAATTTCTGAATAGAACAAGTAGTCAGAATCAGTGTGTATGATAGTCACTTCACTGTTATTTGAATTTCACACTTTCAGGTGCACATCAGAAATGGGAACTGCTAAGTTTTATTCTAAACATTACCATTGGTTTATGATTTTTGGTGATAAAATAAGAATAAAGAGTTGTTTGTTTGTTTACCTTAAAGAGTCAAAACCAAATATCCAATCATTTGCCATCAAGTTGATTCTGATTCTTGTAGAACTGCAGTTTTCTTGGCTGTAATCTTTATAAAAGCAGATGGCCAGAAGCAGTGTTTGAGAAAACTATTTGAGGTTCTTGTGCTAAGAAGGGCAGTACAAGTACAAAGTCATTGCTTTCTCTCTCAGAGTGATTTAATTAGCAGTGCAGCAGTTAAAGTAATAGGCTCAAGTTCCACTTATGAGCTGAGCAAAAGCAGAAATAAATCAACACTACTACAGCAAGCTACATACATATTCCCTTAGGTAAATTGTTGTTAAGCACTGTCGAGTTGGTTTCTACTTATAGCAACACTATATAGGGATTCCAAGGAGCATCTGGTGAGTTTGAATCACTGACCTTGTGATTGAATGATTATCCAACAGTGAGTGCCACAGGATATACAGTAGACTGCTAACCATAAGGTCACCAGTTCAAACCCACCAGTCGCTTTTCGGAAAACCCTTTTATAGGGTCGCTATGAGTTGGAAGTGCAGCCAGAGTGCTCCTTAGAGACCAAGATGGCCAAACTTCATCTCTCATACTTTGGACATATTGTCAGAAGGGACTAGTCACTGAAGAAGGATATCATGTTTGGTCAGAGAAAAAGAGGAAGACCCCCAACAAGATGGGTTGGCCAACTGGCAGCGTGGATGGACTTAAGCATGGTAACAGTAGTGAGGTTGGCCCAGGATCAGGCAGTGTTTCGTTTTGCTGTGCATAAGGTCGCTATGGGTCCGTACCAACTCGATGGCAACTCACAACAGAAAATGAGTTGGAAATGACTCAATGGCACTTAACAAAAATAAACAGCAAGTTACAGAGGGACAGTGGCCCTGTGGAAAAAATGAGCAATGTATATTACCTTAACATGGGGTAATATAGGTATGAAGACCATTGTTTGTTATTTGCAAGAGCATTTTCAAAGTTTATTGCAAAGATTAAATGTCACGTCTAAACAGAAGTATATTCATGTTGCTGTTATTAAGTGCTGCCAAGTTTGTTCTGAACTCATGGCTACACTATGTAGAGTATCCAAAAGCAGCTAGTAGCTTTGAACTATTGACCTTGCAGTTAGCAAAATAGCTAAAGCTTATGTATGTTTCTATTAGGTGCCATTGAATCATTTCTGACTCATAGAGACCCCATGCACAGCAGAGAAAAACACCATCCCAGTCCTGCACCAGCCTCTCAATGATTACATGGGGATCACTGCTGCTGTCACTGTGTTCAGTCCACATAGTTGGGGATCTTCCTCTTTTTCTCTGACCCTCCACTTTGCCAAGAATGATGTCCTCCTCCAGTGACCGGTTCCTCTGGATAACGTGTGCTACGTATGAGAGACCAAGTCTTCCCATCTTGGTTTCTAAGGAGCACTCTAGCTGTACTTCTAACAGATTTGTTTGTTCTTCTGGCAGTCCATGATACATGATACTTTTCGTTGACTTTTCTAACACCATGTAACTCAGATGCATCAATTCCTCTATGGTTTTTCTTATTCATTGTCTGACTTTCACATGCATATGAAGCAATCGAAAATGTCATGGTTTGGGTCAGGCACACATTGGTCCTCAAACTGATATATTTTCTCTTGAACACTTTAAAGAGATATTGAGCCCCAGATTTGCCTAAAGCAATACATCATTTGATATTTTGACTGCTGTTTCCATGAGTGTAGACTGTAGCTTCAAGAAAAATGAAGTATTTAACAACTTCAATCTTTTCTAAAGTATCATGATGCTATTTATTGATCCAGCTGTGAGGAATTTTGTTTTCTTTACTCTGAGATACAATCCATACTGAAGACTGTAGAAGCTTGTGTCTAGGTTATTTAAAATAAATTTCAAAGGTTGTATCTGACAAGAATCCACTGGGGGGCAGTATACAGTAAGAGTTATGCCTTATTGCTTGGAATATTGATTTGTTTCAGAACATAAACTGAACATCATATTACAGCTTGAGCTTTTAAATGACATACATTTCTAGTCTGTTTTAAAGTTTAAAAACTTTTTTTTTCCCATTTAGTGCCTAGGTAAGTCTGTGTATTTCCATTTGGTGTGAGTAATGACGGGGCTAATTCTTTTGTATGTTGAAAGCGTTTCTGTCTTACTGACAATTCAATAGGTGTAAATTTAAGTTTGGCACTCAGGTGAACAATGATGCATTTCAATCTGACTAGATTTTAAATTACACTCCCTCTCCCTAAGGAGAAAAAACAGATTTCCAGTGACAGCTGTCATTAATTGAAGAAAGAACAAACTGCCCGTCTTAGTTACCTAGTTCTGCTCTAACAGAAACACCACAAGTCGATGGCTTTAACAGAAATATTTTCTCTCACAACTTACAAGGCTAGTTGTGCGAATGCAGGGTACCAGCTCTGGACAAAGGTCCTGGTTTCCTTTCAGCATCTGTAGGCCCAGCATTCCTTGGAGCTTTCATGTGACTTGACATCAATTATTCCCTGAATCTAGGAATTTCACAGTGCAGGGAGACCAGGTCCAAAGAACACATTCCACTCTAGGCTCTTATTTCTAGATGATAATGGGTCCCTCTTTCTCTACTCACATCTCTCCTCTTTTATCTCTTGTAAGATAAAAGGTATTGTATACTGTTGTTGTTATGTGCTGTGGAGTTAGTTCTGACTCATAGTGACCCTTACAGGGTTTCTGAGGCTGTAAATCCTTACGGAGCAGAAAGCCACATCTTTATCCCACAGAAAAGCTGGTAGTTTCAAACTGCTGTCCCTGAGGTTCGCAGCCAGATTCGTAACCACTAAACTATCAGAGCTACACCCTTGGAAATCTCCCATACATTGAATCAGAGTTGTGATGGGATTAAGGGTGTGGTGATTGTTGTTAAGTGCTGTCTGTTTCAACTCGTTGTTGTTGTTGTTGTTAAGTGCCGTCGAGTCGGTTCCGACCCATAGCGACCCTGTACAGGGTTTCCGAGGGTGTAAATCTTTACAGGAGTAGAAAGCCTCATCTTTCTCCCGCAGAGCGGCTGGTAGTTTCGAACCACTGACCTTAAGGTTTGCAGCCCGATTCGTAACCACTATGCTACCAGGATTTCCCAGGAGAGGCTGGTGGGTTTGAACTACTGACCTTAAAGTTAGCAGTCCTGTGGTGCCATACCGGGACTCAAGACATTTATGTAGTACTTTTTATATCTGTAGCTTTGTTGGGGTTATGGTGTGGCACTGTAGCATAAGTACTAGACTGCCAGCTGCATATTGGTGGTTCAAACCCACCAGTTGCTCCTCTGAAACCCTATACAAGGTCACTATAAGATGGAACCAACAAGGCAGCCATTAACAACAACAAGCGATGCTGTTGTTGTCAATTGTCATAGAAAACACCACCATGAATGCTTATTGGGAACTATCCAGCTTTCTTCTTACCCTAACAAAGATGTTTAAAAATGAAATATTGTTGCTACAGCTATGAAATACCAACATACAGAAATCACATACAAATACAAAAGTCAACCTAGTCTGATCTGGAATCTTAATCCTGAGAATGCCTCAGTCTAGGACACTCAACTTCATGTGTGAAATTAGCAAGTATAGCAGATGCATACCATTAGCATAATGAGGTCAGTGGAGTTTTCAGATGTTTTTTGGTGATGCCATTCTCCATTAGAAAGAAGGACTGGAAGATCGAATTCCTGGCATCTACTTATGGTTCTGAGAGCACATGGCTCCATATGATAAGCACTGGACTGCAAACCACAAGGTCCACAGTTCGAGCCCACAAGCTGCTCCCTGGGAGAGAGATGAGGCTTTCTGCTTCCGCAAATACTTAAAAGTCTCAGAAATGCTATACAGGGTTGTTATTGGTAGGAATTGACTTCACAGCACTTACCAACAACAACAACTTATAGTTCTAGTGAGAACACTGGTATTTTAATGGTAGAATTCTCACCTTCCATTTGGGATATCTGGGTTCAAGTCCCTCCAAATACACCTGTCATGCATAACAACCACCTGCCTTTCAATGGAATTTACATGTTACTAGAATGCTAACATGTTTCAGTAGAGCTTCCAGCCTAAGACAGAAATGTCAGCTAGTGTAAACTTATGTATCACAATGTTCCAATATGCAACAAATCATGTGACTCTTGCAGGATCAGGTAGTGTTTCATTCAATTGTGCATTAGGCCCCTATGAGTCAGAAGCTAACTTCATGGCAGCTAATAATAATTTATAATGCTGTTGTTTTATAAATCCCTTCTCTTTTCTGTTAATGGAACTGAATGGTGATAATATACTTGGAGAACTTCTACACTGGCCAGGCCAACAGACCCAACACTTTCTTCTGCTTCCATTACCTCTTTTTCTTTCATTAACATCTGTGCCCAGCGTGTAACAGATCACACAGCATCATCCCTGTGAACTACAGTTCTGCCTAGGGTGCAAATCCTTATTCTCAGTAACCCTTAATATAAGCAGCCCAGTCTCACCCCTACACCATCCTTGGTGCGATCCATGCTCTGATAACTAATATTATGCAAGCTTTTCTGACTGAGCAGTCACATTAAACTGTATTCCCTCCAAATATTTCATTGAAATGACTATAAGGAAATCTAAAGGAGATTTTAGTCACGATGATCCTAGGATGAGAAAACAGAAAAACAAACCATTTCTTGAAGACAGTAAGTCAAAGGGAGCACACTGGAAGATAAAGCATACCAGGAGGCAAATTCCAAAAGATTTATCAGGAAAGGACCCACAGAAGACATAGGAACTGGTAACTTAGTCATGGAAAGACTATGGACTATAACTGGTGAAAACAGAGCATAAGAGTTGGTAGGTAATTAAAGGATTAGTTAGTAATGTTGTTGTCTTTGGAGGACTTTGCATCACCATCATCTCTGCAATGTAATGTGTTAATTGAAATCAGGGTAAAATGTGAACAGTGTTCTCTAAAGATGTCAGCTCATTTGCAGAAGGAAGACTAGGGCTTTTTTGTGTATGTATTAGCACCCCAGACTAAAGTCCCTATCTTTGGTGTTGGTGGGGATAAGAGAGGGAGTAGTCTGCCTTCACACTTTAAAGCCAGCTTGTACACAGCCTTTGGGTGAAGAAGGGATTGGTAAGGAAACAAGACTGTATCTATTGAGAGAATGACATGCTATATGTCTGTGTTATCAGCTTTATCCATGAATGGGAATGGGTAAACAACAACTATCCTTCCTTTAAGAGCAATAAATGCATTAAAAAAAAAAAAAAAAAAAAAGATAACTGATCCTGGAGTATTCAGAAAATTCAAGAAACAAAGAGGAAATTTTTTAAAACCTAACTTGAGACTTGGTGAGCTATTGACCCATTAAAAAGGAATCTTCACTAAGTGATTCAATATAGGATCTGTGAGAGCTAGTGGACATTGATGCCTTTGGATTTGAAACCTATAAAGGACTCAATAACTTTTAGTTAGTTTTCAACTGCAAATGTATAACTTTGAGCTATTTATGGAGGAATATCAGGTAAGTCAAAATGAGGAATAGTCTAATTAAAAAAAAAAAAATGGAGGAGAGAGACTACATTCTTCAAAATGTCAATGCCGTCAAAACTAAAGGCCAAGGAACTGCTCTTTAGGTTCAGTTAAGTGTTCAATAGTTAAGCACTCAACTACTAACTAAAAGGTTGGTGGTTCGAAGGGCAAATCTGAAAATGTACTTCTAGGTCCCAGTCTTGAAAACCCTACGTGGAATTTCTACTCTGTGCACATAAAATTAATATGAGTTGGAATCAACTCTATGGCAATTAATAACAATAACACACAGACTTAAGAACAAATAAAATACAGAATCTTAGACTACATGTGTGCTAGTGCCAAAAAAAAAGTTATACAGTCCATTAATTAATCAAGTGGCTTAATCTGGATTCTCTAAAGAAGAAAAATTAGCGAAGCATATACAGATATGTTGTTGTTGTTGTTAAGTGCCGTTGAGCGTCGAGTCGATTCCAACCCATAGTGACCCTGTATAGGGTTTCCAAGGAGCAGCTGGTGAAATTGAACCACTGGCCTTGAAGTTCAAATGACTTTGCAGTCTGACGCATTAACCCACAGTGCCACACCAGGACTCTTATACAGAGGGGCTTCAAAAAGTTAATGGAAAAATGGGATTGATAAAGAATGGATTTTTTCCATAAAACTTTCTGAAGCTCCCTCTTATATATATATATGAGGGAGAGAGAGAGAGAGAGAGATGTACTTCAAGAAAATGGTTTACACATTGTGAGGAAATGATCCATGCAACTCTGAGTCAGACAACAGACTAGATGACCTCTGCTGGTTCTTGTAGTTTCATGGGGTTAATTTCTGCTTTGCCAAGCCAAAATCTGCAGGTTGGGTGACAGGCTAGAATCCTCTGCTTGCTTGCTTCCCAAAATCCAGAAGTCAGACGAAGGGGCAAGACACGGTTAAAGAGTGAGTGAAAAGGAGAACTTTGCCAGAATATCCATCTATATTATGGATGTAGGCCACACCCCCAAGGAAACTCCTTTTCCAACAGATTGACTGTTCACATCGTTTCACAAAATGAGAGGCGATTGATTACAGTGTCTGCCAAACCACTAAGAATCACAACATAGCCAAATTGACACATAACATCAGCCATCACAGTGAAGTGACAGGGTAGATTAGAATATAGATATTAGATAGATAAAAATATGTTGTTGCTCTTAAATGCCATCAAGCGAATTCCAACACATAGCAACCCTATATAGGGTTTTCAAAGAGTGGCTGGTGGGTTTGAACTACTAACCTTGCAGTTAGCTGTCCAGGAATGAGACAAGGATGCCCTTTATCACCACTCCTATTCAGTATTGTGTTGGAAGTCTTAACCAGAGCTAAAAGGCAAGATAGGGATATTAAAGGCATCCAAATTCACAAAGAAGAAGTAAAACTCTCTCTATTTGCAGATGATGTGATCCTATACATAGAAAATTCCAAAGACCCAGCAAAAAAAAAATCTATCGGAACTCATTGGAAGATTCAGCAAAGTGGCTGGGTACGAGATCAACATAAAAACAATCTATTGGATTCCTCTATAATAATAAAAATAGCTCTGAAAAGGAACTTACAAAAACAATAAATACCATTTATAATAGTCACTCAAAGGATAGAATACTTAGGAATAAATCTAACTAGACAAACAAAAGAACTATACAAAGAAAAGTACAAAACACTACTACAAGAAACCAAAAGATTTTTGCAAAAATGGAAGAATATACTATGCTCAATGAATAGGAAGACTTTGTGAAAATGTCGATGTCAACACTACCCAAAGCAATCTACAGATACAATGCAATCCCAATCCAGATTTCAACAACATTCTTTAAAGACATGGAAAAAAATGATCACAGACTTTATACACAAGGGAAAGAGACCCCAGATAAGTAAAGCATTCTTAAGAAGAAGAACAAAGTTGTAAGCCTCTCACTCACTGATTTCAAAATTTACAACATGGCTGCAGTGGTCAAAACAGGTTAAAATTGGTACCATGAAAGATATATAGATCAATGGAACAGAATTGAGAACCCAGAAGTCAATCCATCCGCATTAAGTCAATTGGTCTTTGACAAAAGACCAAAACACATTAAATGAGGAAGAGATAGCTCTTCAATAAATGGTGCTGGCAAAACTAGAAATTAATTTGCAAAATAATGAAACAAGATCCATATCTCACACCATATACATAAAGTAACTCAACATGGATTAAAGACCAGAACTATAAAGATCATCAATGAAAAACTAAGGACAAACGTAGAGGTTCTAATACATGGCATACATAAACTATCAAACATTGCAAACAAATGTACAATAGAAGATAAAATAAATCATTGGGATATACTAAAAATTAG
>NW_006408554.1:10691537-10694671 GCF_000296735.1 Chrysochloris asiatica | reverse complement strand
TAACCACTACGCTACCAGATCGCCTTATATTGCTGGTAGGACTGTGAAATTGTTCAACCACTCTGGAAAACGATATGCATTTCCTAGGAAGGTTGGAAATAGAAATACCTTGCTATTGTTGTTGTTAGGTGTGCTCGAGTTGGCACCAACTCATAGTGACCCTATGCACAACAGAACAAAACACTGCCCAGTCCTGGGCCAACCTCACTAAGGTAGCTACACTTGAGCCCATTGCTGCTGCCAATGTATCAATCCATCTCATTGGGGGCCATCCTCTTTTTCTCCAACCCTCCACTTTACAGCCGTTTATCTCCATTTTGAGTCATGCCCCATCAACCAATGAAGGTCTCAAGGGCTGTACTCCATTCATGACATCATGATCAACTCTACTTTGAGGAGGCAGCTCTTCCCCAGTCGCATTTTGAGTGCCTTCCAACCTGTGGGGCTCATTTCCCAGCACTATATCTGATAATATTCTGGTGCTCTTCACCATGTTTCAATATTCAATAAGCTGGTGCTAACAGTGTTCTACTGTTATTCATAAGGTTTTCAGTGACTAAATATTGGAAGTAGTCCTTCTTTCTTTCTTCCTAGTCTGTCTTCATCAGGAAGCTCATGTGAAACCTGTCTATTATGGGTGTCTCTGCTGGTATTTAAAATAGCCATGTTATAACTTCCAGAATCACAGCAACACACAAGTCACCACAGTACAATAAACTGACAGATGAATGATGGAGAAATACCGTATGATCCAGCAATTCCACTACTTGATATATTTCCACAATAAATATGAGCCAGAACATGAAAAAAATGTGCACACCAATGTTGATTACAGAACTATTCACAATAGCTAAAATATGGAAATGGCGTAAGTGTGCATCAGTGGGAGAATGGATAAACAAATTTTAGTACATACACATAATAAAATACTATGCTACCTTGAAGAACAATGATGAAACTGCAAAACACCTCATAACTTGGATGAACCATAAGCATAAACTGAGTGAAATTAGTCAATCCCAAAAGGACAAATATTGCATGAAACCATTATTGTAAAAGCTTAAGAAAACATTTCCATGCTAAAAGAAAATTTCTTTGATGAGTACCAGGGGTGGGAGAAAGGGGAAAGTAATTCAATGGCCATGGGGTAGACACACAATAGCTCTAGGGACAGGGAGGACAATATAGAAGAAGGGGAAGGGCAATACACAAGAAGGGGCAGGGTGATAGATAAACAATGAAGATAGAGGAAGACTTATGAAGGTATGCATGTGCTAAATGGGATAGAGGTAAATAGTGATGTATACTCAACTTTGGACAACAGTGCTCTCTGGTACAGGGATTGGGACATAGTCTGAATGGGTAAAGATGGGTGGCTTCATTGTCTAATGGATATTGGTTTCCCCTGCCTAATACTGTAAAATAGATATTTAAATATGATAGAAATAAATATTGGGAATTATGATTACAGGAAGCTTGAAAACCTTCTTTAGTCTATAATGGATTGGATTAGCTAAAAGGGGAATTAGAATGTGCCCAAGGAAATAGGCTTCTTGTTAAGCATTTGTGGAATCCAGAGCTCTAGCCAGAACTTTCAGAGGTGGGGCATTCCCACCTAAAAAGACATGCAGACCAACCTGGAATGGCTAGAAGAATAGAAGATAACTTTTTTTGAAAGAAAGACCAGCATAAAAAAAGCAGACTATTTGGCTCTTAGAATATCAAGTAAGCTGTTTATCTTGGATCCATCAAGGAAAGAAAAGTCACACCATCAGGGAAAGCCCCATTCTAAGACAGAAACACAACGGGAACCCATGAGCAGCCTTGTTGCTTTCTGGCGACTCCCTTGGTCTAATTGTGAGTGGCAGTGGGGGAAATACAGCAATGATGACATGGGCTGAGTTTTCTTTTCAAGATGGATCTGGTGAAAGGGGATGGGGGATGATAGTGGTAGGATTTTATGATACAGTTGTGACTGTTATCAGGATTAATCATGATGGTCACAACTGTAATTATAGAAGATGTGTAACTGAAAGAGGGGAGTAGTTAATCTTTCATTTCAGGAACAGAGGACATCAGGGCCATCAACAAGGAAGTGCACGAGTGGAGCATGAGATCCTACCTAGAAAAGCAGCCACAGCAGAGATGGTGGCATAGAGAGATTGAGCAGCTGAGACCTCTAAATCCAGTGGACTGAGAAAGGCTATGTGCCTGTGGGCCGGAAGCTGGCTTGTCGCATGTACCCTTTGGATATTTAATTGAATACATATCTTTTGTTTTGTATGTGTACATAAAAAAAAGATATGTGGAATCTCTTAGATTTTAGAGAAAAATGATAGAAAATAAGAGAAAAAGATTAGGAAAGAGGTCTATCTAAGTAATCCATTTAATCAGAAGACAAAAAATCAATAAATTATAAGAGGAAATGTTTACAGAACTGAAGAAAGACTCATGGAACCTCAAATTGTTGTAGCTGTAAGGTGTCATCTAGTCGGTTTCATACAAACCTATGCACAACAGAACAAAGTACTGCCTGGTCCTGTGCAATCCTCACAATTGTTGCTACACTTGAGCCCATAGCTGCTGTCAATGTGCCAATCCATCTTGTTGGAGGTCTTTCTGGTTTTTGCTGACCTTCCACTTTACCAAACATAATGTACTTCTCCAAGAACTGGCCCCTCTTGATAATATGTCCCAAGTATGAGAGACAAAGTCTGGTCATCCTGGTTTCCAAGGAACATTCTGGCTGTAATTCTTCCAACACAGATTTGTTTGTTCTTCTGAAAGCCCATGGTACTTTCAATATGCTTCTCTAACACTATAATTCAAAATCATCAATTCTGTGGTGTTCTGTTGTCCAACTTTCACCTACATATGGCTTGGGTCAGGTACACCTTATTCCTCAAACTGATATCTTTGCTATTGAACACTTTAAAGAGATCTTGCATAGCAGATTTGCCTAATGCAGTCTATCATTTGATTTCTTGACTGTGGCTTCCATGAGTATTGATTGTGGATCCAAGCAAATTGAAGTCTTTGACAACTTCAAACTTTTCTCCATTTATCATGATATTATTAGTCCAGTTGTAAAGATTTTTGTCTTCTGTACCTTAAGGTGCAACCCATACTGAAAG
>NW_006408554.1:10687975-10689711 GCF_000296735.1 Chrysochloris asiatica | reverse complement strand
AAGGAAACATCCTTTCAATTGATTGGCTGCTCATACCCAATCATCATAGAATTAACTATCAACTGCAAAACAACTAGGAATCCTGGTTCAATCAAGTTGACATAGAACCTTAACTATCACTATAATATATAATTTCCATCTTCTTTTGATGTTTTTTTTTTTGTATCATTTAATTTTCTGTCCATGGGGTCCTTCAATATTGCAAATGGGGGCTTGAATTTTTAATTCAGTTCTTTCAGCTTGAGAAATGCTGAGCATGTTCTTGCCTTTTGTTTTTCTTGCTCCAGGTCTGTATATTTCATCATAATGCTTGATTTTGGCTTCTGGAGCTGCCCTTTGAAAGTTTCTGTTCAGCATTTTTACTTCCTTGTTTCTTCTATTTGCTTTAGCATTTCTGTACTGGAGAACAAGTTTCAGAGTCTCTTCTGACATCCAGTTTGGACCAAGGATTTCCAGGTTTGCTGCATTGTAGTTGTCATACTAGGTTTTATTTTGTTGAGCTTCTGGGTTACATCCACTATTTTGAATACCTTGGATTTCTTTTTCTTGAATGCATTTTCATCATTCTTATAAATATGTTCTGAAAGTTTTCTTAGTGTGGGTGTCTGTGGTAACATGTCTGAAGTATCATAAATGTTAAAATGTCTTCATTTTGCCCTCACCACTGATGGATGATTTGGTAGGAACAAAGTATAGTATAAAAGTAGGTTTCCCTTGAAATTGTTATGACATCGCTTCCTGTGTTTCAATGTTACTGGTGAAAGTAGTGTCTCACTAAGAAAATATTGTTCATTCTCTTTAGCAGCTAGTGGTGATAGTAATAATAATTCTGGTCCAAATTCAAACTACCACTGTTGAATTGATTCCAACACACACCAACCCTACAGAAGCCCTATAAAACAGTAGAACTGCTCCATAGATTTCCAAGACTGTTACTCTTTACTGGAGGAGACAGGCTCATTTTTCTCCTGCAGAATGACTGGTGGCTTTGAACTGCTGACCTTGTAGTTAGCACCCTGATGCTTAATCCACTGTACTACGAGGGCTCCTTTGGTCCAAATTACAATGAAAAAAGTTGTAATGAATATCTTCAAGAAGAAATTAATTACACAAGACAAAGTTGTATCACACACAAGCAATCTTGGTTATTCTGGAGGTATGGGGAAGTCATATGAAACCAACAATACCATGATGCTAATGATAATAATAATAATGCCATGAATGAAGCTCCTTGTTCCTCCTGCTTAGAAGGTCTTTTTCTTTTAATTTCTTTTTGGCTTCTTACAGAATGAGAAGAAACTTATTTTTAATCATCCAATGAGAATATTCTATTTTGTTTTCAAATTATGCTCTAGGTAGTTGTCACATCTAATTCTTTTCAATTCAGTGGCATCTCTAGGGGGACACAGGGTAATGGACTACACAAGGTGACAATGTCAGAGGAGGTAATCACAATGATTGTGTATAAAGTTTTTGTATGGTGATTCAGCAGAATCTTTTTAAATAAAAATATTTCTGTACTTAGTTATAACAACAAGAACATTTTTTGTAAGCTCAGATTATATGTATCAATTATACCTCAGAGGCCCAAACTCTATGTAAATTTACATGAAGGACTTTCTAATGCTCTCTGGTCAGTGTGGTCATTATTATCCAATTACAATGAGGTTTTCAATCACATGATTGCATCTGCATTTGCTACAAGCAGTTTTGGTTTCTGTTACTGCCATTTTTTA
>NW_006408554.1:10672690-10687860 GCF_000296735.1 Chrysochloris asiatica | reverse complement strand
GAGGAAAAATGTAAAAGCCTCTACTCAGTTATTAATATTGTAAATAATAATGTAATTCATTGTAGAAATATTTTACAATACAATTTTGTCATTAGTATGCATATAATCTAACCCACTCCATGGCACATCACAACAACAACAATGCATATAGTCTAAGAAATAATACATTTGAGCAATTTACAGTTATATTTATTACATATTATTTTGTTGTTATAATTGGTAACAAACATTAAAGTTTTTATATGGTCTGGTATGGGAGGAATGACCCCATGGGTGATAACAACCCAAATTCCACCACTGTTTCAGAGTGAGTACCTGTAGGAGTTTTCTTCATTTTGAAACAGGCTACCCTTTGATCAAAGATCCCCTCAAATGCTTCAGAAACACTCTAGTATCTCTATCTTTCTATCTCTCCTTTATCCATTGTAAAGGCCTTCTGACTACTGGCCCTAGGCTCTGTAACCATAGTGTTTATATAGAGATCTCCTTTATCCATTGTAAAGGCCTTCTGACTACTGGCCCTAGGCTCTGTAACCAAATTGATCTTTGTTTTTCACTATTTAAATGATTCAGTCTTACTCAGACTTTTGCTTTATTTTAGTAATTGGTCAACAACCAACTTTCCACTTGTCCTCTAGCTGCAATAGCTTTGTGCCACGTTCTCCTAAACTGGAGCATCGGAATCAAATATATGTTCAGTGTGTTGGTGCTCTAGAACTGGTCCTGCTGTGTCCCTGCCAGTTCTCAGTATGTGGAAGGGGAAATATCAAACCAGAGCCAATGGAGTCCTGGTGTGGTGCTGTAGAATAAGCACTTGACTACTAGTTACAAGGCTGGCAGTTCAAACCCACCAGCTGCTCCTTGAAAACTCTATTACAGGGTCTCTACAAGTCAGAACTGACTCGATGGCACTTAACAGCAACAACGGTATGCATGGTGTTGACTCCTACATTCACCTTTTTGGATCTCCCCAGTTTTAAACCTTTCTTACTTCCTTAGATCAATCATTCTGATGTCAGCTGCTTGCCCTGATTTATACTTGTTGTCTGTCATCGCTGTATCTGGGATCCACCTAGGATATCAACCATTTTGGAAAGTAGTTCTGAGACCAAATAGGTATTTCTAGCTCCAGATCCTTAATCTTTCTGTTTTGTCCAACCTATTGAATGAATATGTTCATGATACAATATGAAATTGTCCTCTCCTATTCTGCATAATAAACCTGGCTTTCCATTGGTGATGGCTTTGTAATTCTTGACTGTTGCTTGACACACTGGGGAAGAAGGGGCCAAAGCCTTTCTTGGTACTGATACTTTCAGAACTGCTATCTTCACCATTTTGCTTTGCATATACGCTTGCAAACACTAAATCCTTGTTCTGGCCCCTGTCTCCTCAACCCTGACCTACTGCAAAATATCCCAACTATTTAACTATTTTCATCTGCCTTTTGGGTATTTTGTTTGTTTTTCTCTTTGCATACCAATCTACCCTGCCACACTGCCAAAATTATCTTTCTCAAAGAAAACAATTTCTGGCTAAAAATTCACTATCCTGCTTAAAACCTACATTGCCTTTTATTTCTTGGCGGTAAAATCTACAACTGGGTTTTGGTCAATTTATTGATGTTCTCCATGTTAAAAATGTGTATAGCAATGCCATTCTAGCTCGGCAAGACATGAAGCAACAGAGATGGCATGCAAAAGCTGTTTGGAAGCTTTTTGACCATCTCAAGTGTCACATAAATATTGAGTAATAACAGCAATAAACATATCACTATTCCCAAGGAGAAATAGTTGAGAATTGGTCTTCACTGAGCTATCTGGAAGGTGACACATCTTGTTGAGCTTTGATCAAAGAACTTGTCTCTGATGTATATGTCTAATACATTTCTCTGTAATGCACTAGGAGAACTACATGCCTGGGGTTATAAGATCACAAAATTCAATTAACGAGAAGGGGATGGTAGGAAAAGTAATAAGACACTCTAAGTAATAAATGTAGTGTGGCAAGTGTTGATTTAAATAAGAAATCAAACTAAAAACTAGAGTTAGTAGTATTAGTAGAAATTTTAATAATAGATGATTTATTTCTAATAAATCATAACTGTTGTTGTCATTAAATATCATTGAGTCAATTTAATTAAATATCATTATATCAACCCTGTATAGGGTTTCCAAGGAGCAGTTTAAGCCACCAACCTTACTTTTAGCAGTTCAGTGCTTATCCTACAGCACTACACGAGGACTCTGTGTATTGTCACTGCATTGTCAACTTAATGTGTACTTGTGGGTTACAAGTTGGACTGCTAACCACAAAGTCAGCTGTTTAAATCTATCAGCAGTTCCATAGAAGAAGTATGAGGCTTTCTGCTCCTATAAAGATTTACAGCATCAGAAACCCTATACAGGATTACTATGACTCAGAATCAACTCAACAGCACACAACAACCAACAATTTTAAAAAGCAACTCTCCTGCTATATTTAGTATCAGTTACTTTATGGTGTTACCATTTTAAACTTGCTTCTGACTGGCTGAGATAATTTAGAATTAATCGGTCATATAAAATGAATTAAAAGAATTCATTATGCCTGTTTTGTCTTTTGAGTCAGTCCCTGTCTAAAACATGATCTTACATTCCTTTTCACTATATTTGTCAACTAGATGAATTTTTAAAACTTGTTAACATTACAGTCATGAAGTATTTGATATACAGATTAGTAGCTTTGATTCAGATGCAAAATTTATGAACTTGGGTTTTTAATTTTATTAAAGTATTTCAACTTTCTGAGTTTGGGTTTGAAATTTTAACTTAGTTCTACTAATTCTATGATTTTAGGATTATATTCTAACTGTCAGAGATACTTTTTTCTCAAGGAAGAATCTTTTTTATGTTTGCCTTTAAATAAGAGAGATTTATTGTTTCAGAACCTAGAGGCTAAAAGTCTACCTCAGGGTCTTGGCTGTATTGATTACTTCGTTGTTAATAGTTCTAGACATTCCTTGGTTCCTTGGCATTCTCTGACTTGTAGATGTTCCTCATTTGGTGTGTCTCCCTACTTTCGTGTGTATAGCTCTGTGTCTATTCTGGTCTTTTTATAAATAAGAACTGATAGGTGTTCTGTGGAATTGGTTCTGACTCATAGTGACCCTGCATAGGGTTTCCGAAGCTATAATTGTCTATGGGAGCAGAAAGCCTCACCCTTCTCCCATGGAACTGCTGGAAATTTCGAACTGCTGACCTTGAGGTTAACAGGCCAACTTGCAACCACTATGCTACCAGAGCTCCTTAATTAGGTGTAATATCCATGATGGAGTCCTGGTATGGTGTTGCAGAATAATGTACTAGACCACAAGGTGTATTTGAACCACAAGGTGGACAGTTCAAACCCACCAGCTGCTCCTTGTGAACCCTAGACGGGGCCTCTATGAGTCAGAACCAACTGTCATAAACTCATCAACATAGTAAACACTGGACTCCTAACTGTAAAGTCATTGGTTTAAAACCACCAGTCACTCCTTGGGAAATCTATAAAAGGTTTTTTTGAGTTGGAACCAACTCAGCTGTATATGAATTGTATCTCAGTGTAAAGAAAATAAAATCCTCACCACTGGACCAATAAACAACATCAATAAACATGGAGAAAAGATTGAAGCTGTCAAAGACTTCATATTGCTCAGATCAACCATCAACACTCACAGAAGCAGCAGTCAGGAAATCAAGCATCATACTGCATTAGGCAAATCTGCTACATAAGACCTCTTTAAAGTGTTTAAGAGCACAGATGTCAGTTTGAGGACTAAAGTGTGCCTGACACAAGCCATGGTATTTTCAATATCCTCATATGCATGCAAAAGCTGGACAATGAATAAGGAAGACCATCAAATAATTGATGCATTTGAGTTATGGTGTTGGAGGAGAATACTAAAAGTACAATGGACTTCCAAAAGAAAAATCTGTCTGTATTGGAAGGAATGTAACTAGAGTGCTCCCTGAAAGCCAGGATGGCCAGGCTTTGTCTGTCACACTTTGGACATATTATCAGAAGGGACCAGTCCCTGGAGAAGGATATCAAGATTGGTAAAGTGGAGCCTTAGAGAAAAAGAGGAAGACCACCAATGAAATGTATTGGCACAGTGGTAACAGCAATGAGCTTAAACATAGGACCAGGCAGAATTTCATTTTGTTGTGCATAGGGTCACTATGAGTCAGTATTGACTTGATGGCACCTAACAACAGTAACAACAACTTTTATTATTTCCAAGGCATTTTCACATGTACTAGCTGATTGCTACAGAAACCCTACGGAACAGGCATATAATAGTGTCCCCATTGCACAGATACAGAAATCATGATAAAGAGAGTTTAACAGCTGAAGACTGTGCACCTAAATATTGACTGGGCAAGGACTAGAATTGAGCTATGTCGATTCTCAACATCTTGGTTCTATTGAGTGGAAACTTACCTAAATAAAATATCACTTTCATATTGGGAAAGGAAAGAGCTCTGATGTCGCTATAAAATAAGTACGTGACTGCTAACCACAGGTCAGTAATTAAAATCCACTACCAACTGCTCCGCGGGAGAAAGATGAGGCGATCTGCTCCCATAAAGATTTACAGCTTCGGAAACCCTGTTCAGGGTCGCTATGGGTCGAAACTGACTCGACGACACTTAACAACAACAACAACAGCTGCTCAGTGGGAAAAAGATGAGGCTTTCCACTCCAATAAACACGTATCCCACCCCTCTTTAGTCAGTTCATCATATTGTGGTGGTTTGTGTGTAGCTGAGATGCTGGAAGCTATGCCACCGGAATTTTAAATGCCAGCTAGGTCACCCATGGTGGACACATTTCAGCAAAGTTCCCAGACTAAGACAAACTTGAAAGGAGAGGCAGACTACTTCTGAAAATGTAGCCACTGATAACCTTATGACTAGCATTGGGACAGTCAGATATAGTGCCAGAAGATGAGCCCCTTGGGCTGGAATGTACTCAAAATATGACTGGGGAAGACCTGCCTCTTCAAAGTAGAGTTGACTTGAAGACACGAATGGAGTAAAGCTTTTTCATTTGCTGATGGGGCACAACTCAAAATGAGGAGCAACTGCTGTTAACAACCATTAATAATCAGAACATAGACTGTACAAAATATGAATCTAGGATAGTTGGAAGTTGTCAAAAATGAAATAGAACACTAATAGCCTAGGCATTAGTGAGCTGAGATGAACTGGGACGGGCCATTTTGAATCTGACAATCATTTGGTTTACTATTCTGAGAAAGAAACATTCATCATTAAAAGGTCATTTCACTAAAGCCAGTGATGAGGATATTGAATAATTCTATACCACCTTTTCTTTAAGGAGATACAGCTGGGCTGCTAGTCTCAAGGTTAGTAGTTTGAATCTACTGATTGGTAGATTTCTCCATGGAAAAATATGAGGCTTTCTGCTCCTTAAAGACTTACAGCATCAGAAATCCTTTATACAGGGTGCTATGAGTCAGAACCAACTCCAGTGGCTTATAACAACCACCACCAACAGCATCTTCTGCAGTTTGAAACTGATCAAGCACACAATCAAGATGTGTTTATAATTACTGGTGATTGAAATTCAAAAGTTGGAAATAGAGTGAGGATCAGTAGTTAGAAAATATGGCCTTGGTGAGAGAAATGATGCTGATGATCACATGATAGAATTTTGCAAGACCAATGACTTATTCATTGCAGATACCTTTTTTTTAACAACATAAATTATTATATTAACAACTCCATGATTATGCACATGAACCTTACCAGATGGAATACACAGGAATCAAATTAACTACATCTCTGGGACAAAGCAGTGGAGAAGCTGAATATCATCAGACAAAACAAGGTCAAGGGTCAACTGTGAAACTGATCATCAATTGCTCATGTGCAAATTCAAGCTGAAGATGAAGAAAATTGAAAGAAGTCCAGAAGAGGCAAAATATGACCTTAAACATATCCCATCTGAATTTAAAGACCATCTCAAGAACAGATTTAATGTATTAGACACTAATAACTGAAGACCAGAAGAGCTGTAGGATGACATCAAGAGCAGTGAACAAAAAACAAGAAAAGTTGTGTGAAGACATCAAGAGCACTATACACACAAAAAGCAAAAAGTTATTAAAAATACAGAAAAGAGAGGAAAGACTAAAATGGATGTCAGAAGACACTCTGAAACTTGCTCTCTAGCTTTGAGATGTAAAAGCAATTGGAAGAAATGAGGAAGTAAGGGAGCTGAACAGAAAATTTCAAAGGGCAGCTCGAGAAGACAAAGTTAAGTGTTATAATAAAATGTGCAAAGACCTAGAGTTAGAAAACCAAAAGGGAAGAACACAGTCATTCTTAAGCTGAAAGAACTGAGTAAAAAACTCAAGCCTTGAAGAACTATGTTGAAAGATTCTATGGGTAAAATATTCAATGATTCAGACTACACCAAAAGAAGGAAGGAGTATGCAGAGTCACTATACCAAAAAGAAATGGCAGTTGTTCAACCATTTCAAGAAGTAGCATATGACGGAGAGCTAGTGGTACTAAGAAAGACGTTCAAGCTACACTGAAGGCACTGGCGAAAAAAAAAAAAAAAAAAAGGGGGTCCAGGAGTTGATGGAATATAAATTAGTAACTTTAAACAAAGTGATGAAGCTCACTCATCTACCAAGAAATTTGGAAGACAGTTGCTTGGCCAATGGTTAGGAAAATATCCATATTGGTCCAATGGAATGTAGAAATCATCAAACAATAGCATAGTATCACATGCAAGTAAAATTATGCTGAAGATAATTCAGAAGCTGCTGCAACAGTGTATCAACAGAAACTAACAGAAATTCAAGCCAAAATCATGAGTACATGAAATGAGGGATATCATTGCTGATACCAGCTTGATCTTGGCTGACAGCAGATATTTATGTGTGCTTTATTGATTATGTAAAGACTTTTGGTTGAGTGGATCATGACAAGCTATGGATAACATTGCGAAGAATGGGTTTTCAGCACAGCTATGAGGTGCTCATGAGGAACCTGCAAATATACGAAGAGACAACCTTTCAAACAGTACAAGGAGACACTGAATTGTTCAAATTTCAGGAAATGTGTGCACCAGGGATATATTCTTTTACCGTATTTATTCAATCTGTATGCTGAGCAAATCATCTGAGAGGCTTGATTATGTGAAGAAGAACATGGCATCAGGAATGGAGGAAGACTCGTTAACAACACTGCTTTGTTTTTCTGGCAGTCCATGGTACTTTCAGTATTCTTCTCAAACATCATAACAACATCAATGCTGGAACTGAAGAGGGCTTAAAATATATACTGATAAAGATCAAATAATACAGTCTTTAGTATGAATTGCACTTCAATGTAAAGAAAACAAAAATCCTCACAACTGGACCAATAAATAACATCATGATAAATGGAGAAAAGTTTGAAGTTGTCAAAGATTTCAATTTGCTTCGATCCACAATCAACACTCATGGAAGCAACAGTTAAGAAACCAAATGATATGTTGCATTAGGCAAATCTGCTGCATGAGACCTCTTTAAAATGTTAAAAAGCAAAGATATCAGTTTAATGACTGAGGTGCGCCTGGCCAAAGCTATAGTATTTTCAATAGCCTCATATGCATGTGAAACTTGGACACTGAATAAGGAAGACCATAGTAAAATTGATGCATTTGAGTTGTGGTTGCATTTGAGTTTATTCCCAGGGAATGGCTGGCATATTGAAACTACTGACCTTGCAGTTAGCTGTCCAGTTTGTCATCCACTAAACTGTCAGGGGTCCTTTGTCTCTCATACTTCAGATATATTCTCAGGTAGGACTGGGCCCTAGAGAAGGGTATCATGCTCAGTAAAGTGGAGGGTCAGTGAAAATGAGGACGAACCCCAATGAGATGGATTAGTACAGTGGCAGCAGCAATGGACTTAAGTGTAGCCACAATTTTCAGAAGGGGGCAGGCCTGGGCAGTGTTTTGTTCTGTTGTACATGGGGTTGCTGTGAGTCAGAACTGATTCAAAGTCACCTAACAACAACAATAAAAGATTAATAGCCTATACGGGGTCATTCTGAGTGGGAATTGACTAAACCACAGTCAGTTTGGTCATCAGAAAAGAATAAATTTTGTAAAAGCACAACTGGTCATTTAGTCAAGTCTTATAGAAATGACATTTTGTTTCAGTGGGCCTTCAGGTACCTCCTAAAGAGAAATAGACTAGTTTCCCTAGTCTGGGTCATACTCTTGCTGTTTTGCTGATCAAGTCAGTGCTGTAGCTTCAAATTGTTCTTAAGTATTTCTTGCAAGAGTCTATGATGTTTCCATACAAATTATCTCATTGTGGGAACATGTGGTCACCAGGACATTAGAGAACAAATACTACAGTGAAACCTGTGAAAATTCAAACTCATTGGGTGTTGTTGTTAAGTGCCTTCAAGTCGGTTCCGATTCAAAGCAACCCTGTGTGGGGTTTACAAGGAGCAGTTGGTGAGTTTGAATCACCAACCACATTGCTTTTCCAAGTCTTTCAAGTTTTCAGCCTTTGGCAAACTGTAATCTTGCCACTTTCTTTGTTTTTGTTTTTTGCTTCAAGGAACAGAAATTTATTCTCTCACTGTCTAGGTGGCCAGAAATCCAAATTTAAGCAGCAGCTCTTTCTGTTCACTTTTTTACTTCTTTTCCTTGGTTTCCTGGAGATGTACATGTGGCATCAATTGTCCCCATTTATGCCTGGGTTTTTATGTTTGTTTTTTAACTTTTTATTGTGATTTGATTGAAAGTTTATAGAGCTGTAAAAATGGTGAGGGGGCAGTGTCTAACCTCCTGTAACTTCACAAGGACATAGGAGAATCTAACTCGATAGCCAACAGCTTTTCCCTGTAAGGTGGAAGTCAGGCCAACCTCCACCCTGCAGCCTTTTTCCTGACATTGAAACCAACTGTCTCTTCCACAGCACTTTCTAATTCTCTGATTGCAATGGCCACACAGCACTCACAGACCATTCTCTGTGACTTATTAGGGAAGCAACTGGTAGCAATTCAAGGTCAGGAACAACTCAGGTTACAGTTCTTGATGAGGTCAGTCTCCAGCCTGGTCCAGCCACAAAGCTCTTTCAGCTCTGCCATTTAACTGCCCAGAGGAAACTCCACTCTCAAACCTTGGTCCAAAGGTGCTCAGTTCTAGCTCCTTAAGTCATCAAACCTAATTTTCTCCTGCTATATCCAACCCCCTCCTCCAATTACGTCCAAAGGCAACTCACTCCACTGACAAGATGTCTAACTAAAGACACTCAGCTTTATTGCTCTGTCCTGTGTTCCTGGATTGATTGCTTCTGCTGTTGCCCTTTCTCTGTAACTGCTTGATGCTGCTTCTCACCAGCTCTAGTGTCACAGCACTCTGTCACCTGGGTTGAGAAGGTTCAGTGCACAGATTCAAGTCCAAAAGACATGCTCCATTCCTGGCTCTTCTTTCTTCATGATAATGAAATCCTCCTTCCTCCTTTGGAAGGCTCATTTTAAGCCTTGTGGGATGACAAAACTGATCAAGCTCCATGTTATGGCTCCATACATCTTATTTTCATGGTCCCATCCCCAGAAGTGTTCTGTGTACCTTATTTACATTATTAACAAGCTGCTCAGTCCCTTGGTGGGCCACAAGCACTTCACAGTTGCATAGTCCTACCCAGTCATTCCACCACTCATCTGTCAGTTTGTTGAACTGTGGTGGCTGTGTGTTGCTGGTTGTTGTTGAGTGCTGTCGAGTCAGTTCCGACCCATAGTGACCCTGTACAAGGTTTCCAAGGCTGTAAATCTTTATGGGAGCAGAAAGCCTTATCTTTCTCCTGTGGTGTGGCTGATAGTTTCAAATTGCTGACCTTAAGGTTCACAGCCCGATTCATAACCACTACGCTACCACAGCTGCTGGTTAGCCACTGTAAATCTTTTGCATAGCAGCAAAACATTGCCATATACAGTGCCAGAAAATGGTTGGAAAGTACACAAAATACAACTAGGAAAGAGCTGTCTCCTCAAAGTAGAATTAACCTTAATGACGTGGTTGGAGTTAAAGTTTCAGGACCTTCATTTGCTGATGGGGCACAACAATTCAAAATGAGAAAAAATAGCTGCAAGCATCCATTAAAAATAAAAAAAATGGAATATTATGACATATGAATCTAAGAAAGTTGAAAGTCATCAGAAATTAAATGGAATGCATAAATATCAATATCCTGGGCATTAGTGAACTGAAACTGGCCATTCTAAATCTGACAATTTTATGGATTACTAACCCAGGAATGACAAATTGAAGAGCAATTGTGTCATTCATTTTGGAGAGCATTCCAAGCTTTCTGTTAAAGTACAGTGCTGTCTGTGATAGAATAACATCTATTTGCATACAAAGAAGACCAGTTAATAACACTATTATACAAATGTTCACACCAACTACTAAAACCAGTGATGATGAAACTGAAATTCTACCAAATTCTTGAATCTGAAATTGACCAAATATGCAATCAAGATACATTGATAATTATTGGTGTTAAGAATACGAAGATTGGAAACAAAGATGAAGGATATGTAGTTGGAAAATATGGCCTTAGTGATTAAAAAAAAAAAAAAAAAGATGCTGAAGAGCACATAATATAATTTTGAAAGACCAACAAGTTATTTATTGCATATCTTTTTTTAACAACACAAAAAGTGACTATACACCTGGACCTGACAGGAAGGAATACACAGTAATCAAATTTACTACGTCTGTGGGGAAAGACGGTAGAAAAGCTCAATACCATTAGCCAAAACAAAGCCAGGGGTCAACCGTGGAACAGACAGACCATCAATTTCTCATACATTCGTTCAGGCTGAAGCTGAAGAAAATTAAAACAAGTTCATAAGAGCCAAAATATGACCTTGAATACATTCCACCTGAACTTAGAGACCATCTCAAGAACAATCTGATGCATCACACACTAATGACTGAAGACCAGAAGAGTGTGGGATGACATAAAAAACATCATACATGAAGAAAGCAAAAGGTCATTAAAAAGACAGACGAAAAGAAAACCTAAAGTGAATGTCAGCAGAGACCCTGAAACTTACCCTTGAGAGTAGAGAAACTAAAGCACTTGTAAGAAAGGATGAAGTAAAATAACTGAACAGAAAATTTCAAAGGACAGCTCAAGAAGACAAAGTCATTTATTGTAATGAAATGTGCAAAGACCTGGATTTAGAAAACCAAAAGTGAAGAAGCAAGAAAAATTGCAAGCCTCAGGTTACTATGGGAAAACTATTGAATGATGCTGGAAACATCAAAAGAAGATGGAATACACAGAATCACTGTACTAAAAAGAATTGGTCGATGTTCAGTCATTTTAAGAGGTATCATATGATCAAGAACTGATGGTATTGAAGGAAGAAGTCCAAGCAGCACTGAAGGGAGGCATTGGAGAAAAACAAGAATCCATGAATTGATGAAATACACATTGAAATGTTTCAACAAACTGATGCAGTACCAGAGGTGCTCACTCACTTATGTCAAGAAATTTGAAAGACAATTATCTGGTCAACCAATTTGAGAAGGTCCATATTTGTGTCCATTCCAAAGAAGGGTGACCCAATGGGATGCAGAAATCACCAAATAATTATTATCACATATAAGTAAAATTTTGCTGACGATCATCCAAAAACAGTTGCAACAATACATTGACAGAGAGCTGCCAGAAATAAGAGCCAGTTTCAGAAGGGGATGTGGAACAAGTGATATTATTGCTGAAGTCAACTAGATCTAGACTGAAAGCAAAGAATATCAGAAAGATGTTTACGTGTGCTTTATTGATAATGTAAAGGCTTTTGACTGTGTGGATCCTAACAAGCTATGGATAACATTGCTAAGAATTTATATCCCAGAACACTTTATTCTGTTCAGGAGAAACCTGTACATAGACCAGAGACAGTCATTAGAAAATAATAAAGGGATACTGTATGGTTTAAAATAAAAAAAGCTGTGTGCCAGGGTTGTATCCTTTTACCAGTTATCCAATCTTTATGCTGAGTAAATAATTTGAGAATCTGGATCATATGAAAAGCATGGCATCAGTATTAGAGGAAAACTCATTAACAATCTGCGATATACAGATGACAGAAACATTCTTGCTGAAAGTGAAGAGGACTTGAAATACTTGCTGATGAAGATCAAAGACTACAGCTTTTAGTAAGAATTGCTACTCAATGTAAAGAAAACAAAAGTCTTCACAATTGGACAAGTAAATAACATCATGATAAATAGAGAAAAGACTGATGTTTTCAGAACTTTAATTTGCTTGGATCCACAATCAACACTCATGGAAGCAACAGTCAAGAAATCAAACCTTGTATTGCATGAGGCAAATCTGCTGCAAAAGACCTATTTAAAGTGTTCAAGAGCAAAGATGTCAGTTTGAGTACTAAGGTGTGTGTTGAGAGCTACAAACGCCATTACAAGATGGCGCCGACCTCAACTTCCTCCTTCTTTTTTCCTTGTTTTTCTCCACGTGCGCGCTTGCGCTGAACTCCACTCGTTGTATGCTAATTAGGCATTATTCTACCAGCCAATCATGTAACCAATCATGTCCCGCCACGCCTTCCTTTGAGAGTATATATTCTCCTTCTACTCCCTTGCCCAGCGTCGTCCTCCACCACCACTGAAAGAGCTGTAACCCTGTAAAGAGCTGTAACAATAAACTACCGTCAGAAGAATCCTGCTTGTCGCGTCCTTTATCGGCGAGGGCGCGCCACAGGTGTGCCTGATCCAAGCAGTGATATTTTCAGTAGCCTCATATGCATGTGAAAGTTGAACAATGAATAGAAGGTTCAATGCATTTGAATTATTGTCTGGTGAAGAACATTGAAAGTTATGGACTCCCAGAAAAACAAATAAATCTGTCATGGAAAAAGTATGGCCAGAATGATCCTTAAAAGCCATGGTGGCGAGATTTAGTCTCTCTTACTTCGGATATGTTGTCAGGAGATATCAGTCCCTAGAGAAGGACATCATACTTAGAAAAGCAGAGGGTCAGTGAACAAGAGGAAGATCCCCAACAAGATGAATTGACACAGTGGCAGTAACAACGGTTTCAAACATAACAGTTGTGAGGATGGCACAGGATCAAGCAATGGTTTGTTCTGTTGTGCAGAGTATCACTATGAGTCAGAACCATCTCGAAGGCACCTGACATCAAAAATCCATTCATTTGGTAGGACTTGCAAAGACAATAGCTAGAAGGGATATACTAGGTAATTCTCTGCATCACAAGTGCATATTGTTTTCCCTTCAACAATTCAGATGCATTTTGATTCATGACCTTGAGAGCAGTACCCACAATATAACACTTTCTATTTCCACTCTGTATTTGCTATTTTCATTCATCCTTCTTTCCTATTCCTTCCTGCCTTCTGCACTGTATCCTTGAGCAATTGTTGCCCTTTGGTGTCTTATGGTTGGTTGTTCTAGAGAGTGTGTACCTCCTTGATTCTGTTGTTTACCTTATAGACCTGTCTATTGTTTTTAAAAATTAGAATACAGGGTGAATTGAGTTCCAAGCATGAAGGGTGTCTAAGGACCATAATCTCTGGGTGCTAGCAATCTCTGTAAAACCAGTAAGCCTATAATTATCATCATTATTATTTTGAGTTTGACTCCACATTTTTTCCCCACTCTACAGAGGTCCTATTACTGTGATTCTTATCAGAGCAGGTCAGCAGTGATAATCAGGCACAAAAAATTGGGTTTTTCTGGCCTTAGGATTATGGAAACTAGGGTTCACATGGTCCACTTATGCTTTAAACTAATTGTTTCCATGATTTTTTCACTTTTTTCTCTCATTTTTGCTCTGGAAGGAGATCAGTGCTTGCACCTTAGTTTCAAGCTTCTGAGCAGTTGTCTAAAGTTGTTACTCACCACAGTAGAATGTAGAACATTGTCTTTGTGGAGTTTAATATACCAATTGACCTTGATGTTCCCTGGGACTGTGTTCCTGAATCCCGCTAACCCAGTTACTCTTTCCATGAAGTTTAATTAGAGCTAGGAAGTTTTTATAACTTTGCTCCCTGTATACTCTACTACATTCATGCATAAGTTTGCATGAATAGAAACACATATGTAGAAATATCAGGGTAAGTCAAAAAGTATTGCTACACTAGCACAGAAAAGTTTATTAAACAAAAATATCAAAATGTGAAGTTATTGTTTCTGAAGGTGGTGTTTCTATCTCCCTAGTCCTTCCATGATGTGGTACTGTAGGATAATCACTGGAATGCTAAATATAAAGTCATTGGTTCAAACCCACCAGCTGCTCCTAGGAAACCCTATATAGGGTTGATGTAAGTTAGAACAAACTCAATTGCACGTAACAACAACAAGCCCTTCCACAAAGAATTCTGCACTCCAGTTTATACCATGTCAACACTTCAGTTTTGGCATCATGGAAAAACTCAAACAGTGTTCCTGTTTATATTTTTTTAGTTTGGGGAACAAAAGTTTGAAGGGACAAAATCGGGGTTGTAGGGTGGATGGGGTAAGATTTCCCAGTGAAATTCTTGTACAATAGTCCTGGCTATCTTCTTTTCTCACGATGGGAAAAAATTCTTCAGTACAACTTTCCTGCCCTTTTTCTCAACAATGTAGCTTTTAATTTTCTTAAACTTCATAGTAAGGCCCAATCATCATCCTGTGTTCTTTGATAAAATCTATAATAAGATTCTGCCTTTGAGGTCCAAAAATATAGTTTAGCATAGTGGTTATGAGCTGGGCTGCTAACTTCAAGGTCAGCAGTTTGATACTACCAGCTGTTCCATGGGACAAAGATGAGGCTTTATGCTCCTGTAAAGATTTACCACCTCTGAAACCCCATATGGGGTCAGCTGTGGGTCGGAACTGACTCGATGGCACATAACAACAACAACAACTTTCTAAGACGACTTTTATGCCCTGAATTTAACTGGTCCCGCAGGTTCCTCTGAAGCTCCTGTTTTCATTGGACTTTTTCTTTTTTTTCTTTTCTTTTTTTTTTTTTTAATTTAAGGTTTTTATTGTGCATTGAGTGAAAGTTTACAGGGCACATCATCAGTTTTACATTCAACAATTCATATAACTTGTTTCATTACATTAAT
>NW_006408554.1:10666757-10667444 GCF_000296735.1 Chrysochloris asiatica | reverse complement strand
CCCACCAGCCACTCTGTGAGAAAGATCCATCTTTCTGCTCCCACAAAGATGTATAGGCTCGGAAACCTTATCAAGGGTCACTATGTGCTAGAACCGATTCAACAACACTTAACAACAACAACAACAATGCCTTCCATTGTGTCAAGGTCTCAATCCATGTCCAAGGTCCAAACTTTCTCTTTGTCTAGACTTGCTTCTATGATGCAATCGTAGACTCATTGGCATGCCACCATCCTGAAGATATTTGAGGGAGGATGAGCAGTGATCTCTAATAGTGATCTCTAAGAAATGAAAAACTACTAATGAATTTAGGTGTTTCAAGTACGAGCATTGCAACACCTTTGAAATCACAGAAATGACTTCCTACCCTCATATATAAAATTCACAAAAAATATTTGTGATATATTATTGCTAAAATGTTATTCCTTGGCTGTCCAAAAGGTCAAGTAAAATATATATGGGTCCATAAATACATGGAATCGATATAAAAATTGTAAGTAAAGCTTAGTTTGTATTTGCAGAACTGGCTAGTTAAATTATAATGGCATTTGGAAGCTATTTTCAATCTCAAGACATGAATTCTATCATATCCTAATGGAATAAGTGACATTAATTTCTCTAAAAGGACTGCTCAACAGAATATGTGTAAAGGAAATGCCATTTTTAATGCCATTTAAATAGGGAAGA
>NW_006408554.1:10658627-10664928 GCF_000296735.1 Chrysochloris asiatica | reverse complement strand
TTCCATTTGCTTTAGCTTCTCTACGCTGGAGAGCAAGTTTCAGAGTCTCCTCTGACATCCATTTTGACCTTTTCCTTCTTTCTTGTCTTCTTAATGACTCTTTACTCTCTTCATGTATGATGTTCTTGATGTCATCCCACAACAATGTTTAATGAGTAAAATCTCTTAAAAAACAAAAATTTTCAAGGAAAATTATAACATTGTTACTATATGCCTTAATTTTCTTCTATGTTCTATGATGTCATTTTATTTTAAAGTTTCAGTGAGAAAATATTTCTTTTGTTCTTTTGAAAAGATGTCACAGAGAACTTTGGAAATACATTATTTGTAAGGAGTCTTCCCTACCCAGACATTTGTAGAGTTAACTTTTATAAGTGTATCTTCTAGAAGCAATGTGGAGGACACTCTGCCAGCACAATGAGCCTCCTCAACAAGCCCAAGAGTGAGATGACCCAGAGGAGCTGCAGAAGTGGGAGGCGGAGTTGTTTAACGAGAGGCCCCTCTCAGTGCTCACATAGTTGGTCAGGAGCAACATCCAAGTGCTCATCAACTGTCCCAACAATAAGCTGGGAGGCCTTTGACAGGTTCTGCAACATAGTGCTGAAGAACCTGAAAGAAAGCTGGACCGAGGTCCCCCAAAGCAACAAGGACAAGATGTAGCCCATCAACAAGGACCGCTACATCTCCTGCGTGGGAACTCTGTCGTCGTGGCCTGCGGGTCCCACTCATCACCAGGAAGTAGGGGCCCAGAGCTGCCTTCCGCTGCTCCTTGAAGACCTTCCCTGTGTATAAAATTCCTGTGGGTTTTTTTTTGCTTTTTTCTAAAAAAAAAATTAATAATAATATATCCTCTTAAACGGAATGATCAGGATGGAAAAAATGAGATATTAAGCATTGAAGAATGTAGGCAATGTCATTTGAACAATTTAGGTGGAAGTTTTGAATGGGAACCTAAACTACTGTGTAAACCCTTCTGAAAACACAACAAAATTTTATTTTTAAAAAGAATCTAAGCAGTGAAAAAAGAAAATAATCTGCATCTTTGTTTGATTTCTCCTGGAAACAGATTTTCCCAAAGTTCTATAAGACAAAGGCAAAGCAACATGTTTCAGTTATCCCTTAAACTTAGTGGCATATAACCACTACGACAATCTCTCATTACTAATATTTCACAACTCTAGAGATTGATTTGGTTCATCTAGGCAGTTTCCAATGAGGATACCTCATGCCATTACAGTCAAAGAGTAGCCAGGGCTGGATTCATTTTCATGGGTTTTCCACTCACATGTTTGTCACCTGGGCTGGACTGACTTAAACAGCTGTAAACTATTAAGAGGAGATTTCAACTCAGATTTGCTCCCTGCCTTCAAACCAATGTTGATGAACAGCGCTTTGATCCTTGCAGTCATCTTATTTCAATTCAGTAATAATTTACAACTCCCCTATGTGACGACCTATCCCTGTTATGTAACTTAATAGCATTAAAAAAGAGAGTTACGTGAAGTCAATCCACACTATTGGAAATCTCGAAAGAAATCAGGTCACTCCAGGAAGATATTTTTACTTTTAAATTTGTATCCTTATTTATACTTTGGGAAACATATATTTTAATGAAGGACAACTAAAATAATTCTGAGTTGCTCTTACAGAGATGCTTCTGATAATGACAATATGACCAGGTGGTCATGATTTGCAGGAACAACAAGTGAGCTAGTCTTGTTGAACCGTGAAGAAGAAAATAGCCCTGGTTGTGTTACACAAGATTGCCATGGTTTTTCCAACTAAATGATTACTGCTTGAGGCCAAAAATTCTATCATCTTTGACACCGGGAATCAATAGCCAGAGAGCAAGTAAACATTAAAAGTAGGTAACTAGTGATAGCCCTCAGTTGAAGATGAAAATGTCTCCTTTTCTTTCATATGCTGTGGGGACTAAGAGCCCTGCTGATCATTGTACTGTGCAGTCCACCCTGTCTTTCTCCAAAACACCAAGCGCACAACACTGAGACTCTGTGTGGGAATATTTAGATATTGTGGAGTTCGGAATGTGTGACAGCAATCAGCCTGCTGAAGTTCTTTGGGTCAAGTAGGAATCTTACTCATCTTCTGCCCATCACAAAGTCCCATGAGATAACATTCAAATTCCTACTGATATTGCTGGCAGTTACCACACTTCTTACTCTGTGTGGCAAGTTTGTGGGGGAGGGTTGGATAAATGAGCCCTTGATGCTCCATTGCCCTTAAATAGTCTAAATTCAGGATTGTAGGAGTCCTAATAATATATTTTTGACAGATTTTTTTTTTAAAAATCATGATAAATGATGAAAAACTTGAAATTGTTAATATTTTCATCTAAGTAGATCAACAATCAATGTCCTTAGAAGCAGGAGTCAAAAAAACCAAGTAATATATTGCATTGGGTACATTTACTGCAAAAGGCCTCTTAAAAGTTTTAAAAAATCAAAGATGACCAAGGCACAGCTGAGCCAGTGTCTTTTCAAACTCAATGTCATTTCAAGGTACAATTGTGTTTTCAATCACCTAATAGGTGTGTGACAGCTGGACAGTGGGAAAAGGAAGATCAAAGAAAAGCTGGTGTATTCTCATTATAGTCTTTAGCAAAGAGTATTAAATATATCATGGACTGGCAGAAGAACAAACCAATTAGTCTTAGATGAAATACCAACAGAATGTTCCTTAGAAACGTTATATCATCAGGAAATCACAGGGAAAGAACGATGTCTGGTAAAGGAAAAGTTCTGGGGAAATGAAGGAAACTCTCAATGAGTTGTAGTGAACATTCGCCACAACAAATGGACTGAAATATACCAACGGCAATGACGATACCACAGGACCCAGCAACATCCCATCGCAGCACTGCTTGCTCTTTCAAATGACCTTGTCTCCTTTTCTTCACCACTCTTAATACTCTCTGCAATTATCTTGTTCATCTATTTGTTTGCTTGTTAACTTTCTGTTTCCTCAAAACTAGATGTAAGCTCTATAAGAACAGAAGTCTCTTTCTTGTTAACCACAGTGTCCCACACATCTATGACACAATTGTTACAGATGGGGAGCAGACTCTGGGACAGAGTTTAGTGTGGTGATAATGGTGATTGTGTGCCACAGAGTTGATTCTGACTCGTAGCGACCCTGGAGGATTTCAAGGCTGTAAATCTCTACAGGAGCAGAAAGGCTCATCTCTCTCTGGAAGACCAACTACCTTTCAGTAAGATCCCAACTACCTTTCAGTAAGCAGCCCAACTCATAATCCACTATGCTATCAGGGCTCCTTGGAGTTTAGTGTGCAGGTTTCTTATTGGAGCCAATGTTTTGAACCACTACCTGTGGGAGGGATGAGGCAGAAGCAAGAACAAGTAGAAGTTGAGCTGCCATGTAAGGGGAAGTTCCTTGGGTCTTGAGGTAAAATAGCCGGTCAGACCTTTAAGATAAATGAGTCTTTATATCCCAACTCCATGGCACTGTAGGATAAGCACTGGACTGTTAACCACAAGGTTGGGGGTTCAAACCCACCAACCATTCTTCAGAAACCCTATACAGAGCTGCTATGAGTGGGAACCAACTCAACAGCATTTAACAAAAACGACAACAACCTCTCCTTTATTGAGGTTGAGGTCCTCCCTGTTGAGGCTACCAAACAAAACACTGCCCTATCCTGCCTGTACCATTGGTACCATTGCCATCCTCATAATTGGTATGTTTGAGCCATTGCTATGCTGCTGTGTCAGTCCATCCCATTGAGGGTCTTCCTCTATTTTGCTGATCCAAGGATGAGGTCCTTTTCCAGAAAATGATGACTCCTGCAAGCATATCCAAAGGATGAGAGGCAGTCTCACCACCATTGTTTCAAAGGTGAAATCTTACTTTACTTCTTCCAAAACAGATTATACATGTAGTTATTATATAATAAACAAATCTTTCCCCAGATCTTAAATGATTTCCTGAGCATCAAATTTCCTAGTAGAAACATTTAAAAATGTTAATAACTTACAGAAATGCACTCTAGAAATTTTGTGACACACACTCTAACAATTAGTATATGCATTTACTCTTCTTCCTTATGTGCCAGTCTTTACTTCTTGCCACCTCCACCATGCCTTTTTTGTTTATTTGTTTAACTTACAAAGAACCATGCTTATTTTGCCATGGTTATTTATATTTTTTAACTTCTAACTACCAGCAGTTCCACAGGAGAAAGATGAGGCTTTCTGCTCCCGTAAAGATTTACAACTTCAGAAACCCAGTACAGGGCCGTTATGAATTGGAACCAACTCCATGGCACAAAACAACAACAACAACAAATGCTTATTAATAAACATCAAAGTATTTATTCTTTTTCATAATTTCTGCCTTTGAGAGTTAGAAATGGATTCCTCGGTACAACATTGTTTTATTACATCTTTTGTTGTTGTTGCTGTTAGGTGCTAGAGAGTTGGTAATGACTCATAGGGACCCTGTGCACAACAGAACAAAACAATACCGGGTCCTGGGCCAACCTCATAATCGTTGCTACGTTTGAGACCATTGATGCTGTCACTGTGCCAATCCCTCTCCTTGGGGGTCTTCCTCTTTTTCTCTGACCCATCCACTTTACCAAACATGATATCATTCTTCAGGGATTGGTCCATCCTGCTAATATGTCCAAAATATTTTACTTATCATCTTTTATTTATCAATAATTCATTTTGCATATGAAAGACAAAGCCAATAATTATTTTTCTAAATGATCATAAATGAGTATTGATTTATGATTCATAATCTTATTTTTATGTACATTAGAAGAGCTCTAGAGAGAACTAAAATGGGAAAAAAAGTCTGGGGGATTACTTATTTTGAGGTCCTAAGGATAGCATTCTATGGAAAAGATTGCCTCTATTATCTTGTTGTTGAGATGCTACAAGAATTACCTAACACCTCTTCTAACTCAAATGTTCCCATATGAAGTAGACATAATCGCTCTGGATTGCTGCTTTTTTTCACTAAATTATTCCACTACCTGCTTTATGTTCAAAGTCTATATGCTTCAATTCCCAAAACCTATATGCAGCTTGATGAGTTAGAGCTATTTCTGTTATTTATCCAGCTCTCAGTTTTAGGTTGCAGTTCAAAATTCCAAGAATGGAGACTTTTTAATAAGGCTTCCTGTTCTTAGATTGACTTGATTAAAAATGTCACTGAAAATTGGACTGTGTGGGAGGATATAAAATTTTCTATCACAGGATGAAAATAGCAATAGCCAAAGAACAGGAAAAGGAAACCACAAAACATCATCTGCATTTTTTAACATGCCCTTAGATATAGTTTGAGTTTGGAATGAGATTCGGGCCAACTTCAGGATAATTTGACTTTGAATTCTGAATTGACACTAAAGTCCAACATTTTAATAAGCATTAGCACTTTAATAGACTTCAATTGTATTTTTGTGTGCTCATGAAAGTTTTCTACCAAATTAAAGAGAATAACGTAAAGTGATATTTAATTCTGGCTCCATCTGGGAGAAGCAAGTTGGTATTTATTGCTTTTTTCTTGTCTCTTGAATGCATAGGGACTATTTGGTGCTGTTAGGCACCATTGAGTTGGTTTTAACTCCTAGTGACCCTATAAACAATAGAACAAAACACTGCTCAGTCCGGTGCCATACTCAAAACTGTTACAGAAAGAAGAATAAGGTTGGAAACCTCTCACTCCCTGACTTCAAAATCTGCTACATGGCTACAGTGGTCAAAACAGCTTGGTACTGGTACAATGAAAGATTTAGATCAATGGAACAGAATCAGGAATCCAGAAATTAACCCATCTTCATACAGCCAACTGATTTTTGACAAAACACCTAAATATATCACATAGGGAGGTGATAGTCTCTTCAACAGATGGTGCTGGCAGAGCTGGAAGCGATATGCAAAAGACTGAAACAAGACCTTCACCTCACACCTTATACAAAAACCAACTCAACATGGATTAAAGACTTAAATGTGAATCCCAGAATTATGAAGGCCATCAATGAAAAAATAGGAATAAATGTGAGGGCACTAACTCTGGGAATACACACACTACAAAACATTTTGAAAACTATACAAACAAAAGTACACAAAATAGACTTCTGTGAACCCAGGTGGAGATCTGGTTGGACAGTAGTGAGGCAAGACCTGGAGACTCTTGGGCCCAGAGTCAGTGACATAGCCACAGAGGACTAGAATGGAGAGTGAAGTGTCCAGCTGGTAAGAAGAGAGGGCATATGCACAAGAACACCCACATTTTCAGATAATACCCACTTGACCTG
>NW_006408554.1:10655727-10657562 GCF_000296735.1 Chrysochloris asiatica | reverse complement strand
GCTATCCCTATCGCCGCTGGATCTCCCCTCCTCGTGAACCAAAAAACTCGTGACAACTATGTCGAGGGAAAACCCCGGCAGGATGTTTTTGCTTTCTTTACATAACCCATACTGAAGACTAGTCTTTAATCTTTGTCAGTAAGTATTTTAAATTCTCTTTGCTTTCAGGAAGCAAAGGTTGTGTCATCTGCATATTGCAGGTTGTTATATGGCATCCTCCAATCCTGATGCCATGTTCTTCTTCATATAATCCAGCTCCTTGGATTATATTCACAGCATACAGAATGAGTGTTGTTGTTATTAAGTGCTGTCGAGTCAGTTTTGACTTATAACCACCCTTTATAAGGTTTCCAAGGAGCAGCTGGTGGTTTTAAATTGCTAATGCCAGTTTGCTGTCCAGTGTTTTTAGCTGCTAACTGTGGGGTTAGCAGTCTAGTGTTTATGCTACAGTGACACACGAAGACTCCAGATTGAATAATTATGGTGAAAGAAACACACCTTTCCTAATTTTAACCCATTCAGTATCCCCTTGTTTTGACAATTTTGTTCATGAGGTACGTTGATTTATGATTTTCTATTTTAGTGATTTCTTTGTCTGGTTTTGGTCTGAGGGCTATAAGATGTATTCAAATATCTAGGAGTTTCATTAAATGTTTTAGAGTATTTAGGAGTTTTCCATCCTTTTCTATGTTCTGGAATATTTTGGGTAGTAATGGTGTCTACAGCTCTTCTCTGAATGTTTAGAAAAATTCAATCGTAAAATCATCTGGGCCTGGAGATTCTTTTTGTTGGGAGTTTTGTAATAACTTGATCAATTTCTTCTTTTGTTATAGGTCTCTTCATGTTTTCTACCTCCTTCTGTGTTAGTTAGGTTGTATTTTTCTTTTTAATTTATCCATTTTCTATAGATTTTCTAATTTATTGGAGTACAATTCTTCAGTTGGCTCTGTTTTGTTGCTGCCCATATAATTTCTTACGCATATTTTTGCATCTTCTCCCTCTTTTGTTCTGTTCGATTCACTAATGATTTGTCAATTTTATTAATCCTTTTCAAAGAGCCAATGTTTTTTCCTGTTGATTCTACTGCTTTTCTGTTTTCTATTTAATTTATTTATGTTCTAATCTTTATTATTTCTTCTGATAGCTGCATGCTTAATTGTTTTTCTAATTGTTGAAAATGTCATATTAATGTGTTGATTTTGGTTATTTCTTTTTTTTGGATGCATGTGTTTATTGATATAAATTGCCCTCTACACACTGCTTTTGCTGTGTTCCAAAGGTTTTGGTATATTGTGTTTTCATTCTCATTTTATTCAAGATATTTTTTTTGTTTCATTTTTTAATTTCTTCTACTATCCTATCGCTTTTAAACAGGGTGTTACTTAATTTCCATGCATTTGACTTTTCCCTTTGATCTTCCTATTGTTGATTTCTAATCTTGTGGCATTGTGATCTGACTCTTTTTAGTATTTTAATAACACACATGAATTTCAGGCTTTTTTTGGATTTAAAAATTTTTTTTTTCTGATTGTTCTTCTATCTTACTTGTAATGAAAGATTTATCACCAAGTTTACTAATCATGGCTTCCATTAATTCAGATCTCCTCCTTTGCCCTTTCATTGTACTGTCCATTTCAGAAATCTTAGTATTATTATAAAAAATAGAAATATTTTCCTTTTTTTTTGTTGTCTCTGATACTTTTTACATTTTATTTGTTCCTGTAGTGTTTCCCTAAATTCTTCCTTGTTTTCTGTCAATTATTTGGAGGTACCTAAATATCATACTCTTGAATTCTTTTCAGGTAATTCCAATGCCTTTTTTTTTTTTTTTTTTT
>NW_006408554.1:10652214-10655321 GCF_000296735.1 Chrysochloris asiatica | reverse complement strand
CAAGCAAAAAGAGACAACAGTGAAGAAAAATAAACGGTAACAACTAGAAAAAGAATCCAAAAATCAAAAAGAGAAAAGAGGGAGAGGAAAATTAACTCACAAAAGAGAATATAAAAAGCAAGCAAAAGAACAAAACACAATTAGGTAGAGAGCTGAGTAAAAGGGAAAGAGGGTGGAGAGTAGTAAATAAAAACCAGGATAGAAAAAAATAAATAAAAAGCAGCAGGAGTTGAGAAAAAGAAGCAGAAATCAAAAAGAAAAGATGAAAGCTGAGATGGAAAGGATTAAAAACAAGGGAAGGTAAAGAGAAGAAGTGGGGAAAGAAATAATAAATGAACAAAAACAATGAAAAGAAAAAATCAGGTCAGGTGTCAGAGAGGATGAAAATTCTGTGAATTTACATGGTGGTTGGGCAAGGAATGAGGCAGAGACAATTTTGGCACTAGATGGAGTTTTTATAGGTCTAGGTGTTTTCTATTCTGGCACTCAATCCAGAAGTAGTTCATGTAGACTCCAAAGCAACTGGGGGATCAGGGTATTTCTGGCCCAAAGAGCAGCTGAGGGTGAGAGGTCCTGTTAGTCCAGTGCTATCCAGAATCAGCTCTGTAGGTCTGGAGCAGGTTGTACCTGAATCCATGTGCTAGGGTTGGTATTAGTAGCTCCCAACTCACTCTGATGCTGCTCTGACCCTCGGAGAGTAGGAAGTTTGCTAAGAGTGTACGCTCATGGGGTCTTGCTGTGTCTCTGGTCACCAGGACTATGTGGAGCAAAAGAAAAAACTGTGCACCTTTCTCTATGGCAATAAGTGGTATGTCTCTATGTCACCAACTGTTCTCTGCCTCCAAAGCCTCCTGCAAAGGTAGAAGATGGCAGCAGTGAACTAGGCCCATCAGCAGGAATCACCTGTCTCTTTTTTTCAAATTCCCACCCCCACATGTTTAGCTGCTTCTCCTAGTGGATAGCTCCCCACTCACTCTGATGAGGCTCACAACTACGCTTAACTTCCATGAGGCTGTGTTAAGTGGGAGATCACGAACTTCACTGTGGGAGGGGGGGGCGGGGGAGGGCAGGTGTGGTAGTGTATAAGTGTATGGGCCAACAATGCCTCTGATAACCAGTGGAATGTGGGGAACAAGAAAAATATTGTATCTTGATCTGTGAGTCACCAGTATGAGTTTGCAGTGTCACTATGCTGTCTTGTCTCTGAAGCCACTTGCAAAGTTTAAGATGGATACGTAGCATCTGGTCAGACAACACAGGTCACCTATCAGTCTCCCGTTATTGCCATGTATGTTCAGCTTCATCTGTTAGTTAGCATTCAGTCTACTTCTCTATCCCTGCATCAAAAGCTCAGAGTTCTAGGACTATCATCTGCATCGGTTTCATTTGGTTTTCTGTATCTTTGTGTAGTGTTGCTGCCTACTCTGCCATCTTGCCATTTCCCTCTAAGTCTATATACTTCTGAAGGTGGGTGAGTCCATCTCTCTTACCCTTCTCCATAGAATTCTGCTCTCTGATTTACATCATGTCAAAACAGTACTTTTGCCATCCTCAAGTTCTCAAATCATTTTCCTTTGAAATGTGCTTTAATTTGGGGGAACTGAGAGAATGCTAAAGGAGTAAATCAGATCTGTAGGGTGGGTAGAATAAGCTTTCCAAAGGAAATTCTTGCAAGACAACTTTGTTGTCTTTAAAGATTAAGCAGGTGCATTGTCATCATGGGAAACTTTCCTAGGAGGACTTTCCTGGCATAGGACACCAAAACAATTTTCAATTTTCTAAAAACTTCTTCCCAATAAGACCCTGTGATCATTTTATGTCCTTCAGGAAAATCTGTCAAGATTATCCCTTTAGGACCCAAACAGTTATCACCATAACCTTGTAAGCTGAATTCTCTTCCTTGAATTTAACTGCCCCAACAGATCCCCTAGGAAGCCATTTTTTAAATTGAGCGTTGTAGGATAAGCACTTGATAGCTAGCATGAGGTCAGCAGTTCAAACCCATCAGCTTCTCCTTGGAAAACCTATGAGTCAGAATCAACTTGACCCACTTAGCAATAACAACAAGTCCAAGACAAGTATATTGCTGAAAGAAATCATCTGCAGTCATCCACTGATCCGATGCATGTTGAAATACCCTCTGTTTGGAATAAATATGTAATACTTGGAACACTAGTAGCAATACTATTTTACTTAGTCTCATATATCAACAATTATTTGGTCCAGCCTAACCTGCAGTCCCTACCCTATTTGGCCACCAGCTAAGAGGACTGAGCTGCAGACTGACAAATCACTTAACTACAGCAGCAAAAGAGCAAATTTGGAGTAATTCTGACTCATGGAAACCCTGTATGCATCAGAGTAGGACTGGCTGCTCACCATATTTTCTAGAAGTAGACCACATGGTCTTTCTTCCGGGCACCTTTAGGTTATAACTAACAGTTAACATCACCAATGCATTCTACCTAAGGTTGTTGCCGTTACTCTTGATAAATGCTGCTGAATTGGTGTCTACTCATAGCAACCCTATACAGGGTTTCCAAGGAGCAACTGATGGGTTTGAACTGCTAACTTTGTGGTTTGCCAATCCAGTGCTTATCCTATAGAGCCACACCAGGAGTCCAACTAAAGATATATGGCCAGGTAATTATTGCCTTGGAATTGAAGAATATAGAACTGGTACAGCTTGTTCCTTGGGAGAAAGATGAGGCGTTCTGCTCCTGTAAAGATTTATAGCCTTGGAAACCCTGTACGGGGTTGCTATGAGTTGGAACTGACTCCGCGGCACATAAACACCACCACATAGGTGCCCTGGATTCTAATATCCTCAAATTCATGTAAGGCACTTATTAGAACAGAACAAGGGGATACTGGATGGTTTACAATCAGTAATGGTGTGTCCCAGGCTTGTATTCTTTCATTACACTTATTTAATCTGTATGCTGAGAATATAATCTAAGAAGTAAGATTATATGAAGAAAAATGTGGCATCAGGATAGGAAGATTAATTATCAACTTGATGATATGCAGATGATCCAATCTTGCTTGTTGGAAACAAAGAGGAATTAAAAAATGTACTAATGAAGATCAAAGACTACAGCCTTAAG
>NW_006408554.1:10651105-10652114 GCF_000296735.1 Chrysochloris asiatica | reverse complement strand
TATCATGTATTGCCAGAAGAACAAATAAATCTATGTTAGAAGAAGTACAGCAAGAATGCTCCTTAGAAGTCTGGATGGCGAGAGTTTGTCTCTCATATTTTAGACATGTTATCAAGAGGGACCAATCCCTAGAGAAAAACATCATGCTTAGTAAAGTGGAGGGTCAGAGAAAAAGAGGAAGACCCCCAATCATATGGACTGAACACATTGGCAACAGCAATGAGCTCACACATAACAACAATTGTAAGGATGGCACACGACTGGGCATGCTTTGTTCTGTTGTGCATAGGGTGGCTCTGCGTTGAACCTGACTCCACAGTGCCTAACAGCAACCAACAGACAACAGTATCTCTGTAGGGGAGCACAATGTCTCTGTAGGATGAGCACTGGACTTCAAACAACAAAGTCAGTGGTTCAAGCCCGGCAGCCATTCTGCTGAAAGAAAATGAAGCTTTCTGCTCCCAGAAAGATTTATAGCCTTGGAAATCCAAAAAGGGTCACTATGAGTCAGAACCAACTTGATGACTCTTAATAAACAGCAGCAACGTGTATTCCAAGATTAAAACAAATACGTTCAATCTGGTAAATTCTTATATATATATAAAAAAGGAATCTTCCCTCCTGGTCCTAAAAATTCTCCTTCAGAAAAGAGAGAAATTTTACATTCAAGTGTTTATATTACATGGCTTTTTTCAATCACTTTATTCCAGACAAGTTCTGTTTTGGTAAAATACAATAATAGCCTGACATTACTATGATCAGTATTAGTTTTTTGTTTGTTTGTTTGTTTGTTTTTACTGACGATTTTTATTGTGGATTGAGTGAAAGTTTACAGGGCATATCATCAGTTTTACATTCTACAAATCATATACCTTGTTTCATTACATTGATTATAATCCCCTCCATGCGCCATCAGTTAACAGTATTTCTCTCTATCCACTTTAGCTTTTTAAAAAAACAAAACAAAACGAAAAAACCACTCAGGCATATATAATAATTTACATCTCCA
>NW_006408554.1:10616436-10648813 GCF_000296735.1 Chrysochloris asiatica | reverse complement strand
TATTGTCCATTTCTGATATTCTATTATTAATCGTTTGGACCTCTTTCTGTAGGTTTTGAATTGTTTCCAATGCTGTATCTATCTTATTTGAATGTTCCTGTAGCACTTCCCTGACTTCTTCCTTATTTTTCTCAACTCCACTGTATAGTGTTTTGATACATTTTATAATCATTTTTCTGAATTCCTTCTCTAGCATTTCCAATGCCTGCCCATCTTCCAGTATGGAGTATAGGTCTCCTTCTAGCTCATTTGCCTCAGTCACTTTATCTCGTTTCTGGACATGTGTAGATATGGTCATCTGCTTCTGGGTTTTGGGCATATTCAGTCATTATCTGTGGCCTTGATACTTAGATGGGTATGTATTTTGCTGTTTTTTAATGCTTTCTGATTGCCTCCAGGTAGATGTGATCAGGAAATGGGCTTCCCTTTTAACCCTTCTTCTTGAGAAATTTCAAGATGCCACTGTTGGTTGTATTGACATAACTTAGGATTTAATTTTCGCCTATTTCCTCTTTTGTCTGCTTGTCCCACTCCACAAACCCGTTCAGGCCTTTTTTCTAGTTGTAAACAGTTCAGGGCCAACTGTGGCTGTTTGGTTTTAATTGGAAACTGTCTCTTTAAATTTCAAGGAGATCTGTGTGCATGCGTAGTAGAACCCTCTGAGGGTGGGGCTGGGGTGCCCACTAGTTCAGGCACCCCTACAGTCACCAGAATGGAGTTGCACAGACAGCAAGGAACCAATGAACAGCTACCAAGAGAAAAGAATATCCACACCTTTATCTCAGCGGTTCTGCCAGGTGTCTGTGGCTGCTCCGATCCTTCCCCCGCTTGGTCTCACCCAAGATGGTGGTGCCTGAAGCAGCTGAGCGTCCCAGACTAGAAAGCAATGGATTTCTTGCTTCTGCCACAAATTCCCCCAGCTGTAAGCCTTCCAACCTTCTAAATATTCCTTTATATGTGGTTTAGAGTTCTAGGACCATCCTCTGAGCCTCTTTGGTCGGGTATTCTGTGTTGTTGCTGGTGGAGCTCCTTTACTGCACTTCTGCCATCTTGTTTGTTCTCTCTATCAGTACTAGTTTTGATGCTTATCTAGGTCATCTGATAGACGTTGTTAAACAGAAGGCAAAGAAATTTAACACATATGTGAATTTTCCTCATCTGTAATTGTAAAGAAAAGAAAGAAAGAGACGAAGGAGAGAGTCTGGGCTTCAACAGCAGGCAGGTTTATTGAGAGTAAACCTGGCAGGGGGTACTCTTAAGTCATCAAAGGAGTCCAAGAGCCCATCTGTTCTCTTACAGATTGGGGTATTTAAGGTGGTGTGGTCTGGATACAGTTACAGTTCTGGCAAGTTTACAATGGGTGGGGGTATGGAGATTTTCCTGAAACCTGGAATTACAGTGGGGGAGGGTCTCCATGTGTAACAAAGACCCAAGCTTTCCAGAGACTGGAAGTTGCAGCAGGACCCCATTCAGTGCCAATTGGGGGTAGTTGCAATGCCATTCCATTGATCAGGAACAGGGTCTTCAGTAATGATTCCTGGGACTATAATATCAGGATTACAGTGTTTGGATTTCTTTCTTTAAAAGGTTAATGCAAATGGTGATACTGTTGTGAACATGAGCAGTAAATGTGTAATTGTACATGTAGCTTGAGATAAACCTTTTGTGACAATCATTTCTGTTAGGAGATTCAGCACAAGGCTGTTCCTTATGAAATGGAGGTTAAAGCTATCCCAAGTATTTGACTTTTCCAAGATTCTGTACCACTCTAATATCTCTGATTACATCCACCACTCCTCCTCTTAGTATTCCCCCTCACATCCCAGAGTTCCAGTCATTTCAATGTCTTCCAGAACTCATGAACGGTTACAGAAATGGCTCACATGATTATGGAGGCAAATGAATCCCAAATCAATTCGGAAGTCAGTCAGGAGTATTCTCCTCATTCACAAGGTTGCAGGGGCTGAGGAACACAGATTGGCCCATCAGACTGTTGATGCACAAGGCAGTTGGAAGCTGATGATGAATCAGGTCAGGTGATATGCTGCAAGTCCCACCAATTTGAGGTCAGAAGGGAAAAAGCCAGATGTAGGATCCAGAGCAAGAGAGTCAACTTTGCAGAAGTATTTATTTCATGCAGACCACACTTCCAAGGAAATTAAGGGTGGTGACTTGACTCACACCCTCATTAAGGTATAGACTCAAGACACATTGCACCTTAATCCTACCTTATTAACATAACAGACAATTCACTCCAAAATGAAACCATAATCACAGGTATGTTATTGTTGTTACGTGCTGTTGAGTTGGCTCAACTCATGACAACCCTATGCACAACAGAACAAAACACTGTTCGATACTGTGCCATCTCACAATTAAACGGCTACACTTGATCCCACTGCTGCTGCTGCCACCATGGTAATCCATCTTGTCAGTGGTCTTCATCTTTTTTGCTGACCTTCTACTTTACCAAGCATGATGTCCTTCTCCAAGGTATAGTCTCTCCTGATAACATGTCCAAAGTATGACAGACAGAGTCTCATCATCCTAGCCTCTAAGGAATATTCTGTCTGTACTTCTTCCAAAACAGATTTGTTTGTTCTTCTGCCAGTCCATAGGACTTTCAGTATTCTTCTCCAACACCATAACTCAAATGCATCAGCTCTTCTATGGTCTTCCTTATTTGTTGTCCAACTTTCAAATGTTTATGAGGTGATTGAAAAATACCATGATTTGAGTGAGGTGCACCTTAACACTCAAACTGACATCTTTGTTCTTGAATACTTTAAAGAGGTCTTGTACAGCAAATTTGTCTAATGAAATTCATCATTTGACTTCTTGACTGCTGTTTCCATGAGTGTTAAATGTGGATCCAAACAAAATGAAGACTTTGACAACTTGAATTTTTTCTCCTTTTATCATGATGTTGTTTATTGGTCCAGTGCTGAGAATTTATGTTTTCTTTACATTGAGGTGCAATCCATACTGAAGGCCGTAGTCTTTAATCTTCATCAGTAACTATTTTAGGTCCTCTTCACGTCCAACAAGCAAGGTTGTGTCATCTGCATATTGCCGGTTGTTAATGAGCCTTCCTCCAATTCTGATGCCATGTTCTTCTTTATATAATCCAGCTTCTCAACATAGAGGCTAGTATTTACATCACAAAATGGAGGAATATGGTTAGAAGGGAAATTTTAAGTAATTAACTGCACTGTGCCTTTACACATGAAATCTAATAATTATCTCACAAAACTTGGGTGATATTCTCTAGAAAGTCATGTCAAATAATTCAAATAGTGACTCTAAAGCACTAATGCTTATATTTTGAATACAATCACTTAATAGAATATAAGTTGAGTTGTACTATTAGAAATATACATGAAAACTAAATACTATCAATAAATAATAATAGTTATAAATATGACTGTAATGTTGAAAATATACATGAAAACAAAGTTAACAGATTATAAATTATTCATAGATACTCATAGGATACCTCCATCTCTAAAAACTTGTAAATCAAGTTGGTACACTCTTAAAGCATTTTTGCATTTTCTTCTTTGAATAATGAAATATTTTTTTCAGGATTGTCTCTTATTTAAGTAGATTGGTCCAAGAAAGCAAGTGAATACCCCTTGAGGTCTTCAGTTGTGATGTAAGTTTGAATAAAAACTAGATCACCCACTACAATAACGTTCAAAAGAAAGGTAAACCTTACTCTAAGAAATATTCATATGAATCTGGATAAGGAGGCTGTGTGTAGTGGTTTAAAAAAAAATGTCAGGATGTTATTTTTATTTTACTTTTTTCAGTACATGTTTTGGTATGCCTTCCTTAGAGTGTTTGATCATATAGTTCTCTTCCTCTTCAGTATGGGTTGTATTTAGTTATTTCCTCCTAACAATGCCATCAGAAGTAATGAGATGTGATTTCTAAGATTAGGTCATAAAAATGATAGCTTCTGCCTGACTCTCTTTCTTTCTAGGCTCACTCCTTCTTGGGGAACCAGCCTCCGTGTCACAAGGACACTCAAGGAGCTCTGGAAGAGCCTACACAAAGAGGAGCTGGAACCTCCTGACAACGACCAACACCAGTTTGCCAGCCATGTGAGTGGGTCACCTTGCACAGCAGTTCTGATACTTCTCATCTTGCATTCTAATGACAGTAGCCCTGTCTGACATTTTGACTGATTTTGCACATGAGAATCATTGACCCAGAATCTATGTCAAGTTGCTGATTATTGTTTTAAGCGACTACAGTTTGGAGGCATTTGTCTTATAGCAATCAGCAAACTCGACTCATTGTCATTGAGTGCATTCTGAATCACAGTGACCCTATGAAAACAGAGTAGAGTCACATAGGGTTTCTAAGGCTGCAAATCTTTATACAGTCAGACTGTCACACCTGTCTGTTACTCAGTGGTTAGTGGGTTCTGGTGGGTTTGAACTGTTAAGCTTTCAGTTAGCAGCCATGTGCTTTAACCATGGCAACCCACTGTTTCTTCTTGTACCGGTAGACAATGACTATACTGTGGATTATGCAATTTTTCACCATTCTTTCCCACTGGAATAAAACACTTTAGAGGAAGAACATTGAACTCACAGACTGGCATTTAACTTCATTTACAGTTACTCCAAAGAGGGTGTGGAGAGCCTTTGGAGTGTTGCAAGTTTTACACAGGCTAAAACCAATGTGAAAATCAAGTACATAGAGTAAAGCTAGGTATCAAATGCTCGTTTGTCTGTGTGGCTGCCATTGCCAACCCATTTTCTAAGGAAACTTTTTCTCCTGTGTTTTACACCAGTCAATTCAAAGCTGATGAAGCTGTCCTATTCCTGTGCTTCATAGGATCTCCTGTATCTACTCTGGATAGGTCCACTGCTTTGCAGTGCTTACACTATGGCTCCGCTGAGAGTTTAATCTAGAAGATAAACAGAGAATCTTTCTCATCTTTGTTGTCACCACAATCTATCTAGGACAAAATACACTTTGGAACTAGACTATCTGAGTTCTATTCATATCTGCATCCATGTATCTCAGGCTGGCTGGGTAACCTTGGAAGAGTCAATTATATTCTTTTGCATTTCCTCATCTTCAAAAGGAGGATGGATAATATTAATGGTGGTGGTGGTGGTGTGCCGTTGAGTTGGCTCCAACTCATAGTTACCCTGTACAGGGTTTCCTAGACTATAAATTTTTACGGGAGTAGAACCTATCTCATCTTTCTCCCACAAAACAGCTGGTAGTTTCGAACTGCTGACCTTGAGGTTAGCAACCCAATTTGTAACCACTATGCTACCAGAACTCCTTAATAATAATGGTACTTACTTCAAAAGGTTGTCATGTCTCAAAGTATTTGACATATACAATAATGTCCTGGTGTGATGCTGCACATTAATGCTCTGGACTGCAAGTTCAGTTTGAACCTCGAGGTCGGTTATTCAAGCTCTCAGCTGCTCTGCAGAAACCCTATACAGGATCGCTATGAGTCAGAACAGATCCAACGGCACTTAACAATAATAATAATAATAATATTCAGAACATTTGTTGTTAGTTGCCCTGCAGTTGATTCTGACTCATAACAAATTATGTATGCAGAGTAGAACTGCTTCACATGGTCTGCAAGGCTGGGACCTTTCCAAATCAAATCACCAAACCTGTCTTCCAGGGCACCATTGGGTGTGCTTCAACAACCAAACTTGGGCTAGTAGTCAAGTACCTAAATATTTGTTACCATCATGTCAAATATATAATATATGCTTTATAAGTATTTGTTGGACTAAACAAAAATATTTAAGCCAAAAGAGAATGCAGATAAATTGCCACCTTTCTTATCAACTTCGCAGGAAAAACTTTAAAAGTGATCATTTTTGTAGAAATAGAAGCTTTTATCATTAAATGTTTGTCAGAAAAATGTTGTGGAGCACATGAACTAGTCACAACTAACTACAATTTTTATTAAAATCTCATCTTAGGAGGAAAAAAATAAGGATCGTTTCCATCAATATGCAGAGTAAAAGAGCTTTGGAAATTTGTCATTTAATTTTAAGGGTTTTTTCTGATTTCTGAAATAGCCAGATGTGAGAGATTGGATTAGTGGCAGGACTGTGGAAAGCGAAGACACACATTCAAAGTGGCTTGGTCAGCTGCCGTCTTTGAGCATGGCATCACTGCTTCTTTCATACGCAAGTCAAAATCTACTGTACGCAAAGTCTGGTTGCCATGCAATGTGTATGTTGCCCTTGTTCCATCAACCATTACTGAACAATTCTGAACAAGTGTGAAGCCATGCTTTTCTCCTACAAAGTGCCCGGTGGGATAGAACCTCCATTATTGGAGTGTAGGGGAGCTCTAAACCTTCAACAGGAAGGTCCTTGGCTTTGCTGACCAAGAATGATCAGGTTAGACAAATAAAGTTTCAGATGAGCAAAAGGTTTAAAGATTTATTGAGAGGAAGTGAGGAAGGCACTTTGGGAATACTAACCCTCCTCTCCCTGAATAGAGGCGTTGCTGGGGTTTAAAAGATTTTAGGTTGTTGTTGTTTAGAGCCATCGAGTCAGTTCAACTCATAATGACGCCATGTAGGGTTTCCGAGGAGTGGCTGGTGAGTTTGAACAGTTGATTGAGGTTCAAACCAACCTTATGGTCGAGTGCTTATGCTACAGTTCCACACCAGGAATCCAAAAGATTTTAGGTGGGAAAGACCTTAATGTTTATTCAAAATGGTAGGTGGGGATTTCTGGGAAGTACCCGTTTAGCAAGGGCTATGCATTTATTCAAGATGGATTCCATTGCAAAGGCCTCTGGTAGGATCAGACAAAACTTATCCTGGGATGTTGAACATGAATGGTTCTTCAGGATCCTGGTTCAAAACTTCCCAAGGGCTGATGATCTCTGCTCCAGCAGACAGTAATCTTTGAAGTTATGCCTAGGATACTAAGTAAACCAATTCAGCCTGTAAATTCTCTTACAAGAAAGTAAAATACAGAATGTTTATGAGTGGTCTTCCTTAATGGCATGTCCCAGGATGTGGTTGTTCAGCTAGCCGCCCTAAGCATGTCCTGCACATCTTCACAATTACTCAAGCAAGCAAACCTCAACATTCCTTAAGGTTTTAGTCATAAGATTTCAGTTAATAAAGCGGCTCATGTTTAGTCCTGATCTCTGGCTCCCCTTTTCTCCCTGCCTCACCTCTACCTTTTGGTTGGCAGTCAAGTGGTTAACCATTCTGACACCAGGCCTCATTTAGGATAGCTTCTTAAAAAACAATACCCCATGGTAGAGTCCATTCCAGTTCATAGTGACCCAATGTTGTTGTTGATGTTGCTAAGAGCCATCAAGATGGTTCCAACTCAGTGACCCTGAATAGGGTTTCCCAGGAGTGGCTAGTGAATTTGAACCACAAACTTTGAAGTTCAAACTAACCTTGCGGCCCAGTGCATTATTCCACAGGGTCACATCAGGACCCTCTACCTATAGTGATTCTATAGGACACAGTAAAGCTGCCTCATAAAATTTCTAAGGCTATAATTCTGTGGAAACAGACTGCCACATAATTCTCCTGCAGAGCAGGTGTTGGTTCAGACTGCAGATCTTTTGGTTAGCAGCTGAGTGCTTTAACCACTGCACCACCACGGATCCCTGGATGGCTTGTTGTTGTTGTTAAGTGCTGTCGAGTCAGTTCTGACCCATAGCAACCCTGTATAGGGTTGCCTAGGAGTGGCTGGTGAGCTTGAACTACTGACCTTGTGGTTCAAACCGACTTTGCAGTCCAGAGCATTAACCCACTGTGCCACACCAGGACTCCTCCGATAGCTTAGCCTATCCCAAATGCCACAATGAACAATTTTAGCCTTTGACTGGCCCTGGCTTCCCCCAAGATGAAAACAGTCTCTTTAATATCCAATTTCTCTCTTATGACAGATTTCCATGGGGCTGTCACTTTCAACGGACAGTGGAACTTTCATTCAGAACAGAAAGACAACATTGTAGGGCAGATTTCATAAAATGCCTAGAGAATGAGTGCCTTCTGTGATTTCTAAAGCCTGTGTGTATTTAGTGCCAAATATTCAGATGACAAATGAAAAATTCAATCAAATATCTGTGTTCTCAAATGGACTCTGGATACTTGATATGATCAGACAAAACATCTGGTCTATTGCTGGAATTAGAAATTTTTTCAATGGATATTCAGTGTTGTTCATAAGCAGGCCTCAAGTTGAGGATTCAGTCTGAGTTTGTGTATAGAAACCCTCTGTTTAGTGACGTGAACTAGAGATTTGCTGTTGTGAAGTGACGTCGAGTCGATGCCGACCCATAGCGACCCTGTATAGGGTTTCCGAGGAGCAGCTGGTGAGCTTGAACCACCAACCTTGCAGTTCAAATGGATTTGCAGTCTGACGCATTAACCTACAGGACCACACCAGAATTAGAGATAGAATTATGCAAAAGCAGACGAGATATTATGTTACATGCATGCCTGTAATTCAAAAGTGGGGAAAGATTCCCTACCTCTGGGGGGAAAAAAAAAAGATAATCTTTGTAAATCCACCATTAGTAATGACTTCCTCCAGCACAGTTTGTTACTTGTACCACCACACCCTTCACACATATTTTCCTTAAAAATAAAAATATTCCCTTATAGAATAAGTATACAGTCGCAGGTGGTCACAAGGATTTGAAGGAGAGTCGTTGATATACTTAATAAAGAGCCGAAGAAACGTGTGCTGAAGTGTTCAGAACTAAGAAATGGATTCCTTAAAGAAAAACAGTAAGAATTTCAGGGACGGAAACTGGGAAGAAGCCCTTCAAATGAAAGGGCAAGCAGATCTCCCAAAGTTCTTATTTTCTGCGTACAGATTAAAACTATTCTTATTTTCTCCCTTCTAAAGAGGGACTTTACTACCAATTGTACAAATAGCTTCTAGAACTGCTGAGATAGAGACAGCACATTTTTCATGATCATTGATCAATATTAGTTTTGATAAGCACCTAGGTTTTCACATAGTTTATTTTTGTCTTTTTTCACATATTGAACATGACTTTAGTACTAGCCAATAATGCCCTATTCTAATTTTCTGCTTTTCATGAACAAATGCCAATTTCTAAGCGCTTGACAGTAACAGCAGCACCAGGTCTCCTCTCCAAAGCAGAGTCCCTGCCTGTGTCCAGTCAGCTTTGTGGCTGTCACTTTGGTTCTGGGAAATATTGCTGCTTCACTGCTTTGGCTTCATGATATAATGAAAAGATACTTCAAGGTCATGTACAGTGTCCTCTGGAACCAAGAGAAGGAAACCCAGTTTCCTGCCAGGATCATTGGAGTTTCTGGGACAAAAGGTCACTATTGGCTGCAACCTCTTGTGTGGGTTTGGAACTCACCAAGGGACTAGAGCCAAGTAGACATGGGTGTGGAGCAGGACTTGGCCTGCCACAGACTTAGCTGGCCACATGCTGATGAATAATAATCACTTGCATGTCACAGATTGTTATCTAATGGGAGCAAAAAGGGTTTCAAATCCCCATACTCCCATCAATCTCTATGCAGCTAATTGAAACTTAAAACAGCATTGCTCCTATTGTTTCTACTGTACTTTATACCCCAAAGCAAAACCATAGCCGTTGAGTCAATTCTGACTTGGGGACAGTGTTTCCAAGACTGTCAATCCTCATGGGAACAGCCATTCATTTCTCTCACTTGGAGCGACTGCTGGGTTTGAACCACTGGCCTGTGGTTAGCAGTCCAATGTTGATCTCACAGCACCTATGTTGTCATTGTTGCTAAGTGTTGTCAAATCCATTCTAATTCATAGTGACTCTGTATATATAGTATTTCTAAGGAGTGGGTGGTGGGTTTGAGCTGCCAACCTTTTGGTTAGCAGTCCAGTGCATATCCTCTTGTACCACACCAGGACTCCATGTCACTATAGACAGAAATCTTCCTTATTTTGTATTTTGTAGCCATCTCCCCTATGTCATGAGTGTTCTGTTACTTCCAATCTCCAAATATCACTTGTGCTGTCACTTGTATGGACATTTGGCATTTTGCCTATATTAGGAGACATGATCATAATAATGTATCCATTGGACAAAGAACAGACTTACTTCTTGCTTTAAAAGGGGTGGATTCCCAAAGTCCAGAGGGTCTAACCACCACACAAACCCACTGCAAATGTAGTATTCGCCTAGAACATATCACATAACAATGGTGGGAATCAAGGGTCAGGGAACTGACATAAATATATTTGTGCTCATCCTGCTGGCTGCACTGTGAATAAAATACTTTGTTTCCTGACCCAGGAATCTGCGTCTTCTGTCAAACACCCATGAAACAGAAAATACCTGGCTTCTGTGTGTGTGTGTATGTGGGTGTGCCTTCCAGTCAGTTCTGCCTCATGGTGACCTTGTACAGGGTTTTTGAGAGCAGCGGATGAGTTTGAATTGTTGAGTTTGTAGTAAACAGTGCTTATCCTACAGTGCCATACAGTACACAATAGCTTCTAGGTAAGATAAAATCAAACCTAGAACAGCCTATTACAGAACTTGGTATATGACTGCTTTTATATACATTATCTATGCTCCTCTCTCACAAATCAATTGAGATGAAGACATCGGAACCTTCTTTGTTTTCTCACTGGGAAACATAATAAACATTCAGTAAGTGTTCTTTGGCTTTGATGATGAGGTCAGTTTTTACTATGATGTGGTGAAATGTTGTTATCAAGACAACACAGGAAATCATGGTAACTTGAAATCTTGAAATACCATTATAGAATGTCACTGCTTGCTCACATCTTACTCTCCTAACTTGTGGCGTTGATGATATCATGTTGTTGAGAGGTTTTTCTGTAGGAAACAGATGTGAAGAATTAGACTGTAATGAAGAGACATTGAAAATATCGCAGATATGGTTACGCCACCCTAATGACATCTGTCCCCACCCTAATGACAAATAGCTTCAGGGAGAGAGCAGTCGTTTGCCATTAAGAAAAGAAAATGGGAAAAAAAATCACTTCAGGGAAAAGAAAATAAAAATAGAACTGTGACTTCTGTATTTGTACAATAGCAATATTTTTTTCTTCATTTTTAAGAGGTGGTACCTTTCTATGATCTGAAATCAGCAGTCATGAGTTCTCTGTTCATACACAAATTCTCTGACTAATTTTTTTTTTTTTTTTTTCAGAGTAGAAACCACATGTTTCTTTGCTAAGTAAATATGTAGATGAAATACTTTCCTTCTCATTTAAAAAGATATGTTATTGTTGTTACCTGTCATTGAGGCAGCCCTGACATGTGCACAACAGTTAAACTAAACACTGCTGGTCCTGTGGCATCCCCATGATGGGATAAGGATTATTATTTTTGTTGTTAAGTGCCATTGAGTCGGTTCCAACCCATAGCGACCCTGAACAGGTTTCCGAGGTTGTAAATCTTTATGGGAGCAGAAAGCCTCATCTTTCTCCCATGGAGCAGTTGGTAGTTTCAAACTGCTGACCATGAGATTAGCAGACTGATTCATAACCACTACACTACCAGAGCTCTCTCTTTCTCTCTCTCTGTGTGTACATATATATATTTCTATGTCAATCCTGATACAATCCTGATATAATCAAGATACAATCAAGATGTTCTCTCCTGATACTATCAATCCTGATACAATCAATATCAATGACAACAACAAAAAGACCTGTGGTACATAGAGAATGGGGTTCTAGAAACAAAATCATAAGGATGAGTTTTCTAAATTGGTTCTCAGGTCTCACTCGGACTGCTAATCTCACAGTCAGCAATTCGAAACTACCAGCTGTACCTGTCCACGAGAGAAAGATGAGGCTTTCTGCTCATGTAAAGATTTACAGCCTCAGAAATCCTATGCAGAGTTGCTATAAGTCAGAACTGACTCCATGGCACATAACAACAATAGAGTGGAGACATGTCTGACTTCCACTTCATAAGAATTGGTGTTGGGCTGATTTTGAGTTTGGCCCTCTTTTCCCTCTTGTGAAGTTGGAGGAAGCCAGTCATGGCCCACAAATAGCTTTTACAACTGGCGTCAGGAGTGGGATTCATTGCAATGGCTCCAGACTCATGAGACCAAGAGGTACTATAAGAGAAAGAATAAGGAGCATGAGATAAAATGTTTCAGCTGAGGGGAGAGCAGCTTCTAGAGCTGCCTGGAACCTTTGTCACACTGGATAAAAGATCAGTTGGATGAACTGGATTTTGCTTAGGATACAGTTGCTGCAAATTTCAACTAGAATGAAAGATTCTTCAGATCAAGGACCATGCTTGTGTCCTCAGTGTACTGGGTTGATGTTGTTGTTGTGTGCCTCACCTTTCTCCTGCAGAACAGCTGGTACTTTCCAACTGCTGACCTTGAATTTCACAGCTCGATTCTTAACCACTAAGCTACCAGAGCTCCTTACTCTGTTGATAGGAATGGGCAATTTAGACAGTGGCTATTAAAAAAAGAGGGGCTATGATACTGTTAACTGATGGTACTTGGAGGGGATTATGATCATTGTAATGAAACAAAGTATATGATTTGTTGAATGTAAAACTGATGATCTGCCCTGTAAACTTTCACTCAATTCACAATAAAACTTTAAAAAGCAAACAAATGTGAACTTGAAAAAAAAAAAAAAGAGTGAAGCAGCCATCTGATCTGAAGGATGGGGAGGTATGCAAGAGCTCCCAAACTTGCAGATAGTACCATTTGCTTTAGATTGGACGGCTTGCCAACCAGAATTTGACCAGATGAAGATAAAGAAGTATGATACAGGGAGCAAACAAAAATTGCTACAACTTGATCAACTGGACCTTTGCTTATGGATGAAGCTGCCCAAAATTCCAACCAAATACAGAATGATTCATCATATCAAGGATCCTCAGTACACTGGGTTAGCACAGATAGGCAACTTAAACTTCGCAAATCAAAATTGGGAGACTATAAAGGCATGAACTGGCTGGCTTACAAGCTTTCATGAGGATGCTTAGAAGGAGGGGAATAAGACAGAAACTGTGCTGAATAAGTCTCTTCTTTTCCAGATGGGTCTGATGATGAGGGGAATAGGATTTTATGATTTAATTGTGAGTAATTGTTATCAGGTCTAATGGTGATTGTCACAACTATTAATGTAGAAGAAGTATAACTAAAAGGGGGGAACAGTTAATCTATCATTTCAGGAACAGAGAACCCTAGGACCTTCAAGAAGGTAGAGCATGAGAGGAACAAGGGATCCTAACCAGAGAAGTAACAACAATAGATATGGTGGTGGAAGCAATGGCATAGAGAGACAGAGCAGCAAAGGACTATCAGCCCATGGACCGAGAAAGGCAGTGTGCCTGCATGCAGGAGACTAGTTTGCAAAATGTGCCCTTTGGACATTTAAATAAAGATATATTTTCAGTGTGGTATGTGTACATCAAAAAGAAAAAGGTAATTAATAGAGGTAAATACTGTTGGCTGAGGGCTCATGGAGGGGATTGTAATTATTACAATGGTTTGCTGAATGTAAAACTGATGATCACCCTGAAAACCTTCCTTCACTCAATTCACAATAATAGTAATAATAAAAGACTTTAAAAAATTTTTAAAAAGAGGAGTTATAAATGCATGAAGTGGCTGGCGTACAAGCTTTCATGGGTGTGCTTAGAGTTAGAATAAGAGGAACAAAGGATATTCCTCACTAATTAGTTTTCCTCTTTTCCAGATGGATTTGGTGGAAAGGGGGCTAGGGAATAATGCTGATAGGATTTTATGATTGAATTGTGAGTAATTGTTAGTAGGATTCATTGTAATTATCAAAACTGTAATTATAAAAGATGTGTAATTTAAAAGGGGGAGTAGTTATCTTTCATTTCAGCAACAGATGATCCCAGGACCATCATTAAGGAAGAGCATGAGTGGAGTATGGAATCTCTGCCTGAAAGAGTGGCATGGCAGAGATGGCATCAAAGGTAGTGGCATGGAAAGACAGAGGAGCTATAGAATCTAGGTCCATGGACTAAGTAAGGCTGTGTGCCTATGCCAAGAGCCTGGCCTACATTATGAGTCTTTTGGGCATTGAAATGAATATATTTTTTTGTTCGGATTTATATGTGTGCATCAAATATTTTTGCTTTGTCCATTTGTGAGCTATAAGACATAAATGAGGCCAGTGTGGTTTTGGTTGTACGTGTTTTAGTTATATCAACTTAGACACAAGTATGACTTGACAACTTTCTTTATTTAGAGTTTATACATATAGTTTATAGCTTCCAAGTTGACAAGCATGGACTGTAATGGTTAGGGTTTTGTGTCAATTTGACTAGAATAGGATTTCTAGAGGTTTGTCAGTTGGGATATGTTAATTTCCGTGGTGATGGAACCTGATACAAACATAACTAGCCCTATGGTAAGTGATTATGAGCAGCCAATCAGTTGAATGGATGATGCCTTGAGGGTGTGGTCTGCTCCTAATATATCTGTGACTCTGCAATTATAGGCCATTTCCTTGACAACAAACTTCTCTGTATACAGATATGCACATATACATGTTTCATTGGTTTTGCTTCTCTAGAATATCTAGCTGAAGAAACTAACAACAGAATTAGTTTGTAAAATCTTAAAATTGAATTCCATTATTAGTTAGGGTGGGAGAGGTCTTTGCCCTGCTGGAGCATGCTTCCTCAGTCTCAAGAATGGGAGATTTTTGTCAGCTTCACAGCAAGATGTCTCTGGTTTGCATAACTTGGGCCCTTCCCCTGGTATGCCCAACTACATTACAGTTTTTCATACTCATTATGCCCCTGTTAAGCAGTAAGCAACCCTACAAAAGCAACTCTAATTTCCCAAGACTGAGAAGAAAACTACAAAAGGGGGTTATTGAAATGGAGGCACTGAGAAATGAGGGCACTAAAGTGGTTTTGACTTAACCTAAAGTAAGATAGAACCAGCATATTGTTAAATGCCGTTGAGTCCATTCTGACTTATAGCGACCCTATATAGAGTTTCCAAGGACCAGCTGGTTGGGCCAACCTTATGGTTCGGAGTCCAGTGCTGCCCCTATAGCACCATGCCAGGAGTCCCACATTATTAGTTATGGAACCATACAAAGGTGTTCATAATCACTGACCAGTATTCAGAGACAGGGCTCAGAGCAAAAAGCTAAGTGTTTATTGAGTATTGATACACATAAGACAGAAGAGCGAGAATCTCCCAGATCTGCCTCTCTGACTGGAAGGCAACCTGGGCATTATAAGAGTGAAGAAAATCAAGATCATGGAAATTGGTTTCAGGCATTGTTATATTATTTTTCTATAGTAGTTAGGGTGATGATGCCAGTAATTCAACAGCTCCTGTTGGCTGATTTCACCTTTGTTCCTGGAGGAGAGCTGTTGTCTCGTTTGTGCCATAAATTGGGTTTTAGAGATCGAAAAGGAGTGATTAATTATGAAATGTAACCAAGGAAGGAGTTACATTTTAGCTATAGCTATTGTTTTAGGATGGCTGTGCCAGTCCTGATGTGGCACTGTAGTATCAACACTAGACTGCAAACCACAAGGTTGACAGTTCAAACCCACCAACTGCTCCTGGCAAACTCTAAAAAGGGTTGCTATGAGTCAGAACTGATTCAACAGCATTTAACAACAACATGCGGGTTCTGTTTTTACTTTAGGCTTAAGTGACAACCATCTTGGTGTCCTCATTTCTCAGTGCCCCCATTTCAATTACCCCCTTTTGTAGTTCACTGCTCAATCTTGGGAAATGAGAGTTGCTTTTGTCTTCTTGTTTCCTGCTGAATGGGGCCATAATGGGTATTAAAAACTCTAATGTAGTTGGGCATACCAGGAAAGGGCCCAAGTTATGCAAACCACAGACATCTTGCTATATTAGCTGACAAGCATCTCCCATTCTTGAGACCAAAGAAGCACGCTCCCGTAAGGCAAAGACCTCTTCCACTCTAACAGTATTAACTCTTCCCTAAGCTACCACTTTTACTAAACAGAACAATCAGACAGATTAGCAGTATTTTAAGTCCTCTAATAATTAGGGGAGTAAGCCAAGATATCAAAGTGAGGAAAAGATTGGTGAACAAGGCCTACCTGTCTCTTGGGGCATAGGACTGCTGTACTACGCAGCATTGCAGATGGCATAGATTCTAAGAAAACTTCTCTGGTAGTATTAATCTAAGCACTGCAAGCCATGCTAATAACAGCACAAGCCCTTCTGAATGCAGCAAACAGAAAGTCCAAAGCAATGCAATCATCTAAAACTACTTTGGTTAGTGAACTCAAAGATACCTAAAGCCAGGCAATGAATAGTGTCAAACAGATCACATATGATTATTTTCATCTGATAGAATCCCAGTCTTGGGATGGTAGTTGGAAGAAAGCACCATCCAAATCCACTTTCTTTTAAAATCGATTTATATTTAGGAGGCCTGGTGTGGCTCTGTAGGATAAGCACTGGACAGCCCCAAGGTCAGTGGTTCAAACCCACCAGTTGTTCCTTGGAAACAGGATTGTTGAGTCAGAACTGAAACAACGGCACTTAAGAACAACAACAATAACAATTTTTCTTAATGTGACATCACTAGTATCTCTTTTTCCCCAGTTTTTGGGCAATGAGGAGTGGATTTAGGTTAGGAAGATTGAGAAACCTAGTGTGTACTGTAGTTAACACTGGGGCAGCCATAGGACTTACAATAGTTCTGGACCAAGGGAGTTGGTGACACACCCAACAATCTCCCAACTTCCCTCCTTTTGCTATGAATTAGGATATAGTAACTAGTCAATTAAAGGATCAGTCCCATCCATATGAAACATGCAATAACTCTTGCATTCCAACAATAAAAATTTTAATTTCCTTTCCCCAAGTGACTTATTTATTCTGATTTTGAGTTTTCTTATATGTGGCACAATCATAAGTTCCAATGTCTGCAGGAAACAATTCTTGATTCAAAATTTAAAAGATCTGCGTTATTGGGTTGGGTGATATTAGCCATAGGGCCCTTTTTATTAGTTTTGAAATTCCAAATGACATTTACAACCGAGCCCCTATTTTCTGGACCCTGGTGTGACACTGTTGGGGAAGCACTGGATAGTTAACCATAAGGTTGGTGGTTCAAACTCACCAGCTACTCTCTGAAAACCCTATACAAGGTCACTATGAGTTAGTGACCAACTTAACAGCACTCAATGGCAACAACTGTAGTTAGTTAATAAGGGTAAGTGTTGATATCACACATGAGAGGGTTAGGATACTTCCAACTTGGAGGATAAGGGACCCCTCAGCATGTAGGACAAGGAGGGGGGCTTCTCCTAGGTGGGCTTTCTTAAAGAGAAAAACAAACAAACATGAAAACAGATACAAAGTTAATATACAAGCCATCTTTGTTATTGTTAAGTACCACCAAGTCAGTTTCGACTCATAGAGATCATGTTCAGAGCTTCGAAGGAAATGACTGATGAGCTTGAATTGCTAATCTTGTGGTTCAAACCAACCTTACAGTCCAGCACATTAACCCACAGCATCATAACAGGACAGGTCATCTTATTGCCTAGTAATTTTATAATTAAATCCAGTTATGGGAATACAAGTGAAGAAGAAGAGTTGGAGTTCTTCTTGTAGGTTCTGATCTTGAAGTAGTATATAGTCTCTTGGAGAGTACCCATGGAGAGGGGAAAGACATTCAGACCAAACTGATTCATAGTCTTTAAGGTGGGGTCAAGGTGCCTTGGCAGTTAGACAGGGCTGCTAACAGTATGGTTAGCAGTATAAATCCACCAGCCACTCTGTGGGAAAAAGAGGAGACCTTCTGCTCCCGTAAAGGTTTACAGCCTCTGTAACCCTATACAGGGTCACTATGAGTCAGAACTGACTCAACAGCATGTAACCACCACCAAAGTGGGGTCAAGCATTTACAACCATTCACATCGTGAACCTCAGTCACAGCCATGGTAGGAAAAGGGGCTTTCTTTAGGAATGATCTCCCATGTACCAATTCCTAGGGGCCCAATTTGAAACCTTTTCTAGGGGCAACTCAGATTCTGAGCAGGGCAAGGGGAAGCACCTAGTCCCAAATTAGTCTCTTGGCAAGGTTTTGCCAGGGTCTTATTTAGGATGTGGTTCATCTTCTCTATTTTTCTAGGCAGTTGGGGTCTCCAGGAGGTCTTCAGTTTCCATTTACTTGGCGGGTTCTTGAATCTTCAGCCACCTGCTCTTTTGAGATCTTCAAGGAACTATTTGGATGTGAATATCTTCAGCTCAATGTTGAGGTTGGGCCAGGGTCTGCAAGGATGGGAGCCAGGCTACTGCCTTGGCAGTTTTGTTAGCTTCTGTGGAGTTATTTTTTAGTAGCCTGAGGAATACATGATAGTTAGTGTGACTGGGTTTCTAATAAGTGCAACATTTCTGAGACACATCTTATCTTGTGCTGAAGTGCCATGAGTAGTCTCTTCTTTTTCTTAATTGTCCTGCTTGCATGCAAGATAGCCCGGGGAAAAATCCCTGGTTATGGCTACTAGCTGTCATTTGTGCATTCAGGTTAGCCATCTTTTCACCGACCATTCAGCTGTTTTGAAAGGTAAACTATAGGATTCTTTGGAGTCCCCTCCCCTCTCAAGTCTGAGTGAGCATTCACAGACTAAGGCTCTGCCATTTAAGAACAAATGTGTTAAAAGGCTTTCTTAAGTCAGGTAGTTTTAGGACTTGGGTACTATCATATTTTCCTTAATCTCATTAAAGACATTTTGGAATTTTAGAGTCTACTCTACAAGGGCCGTTCTTTACCCACTGCAAAGCCTTGTAAAAGGCTTTTGTAATTAGTTCAAAATGAGTTTTTAGCATTTTTTAGAACTTAGCCAGCTAGGACATTTTCTTACTTGCCTCCAGAAACTGGTTCTCATTCATTGGGTTTGCTCATTCATCTTCTCAGCTTCTTTCTTGCCTTGCTGTAAAACCATTCTCAACTTTCAGTGGTGATCTGATTTGAGGTAAAGAAGGTTGTGTAGATTTGAGATGACGAAGGGTGTAGAGATGAACAATTGTACCAAAGGGGCCATCCCTCTTCACCGGTGTTTATAGGAACTTCCCTTAAGGGGAGCTACCTGTCTAGGTCAGCATCTACCTCTTTGTGGAATTACATACCTTCTGGGTATAACAGGGGAGAGCTTGCCTTCTGTAGCAGTGGAGTCTGGCTCTGACTTTCCTGGAGAATTAAATTTCTGTGCTGCAGGAATACAGACTGGCAACACCAGCCTAGTTTTCTCTGACTTAGTCTACTGGAGCAAAATATTACATTTCTTTTGAAAGACTTTATTTTTATCCACCACCACTTGTCTGTCAGTTTGTCATACTGTGGTGGCTTGTGAGTTTCTGTGATTCTGGAAGCTATGCCACCAGTATTTGAAATACCAGCAGGGTCACCCATGGTGGACAGGTTTCAGATACGCTTCCAGACGAAAACAGACTAGGAAAAAGGAGTGAGGAATTACTTCCAAATACTTAGTAACTGAAAACCTTAGGAATAGCAGAGAAACACGGTCAGATATAGTGCTGGAAAATGAGCCCTTGTGGTTGGAAGGCACTCAAAATGTGACTGGGGAAGAGCTGCCTTCTCAAAGTAGAGTTGACCCTCATAACATGAATGCAGTAATGCCCATGGGAGTAAAGCTTGTGGGAACCTTCATTTGCTGATGGGGCACAACTCAAAATGAAGAGAAACAGCTGTAAACATCCATTAATAATCGGAATGTGGAATGTACGAAGTATGAATCTTGGAAAATTGGAAATTGTCAAAAATGAAATGGAACATATAAACATCAATATCTTAGGCATTAGTAACCTGAAATGGACTAGTACTGGTCATTTTGAATCTGACAACCACATGGGTTACTATGCCAGGAATGACATATTGAAGGGGAATGGTCCTGAATTCATTGTCAAAAGGATTCGTATCAATTCATATCAAGATTAGTCATGAGGTATAACACTATCTGTGATAGGATAATATCCATGATGCCTATAGGGAAGACCAGTTAATACCACTATTATTCAAATTTACACACCAACCACTAAAGCCAGTGAGGATGAAATAGAAGAATTCTACCAACTTCTTCAATCTGAAATAGATCAAACATGCAATCAAGATGTATTGATCATTACTGGTGATTGGAATGCAAAGGTTGGGAGCAAAGAGAAAGGACCAGTAGTTGGAAAATATGGACTTGGTGATAGAAATGATACTGGAGATCACATGATAGAATTCTGCAAAGTCAATGATTTGTTCATTTCAAATACCTTCTTTAGACAGCATACAGGAAGAAAGCAAAAAGTCATTAAGAAGGAAAAGATCAAAATAGATGTTAGAAGAAACACTGAAACTTGCTCTCCAGCATAGAGATGCTAAAGCAAATGGAAGAAATGTGGAGGCTCAAGAGCTGAACAGAAAATTTCAAAGGTCAGCTCAAGAAGATAAAGCCAAATATTACAATGAAATGTGCAAAGATCTGGAGTCAGAAACCCAAAAGGGAAGAACACGCTCAGCATTTCTCAAGCTTGGGAAACTGAAGAAAAAATTCAAGCCTCGACTTTTGTATTGAAGGATTCTCTGGGAAAATTACTGGATGATGCAGAAAGCATCAAAAGAAGATGGAAAGAATACACAGAGTCACTGTACCAAAAGGAAATGGTTGATGTTCACATGTTTCAAGAGGTAGCATATGATCAAGAGCCAATGATACTGAAGGACGAAGTCCAAGGTGCATTGAAGGAATTGGTGAAGAACAAGGCACCAAGAGTTGACAGAATAAAAATTGAAATCTTTCAAGAAAGTGAGGTGGCACTGAAGGCACTCACTCATCCATGCCAAGAAATTTGGAAGACAACTATCTGGCCAACTGATTGGAAGAGTTCCATATTTGTGCCCATTCCAAAGAGAGGTGACCCAATGGAATGCAGAAATCATTGGAAAATATCTTTGATATGTCATGTGAGTAAAGTTATACTAAAGGTAATACAGAAATGGTTGCAAGCATACATTGACAGAGAACTTCCAGAGAGTCAAGCTGGATTCAGAAGAGGCTGTGGAATGAGGGATATCATTGCTGATGCCTGATGGATGTTGGCTGAAAGCAGAGAATACCAGAAAGATGCTTACCTGTGCTTTATTGAATACACAAAGGCTTTTGATTGTGTGGCTCATGACAAGCTATGGACAACATTGCGAAGTATGAGTATTCCTGAACACTTAATTGTGCTCATGAGGAATCCGTACATGGGCCAAGAGGCAGTTGTTTGAACAGAACATGGGAACACTGAATGGTTTAAATTAAGAAAGTTGTGAGACAGGGTTGTATTCTTTCACCATATTTATTCAACCTGGATGCTGAGCAAATAATCTGAGAAGCTGGATTATATAAAGAAAAATGTGGTATCAGGATTGGAGGAAGAATCTTTAACAACCTGAGATATGCAGATGATACAACCTTGCTTGCTGAAAATGAAGAGGACTTAAAATACTTACTAATGAATATCAAAAACCACAGTCTTCAATATGGATTGCATCTCAATGTAAAGAAAATAAAAATCCTCGTCACTGGACCAATAAACAACATTCTTATCAATGGAGAAAAGATTGAAATTGTCAAGGACTTCATTCTTCTTGGATTAACTATCAACACTCATGGAAGCAGCAGTCAAGAAATAAAATGACATATTGCATTAGGCAAATCTGCTGCACAAGACCTTTTTTAAGTGTTGAAGAGCAAAGATGTCAGCTTGAGGACTAAGGTACTCCTGACCCATGCCATGGTATTTTCAATAACCTCATATGCTTGCAAAAACTGGACACTGAATAAGGAAGACCATAGAAGAATTGATGCTTTTGAGTTATGGTGTTGGAGGAGAATATTGGAAGTGGTATGGGCTGCCAAAAGGACCAACAGATCTGTGTTGGAAGAAGTGCAGTCAGAGTGCTCTTTGGAGGCCAGCGTGGCCAAACTTCGTCTCTCATACTTCGAACATATTGTCAGGAGGGACCAGTTGCTGGAGAATGATATCATGTTTGATAAGGTGGAGGGTCAGAGAAAAAGAGGAAGATCCCTAGTGAGATGAATTGGCAATATGGCAGCATAAATGGCTCAAGTGTGGCAACAATTGTGAGGTTGGCCCAGGACCAGGCAGTGTTTGGTTCTGTTGTGCATAGGATCACTATAAATTGGTACTGACTTAATGGCACCTAACAACAATATTCTGGTATTAAGACTACTGGAGTGGCACTGTAAGATCAGCACTGAACTTCAAACCAAAAGTTTGGCAGTTCAGACCACTAGCTGTTCCTTGGAAGCGCTACACAGTGTCATTATGAGTTGGAACCAACTGAATGTCATTTAACAACATTCTAATATAACGACATGAACTCGTAGGTGTATGGGGTTTCATAACACTTCTCCTGTCTTTTTTGCAAAAACAAAACAAAGCAAAAAAACCTGTATTTGTAAACCAGTCTGATACACTTTAAAAAATTCCTGGGCCAAGTTTCCCCAATATGTGGGAGTATTGGGGCCAGACAATATTACAAAAAGATTATCTTCCTTTATATTTTTGAAATATTAGTTTTGTTCTCAAAATTACTTTTTGTCTTGAATAAAACACATTTTGTAATATTTAATTTTTTTAAGTTATAAATACAAAAAATAATCTGTGTTAAGATGAATTCACTTTATCAATTATTTTTGAAAAGATTAAGAGTATTTAACCTACATGTGACAAATGTGATGAGTGATTACAAGCCTGGAACAAGAAGCAGGTTTCTTTTAATTGTCGTCAGAAGGGGAAAACAAAAATAATTAAGATCTTAGACTGCCCTATGAAAAATGTTAGTTATGGCCTTTAATATGATATAAAAACAGAAGCTTAAGCACTGTAAGGTCTCAGAACTCATCATACCTAGTTTAAAATTCAACTTTATAAAGCATCATGTAACCTAGCCATATGGGAACCAAATAAAGTTATGTTTTTAAACTTTAGAAAGGAATAGCTCTAAATATAAGCAATTAACCTACTCTTTTAGAAAAATTAAAAATACCCTATAACAGTTTTGAAGTAATATTTTTATATATTAAATCATTGCATTGTTGAACATCTGAATTAAACATTTTGGATAAATGGATCAACTTGCTCAGTTAATGCACAGGCTTTTGTACTATTATTTTAAAAGAAACAGTGCAGCAAGCAACTTTTGTGACCAAAAATGTAGATTGATAAAATTGTGACAATATATTATGTGCATGCTGTCCAGTAGTTGTTGTTGTTGTTAAGTGCCGTTGAGTCGATTCCGACCCATAGCGACCCTGTACAGGGTTTCCGAGGGTGTAAATCCTTACGGGAGTAGAAAGCCTCATCTTTCTCCCTCGGAGAGGCTGGTAGTTTCGAAACGCTGACCTTAAGGTTCGCAGCCCGATTCGTAACCACTACGCTACCAGAGCTCCTTAGATGCTGTCCAGTACTAGGCAAAAAAATAGGGGAAATGGTAATCAAAAATTTTTTATTTAAATGAAAATCACACATATCTCTCATTAAATAAAACCTTTTAGCATCTTTTTCATAAAGAGAAAAATCCTTTGCAACTTTTTTATGAAGTTCCAAATTATTATGCTCAGGAATTTGGTCTGATAAAATTTTTTGTTAAAAAAAAAACCTTGTTGTCAAAGCAAATTGCATAAGAATAAAAATTAACTTTTTTACCCAGTAACCAAGGAAAAATGTTATGTTTAACAATAAGAAATCCAGTTCTTTGCTTTATATGTTACTCAGCATAAAGCTTTTGAAGATTTTCATAAATTAATCTATTAAACCTTTAGTAAACTAGAGTCTTGACCATATCAAATAAAAGACTTACAAATTTTTCTACTATTCTTTGCCTTTGCTATACATTTTCCATACCACATTCACTTTTAGACCCAAATACACATGAACATTCTTCTATTCTCTGTGGCTTAAGTTTATTCTTCTATTTAACTTGCTTCTAACCTTCTAAAATTTTCTGTATTTATTTATTCATCACTTTTGACTTTCTTAAAAATCATTTCCTCTTTTGTGTGTGTGTGTGTCATGGTCTTAGAATTAAAAGTTTTCGAATTGTTTAGTTTGCAGCCTAAGTAGGGAGCTTTCAGGAATGCTTTCTAGTTTCCTCTGGTGTCTTCTGTTTCTATCTTTAAATGCCCCACTCCTGATTGATAAACCCCCATAATCTCAATTGGCCATCAGTTGGGCCCACTGTAATTGACATCCTTCCTTCCCTGTGAGTGCTCAGTATAAAGAGAAAAAGAACAATTTTCACACCTGACTAATGTTGGTGGTTGTCCACAAAGATTTCAAGGTTAGGATAACTTTCCTGCTACATATCTTCCTGCACACTTGGGCCCACTCCAGCCACCTTTCCTCTATTTTATGCTTTGTGTCCCACTCCTACTACTCAAATACCTGCTTAGGTCATTCTCTCCTCTTTCCCAGGAAAGTCTGAAACTCTAACATCATCTGAAAAAGCAAAAAATCCAGTTCCTTTTCATAGACAAAAAGGGACAAACAAAATCACAGGACAAATGAACACTCAAACACCTGAAATGCTAAAATTCCAGTCACTCTTATATCATTTACTGGCCTCACTCTTACATCCCATTCATAACCCAGAGACCAGAAATATACACTCACCTCTGTGGTTGTTTGGTTTTTGTTTCCTTGTTTTTTTGTAAAATTGGACAATTTAAATTTCTTAAAAATAGCATCATAAATAGTTTTCTTGATAACTGCATAACTGCAGATGCATGAAGCTGTTCAGTAATATTCAGAAATACATGGTGATGGTGGTTTTCCTGGTTAGTTTGTAGTCTTTACCAATAAGGAATTACTTATAGGAAACCACTATCAAACCAGTAAGACTGAATTTATGCATCTATCATTTTCATGATTGTGGGTAACCTGAGCATATTTCCCCCAGATAATCTTGCACGCATTCACTTCAATGACAGTCCCTTTGGTGATCATACCCAAAGTTGTATAAAGTGGGGAGGAAGGATTCTTCGTCACACCATGTATTGGTAAGCAAAGGTGGCTTTAAGTTCAGGATGACTTCTTGAACTGTAACTATTGTTACGTAAAACTTTTGTATTTAGGTGGTTTTCATGTAAAGCCATCTCCAACAAAGCAGATTTTAGTAACCATCTTTTTCCAGGCTTTCTTTTTTCTCACTGGGCACAGACTTTGGGCTGAGGGTCTTCCCATTTTCCCACTTAATCTTTTCATTTTTTGTTTAATCATATTGGAAACTACTTTAGCTCAGGACACAGCGAAGTGGTTACGAATTGGGCTGCAAACCACAAGTTCAGCATTTTGAAACTACGAGCTGTTCCGTAAAAGAAAGATGAGGTGTTCTGCTCCTGTAAAGATTTACAGCCTCGGAAACCCTGTACAGGGTCACTATGAGTTGGAACCGACTCCACGGCACACAGCCATAGCCACCCCTCTCTGTCCAGCAGATAGGCAGGTAATGCTCCTTGTAGAGTCTTCTCATCATTCTTTTGTTTGGTATTTCTCTTTTCATGCATCTGGATAATCTTTTTCATTTGCATTTTCTCAGCATGGCACTGTTTATGGTAGAGCTTAGCCTTTAGACCAATCATCTTTTTGGCCTTGTTTGGACATTCATGAGCCTCTCAACTTTCCTTCTTTATCTTTTTCTCATGATAATCTAAACGATATCCATAACACTTATGGTGTAACTCAATATATTCATTTTATTGTCATGGTGACGGCAGATGGTGTAACTCAATATATTCATTTTATTGTCATGGTGACGGCAGCAAAGCATAGCCTCTAGGCATGATGAACCACTTGGTTTTCAGGTCCTTGAGATCTATGAGCTGAATGCCACCTCTAATGGATCAGTGCTTATCCTACAGTGTCATACTAAGACTCCTGTTGTTGTTGTTGTTGTTGTTAAGTGCCATCGAGTCGGGTCCGACCCATAGCGACCCTGTACAGGGTTTCCGAGGGTGTAAATCTTTACGGGAGTGGAAAGCCTCATCTTTCTCCCGCGGAGCAGCTGGTAGTTTCGAACCGCTGACCTTAAGGTTCGCAGCCCAATTCGTAACCACTACGCTACCAGAGCTCCTTACTAAGACTCCTAGAGGAACCAAAAATCCAAACCCATCTGCTTTCCTGATACTGTATGTAATCCTTACTCTGCTTGATCCTACTCATGGGAGCAGTCACCTAATGGCATTCTCTTTACCTTTGAAACTAAGTCCCAGAATTATCACTGTGAAAAGAGCTTAGCCAACACTCAGAGATAGGGAATAGAACAAAGTGTTTATTGTGCATTGATACACATGAAGACAAAGGAACAGAAATCTCCCAGATCTGCCTCTCTGATTAGAGGGCAATCTGGGACTTTTAAGGGGAAAGAACTGAAGATCACAAAACTTATAATCAGGCATGGTAATGTTTTCTTATTCTAATAGTTAGGGTGATTGCGTCAGCAGTTTGGGTGGTTGCATCCCAAACATAGTGACTATTTCAACCGTTACTACTTGCTGATTTCGTCTTTTTTTCCAGGAAGAGAACTGTTCCTTTGTTTGGACCACATACTCTGCTTTAGAGATGGTGGTGGTGGTTATGTGCCGTGGAGTTGGAATAGAAAAGGAGTAATTAATTATGGAAGGCAGCTAAGGAGGGAGTCACATTTTTACTGTAGCTCCTGTTTTAAGGAGTCCTGGTGTGGTGCTGTGGGTTAGTGTGCAGGACTGCAGAGCTGGTTTGGACCACAAAATCAGTAGTTCAAGCTCACCAGTCACTCCTCAGAAGTCCTATATAGGGTCGCTATGAGTCGGAACTGACGCATGGCACTTAACAACAACTGTTTTAAGATGGCTATTTTGGTTCTATTTTACTTTAGGCTAAGCTAAAACACTTTCAATGTCCATTTCAGTTACATTATTAATAACTGAACAGGAGCTTTCTTTGATTTTTCTCCGTCTTTTCCTTTAATTAGGAGCTCTGGTAGCATAGTAGATATGAATCAGGCTGCGAACCTTAAGGTCAGCACTACTTCATTCTTAAAAAAACTTATGAAGTCCAGAAACTGGTAGAAGAAAACCATAGAACTGCCATTCATGTGATAGCTATAATAGCTATAGAGTTGAGATCTCATATGATTTGGCGTTTTCAATTTTAAACAAACACCTTGATCTTAGCAAACTTTTGACTAGATGAGTGTCAAAAACATTGTACAAAAGATCAGCTAGCTGAAAGAGCTTTTAAGCAAGATCAAAGAAAATGAAGATGATTTAATGGAATGACTTATAACCAAGAATGAGTCTTGGATTTACCAATACTATCCAGAGAACAAGGTTCAATCAAAATAGTGGCTTCTGGAAGTATCTGCTGGGTCAGTTCAATTCAAGACAGAGAGATCAGATCAGAAGGTTATGGTGACTGTTTTTTTGGACTCTGGTAGTGTAGTGGTTATGAATTGGGCTGCTAATCTCACGGTCAGCAGTTCAAAACTGCCAGCTGTTCCGCAGGAGAAAGATGAGGCTTTCTGCTCCCTTAAACATTTACAGCCTTGGAAACCCTGTACAGGGTTGCTATGAGTTGGAATCGACTCCACGGCACATAACAACAACAACAACAAAGAGTAATCATATTAGACTATCTCAAAGGATGATCACAGAGATTTATTAGGAAAAGTTTTAAGAGAATACAGGAAATTTGCTCCTGCTCATTCTTTGAGGGTAGCAAGAGCTATCTTACAAAAATTTCACTGGAAAAGTTTACCCCATCCACCCAACAATCATGATCTTGTCCCTTCACACTTCTTTTTGTTCCCAAACTCAAGGCACATTTCAAGGGAACCCAGCTTGAATCCTTCAAGGATGTTCAAACTGCCATTTTGATATAATGTAAATTGAAGAGCACATGATTCTTTGGATAAGGGTTAGAGAGATGGAAACACCACCTTCAGAAGTGTATAGACCTAGATGGAACATGTGTAGAGAAACAACCACTTCACATCTTGATGTTTTTATTGAATACAAGTCTCTATGATTTTATAGCAACATTTATTTACTTATACTCCTATTACTGGTTAAAAATGTGGAAATTCTTAGAGAAGTTTCCAATATTATGACCTGAAAATATAAATATTTGAATAACTTATAAATTAATAAATGTCTGTAGAATCCAAAAATTATAGGAAAATAGTATCTATACTCTGTACTGTAAAATTTGGTATTTTTATTTTAATCTCTTCTTATTCTAACTCATCATATTTACCAGGATAATAGTCATCCCACATCATTTGCTTTCCCAGACTGCACCTTTGCTTTCAGAGGTTCTTTGTCTGAAATACCTTTTTCTTCCTACCATTGTCATCCATTATTAACTTACTTATTTTTTAAGACCCAAACACTACCTTTTCTATTAAGTCTTAGTGGCTTCTATCCAAGGAGAATATTTTTCTTTTTGTCTTCACTGTTTTCAAATAACTTTTATTTATACTTCTGCTTACAGGCAGCCTTTTGTCTTATTATTATACTTCCTTGAGGTGTTTGTGTTTTCTCTCCCACAATGAACATTTCTAATAGGCAAGTTGTGTTTTATGAATGCTTATGAATATACCATTTTGTAGTGCCTAGCTCACAGTACATACTCTGTGTCTGTACTGAGTTCAAAGTCAACTATTTCTTTAGTTGCTGTATGTTTAATATAAAAGTATTTGGAAGTCTGGCAAGTAGAATCCATAAATGGGGATTTTGTGTTTGGTTTGTTTTTTGTCTGCTAAAAAATTATTATGTAATACTCTACACCAAGGATTTTCCAAAAGACAATAGTGATTTAAGACCAATCAATTAAAATTTTTAACTAAAAATTATAAATACTCTCTATGAGTACAGAGACAGGTCTTACCTACAACTCTTCACTTGAGCTCCTTCCAAAGGGAATGTTAAACTCAACATTCATTCTCCTCAATTTGTTGTAGTTTTGTTTTTTTTTGTTTTTGTTTTTTTTTTACAGTAACTCAACATATTTCCCCTCATACTAAATAGATTTGTTATGATAATGCAGAATGCTTTATGCTTAGGTATGGAAAATCACATTTTACTTGCCAATGACTCCCATCATTTTCCATCTTCACAAGCAAGATATGCAGACAGTTAGAGATTTAGTGACTAGGATCCTTTGAATTGAAAACAAAGACCAGGTTCTGTCCTCTCAAGCTGACAGCTATAAAGTTATGATGGGGAGAGATTTATGACTGCTACCAAATTTTTGGTAGCCTTTGGAACTTCATTCATGCTTACATCTCTGTGTCAACTTGTGCTGGGTATAGAAGCAGATCTGAAAATGTATTTGCATAAATCAATGTCTCAGAGGATCATCAAATGTCTACGGGAGCACCATGTGAAAATAATGATGTTCTTTTAAAGCATCATGCTACCCAACCTCCTAAAAATGCATTCAATTGTTGTTAGTTGCCAGCTACTGTTGAATGATTCAAACTGGCTAATTCTCCAAATTATGATGGCGTAGTGAATTTTGGTGAGTAGCTTCTGGCCACAATGTAAAGCAAGGATGCATATGTTGTTGTTGTTGTTATGTGCCGTGGAGTCGGTTCTGACTCATAGTGACCCTGTACAAGGTTTCTGAGGCTGTAAATCTTTATGGGAGCAGAAAGCCTCATCTTTCTCCCGCAGAGCAGCTGGTAGTTTCAAACTGCTGACCTTGCAGTTTGCAGCCTGATTCATAACCACTACACTACCAGAGCTCCTTAAGGATGACTATAGATCTCATTTATATCTTCCCTATTCCTCTAAAACATGAAAACACTCTGTTGGATATTTAAAATTTCATTACAAGTGTTGACTATGTTTTGAGTTTGATTTTTTAAATTATTGTAATAGAAACTCTATTTGTAGAGTGATTTTCAATGTGTAGAACTTGCTATGTTATTAAAAAGTACTCTGGTAGCGTAGTGGTTACAAATCGGGCTGCTAACCTCAGGTTCAGCCGTTTGAAACTACCAGTTGTTCCGCAGGAGAAAGATGAGGCTTTCTGCTCCTGTAAAGATTATAGCCTCGGAAACCCTGTGCAGGGTCACTGTGAGTTGGAAATGACTCCACGGCACATAACAACAACAACATCATATAAGAAGTTTGACATTTCTCTGTACTTTTTGGGGGGAGCTTAGTAAATATTTCTAAGATGCCTCCCTGATCCATTTGTTTGTATATATGGTTTCCTATATAGGAGTCATTTATCTGTCATTTTGTTATTCTGTAATGGCTTGTATGTTGCTATGATGCTGGAAGCTATGTCACTGGTATTTACAATACCAGCAGGGACAAACATGGTGGACAAGTTTCAGTGGAACTTTCAGACTAAGACAGACTAGGAAGAGACACCTGGTGATTGGCTTCAGAAGCTAGTCAGTGAAAACCTTATGAATCACAACAGTTCACTGTCCATGTCGGCTGAAGGAAGATATTCATGTTTGAACAAGGGAGACCCTTGGTGAGATGGATGTACAATAGCCACAACACAGGACTCAAGCATGCCATTAATCATGAGGATGACACAGAAACAGGCAATGTTTCTTCTGTTGTACATAAGGTCACCATGAATCAGAGTCAATGGATGGCATCTAACAACATAATAGTATAGCTACTTACATTATTGTTTTCATCACTAGGATGTCAGGTAAGAAACAGTCCCTCCTGCTAGGAATCAGCCTTGGAGGTGAGTATAGATTTCCTTTCTCTGAAACCCTTCCTGGACCAAACTCTCCTCACTAATATCCTCCTTCTACTCAGCTTAAAGCATTTTATCTAGTACTGGGTAATGATGTGTTGTGGATGATGGTGATGGTTCTGACTCAATAGTGACCCTGTATAGGATTTCCGAAGGTGTAAATCTTTATGGGAGCAGAAAGCCTCATCTTTCTCCTACAGAGTGGCTGGTAGATTTGAACTGCTGACCTTGTAGCCCACTATAATTACTAGGACTCCTTGTTGTGGATGATTTAGGAATGTGAATTTTGCCTGATTGAACCTTTCAATTTTTTCCCCACCTTTACATCTGAATTTAGGTTTGTGGACATAAAAGCCAGGATTTTGATAAGTTTATTCTCTGCTCCTTTATTGTTGTTGTTGTTAGGTGCCATCGAATCTGTACCGACCTGATAGGAGGGATCTACTGACCTAAAAGGAGCTCTCGTAGCATAGTGGTTACGAATCGGGCTGCAAACCTTAAGGTCAGCAGTTCAAAACTACCAGCTGTTCCGCGGGAAAAAGATAAGGCTTTCTGCTCCCGTAAAGATTTACAGGCTTGGAAACCCTATACAAGGTCGCTATGGGTCAGAATCTACTGACAGCACTTAACAACAACAACAACAACCACAGCACTGAAGCCCCTCTCAGAGGACACCTCTCTGCCAAATAAAAGATTGGCTTATAAAAAGTATATATCACCCATGATTAATGTATTCTTTAAATAATCACCTATATAAGACCAAATGCCAACAGTTAGCCAAAAGCAAAGATGAGAAGGCAAAGTAGGGGAGGGGAGTTACTACAACAATGGAAACAGAGCCGAACAAATGGCCTGGCAATAATGGAAATACTGACATCTTGTGAAAATTGTAAATCGTGCCACAGAGAAATGGGAGTAAAAATTGTTAAATAGGAACATAATTAATTATGCCAACTTTCACCTAAACCACAATTTTCTTTTTTTTAAAAAGCAAGCCTATTCATCAAAACAGTCCAGTCTGCAACCAGCTATTTGATAATGCAGGGACAGGCAGTATTGGTTCTGTTATGTAAGGCAGCTGTCAGTAAATCAGCACTTACAGATATTAAATAATTGCCCATGTTCACTGAGTTAGGAAGAGGTGGTGCGGTGCAGTAAATTATTTAATATGACTAGTCTAGTTACAGTCTTTGCAACTCTCACTAAATGACTGGGTGGAGCTATGCAAATGAGGTTGTGGCTCATCAAGGGGATTGGATAGGTTTCTAATAATGTAAATAAGGTGCATGGTGCCCTTACAGAGGTGGAACCATGAAAATAAGGTGTATGGAGTCCTAACAAGGGGTTTAAACTAAGCTTAAAATGAACCATCACACAGGCAAGAAAAGCCAGCAAGTGGCGCCTTTTCTTTGGACCAGGGATCCCTAAGCTGAGTATTTCTTAGACTGAATAGACACAGAGAGAGCTGTTCCACCAGAAATGGCAAGAGACAGTGAGAAGCAGAGACCAAGAAATGGCAACAGCAGAGGCAGAGGAACCAGGAGATCAGCAGGAGATGATGCAGTAAGCTTCAGTGAGAGAAGAAGC
>NW_006408554.1:10600377-10616156 GCF_000296735.1 Chrysochloris asiatica | reverse complement strand
CTTTCTTCTCCACATAATTTTTAAAGGTTTAGTAAGATTCAAGAAAGATTCAAGCCCAGGTAGTCTGACCCTGGGACATTCTCATAAACAGAATTCTATTTGGTCTCCAATATGCTATCACTTCAAAATGAAAATGTGACAAATTATCCAGCCCCAGTGTTACCGCTCAGTCACTGGAGTGTTGAATGCAGTCCCTGGTGACCTGAATACCTGAGTGTTATTATCTTTTTAGCTATTAAAATAAAGTGACTGACTAATTATGTTTTACATCACCTGAAGCATAACTCTTTGGGGCTTTTGTGACTTACATTTATAAATATATCATAGAGGTAATTCGCCAAAGTAATATAGAATTTTCTCTAATAACTTGTCACATGAAAATGTTACAATCCATTGTAGCATTCTAGAAAAATGAAAAAGGATACTTGCCTTGTCGTGCTGTTTGGAACCAAAAAGGCCTATTTTAGAGTTGTTTTGATTGTGCTATACAGCTTACTTGATCATTCTCATGTAGTAGAGTAGCATTCCCCCCCCCCCCCACACACACACACAGACTACATAACTACTTACAAAATAGTGGACACTTTTTTAAGAATCAGCATGTGATTTTGTTCTTATGGTACCAAAGTCTCAGACCTAAAAATGTTAAATTATGTATTTAAAGGCAATCATGAACATAGAAACTGTTGAATACAGTAGTAAGGTATCAAGGAAGTTTCTAGAAAATTCTGGAAGTGGCTTCTCTTCTTTTTCTTGTTTGTTTTGGTGTTCAAGCTGATTTGTATCCTTTGGGAACTCCTCAATAAATGATGCAATCAGATATTAATGTTTAATATCATTTTAGCCTGGTGCTATGAGAAGTAGGCCTGCTTTAGGTTCACTCTCCTAATTAATCGACTCTCTCCCATCTCTGTAAATCACAGTAGTTGATCCCCACAGCAACTAAACCTGCCTTCTGGTACGTTAGTCCTTATTCTGCCCACTGACTGTGCTCACACTAGATTAACAGTATGTTTCCCTAGATCCAGTTTTGGCTGATCTCCAAGTTTGCTATTGTAATACTGTTATTGTTGTTGTTAAGTGGCCCCAAGTCAGTTCTGACACATAGTAACCCTCTATAGAGTTTCCGAGAAGCAGCTAGTGGGTTTAAACCAATGGCTTTGTGGTTAGCTTATTGTATGGAGCGCGCCACACCAGGACTCCATTGTAATAATGTATGGGGCTTCATTTTTATGGAAAACTGGAATTAAAACATAATAAACTCTTTGAAATCCCCTAATCTAACAACTTCATATCATACAACCTGATGGATTACGAGTTTTAAAATAAAAATTGTTGTTGCTGTGAGAGTGAACTTAAGGCTTAAGGTATAAAATGACTTTTCAAAAATGTAATCGTATCAAATAACTGTAGAAGAATTGGAGTGGTCACTTTTAAGGACTAGAAAAGGTTTTCTCTTAGATTATGTTTGTTCTCACATAAGGAAAAATACTTCAAAACCGAGAATATGAATTATGTCTATAGTTTCTGAGACTGTAAATCTTTACAGGCGCAAACATCCTCAGTCTTTTTCCCTCAGAGCAACTGTCAGGTTTGAACTATAGAATTTACAGTTAGCAGCCCAGTACCTAGCCCAGAGGGCTATCAGGGCTCCTTCAAGAATACTAATTGTCATTGTTAAATGCCATCAAGTGGGTTCTGACCCATAGTGATCCTTTATAGGGTTTCTGAGAAATGGCTGGTGAGTTTGAATCGCTGACCTTGCAGTTCAAATCTATCTTGCAGTCTAGTGCATTAACCTACATCACCACACCAGGATGCTGAAGGATATGAATAGTAGCTTTAAAAAGTAGGACATTGGTAGGTACAGGGCAATTAATTATTTATGGACCTTCTAGTCAAATTTCTCATTTTGTAATATATTGTAAATCCTAGCTTCTATGTCTGTGATTATGAACCCATTTTGAAATGAGTTGCTAAGGAGTCAAGATAAAGGTGGGTTCATCTAAGTACTGGTGTGGTGCTATGGCTTAATGTGTCAGACTGCAAAGCCATTTGAATTGCAAGGTTGGCAGTTCAAGCTTACCAGCTGCTCCTCGGAAACCCTATACAAGGTCGCTATGGGTTGGAATCAACTCGATGGTACTTAACAACAACAACAAGGAGTAAAGGTTGGAGTCCTGGTGTGCCAGTGTTTGAACTGCAAGGTCAGTGGTTCAAGTTCACCAGCTGCTCCTAGGAAACCCCACACAGGGTCGCCATGGGTTGGAGCCAACTCAATGGTACTTAACAGCAACAATAACAAGGAGTAAAGGTTATGGTGGATCTAAGTACTAAGAATGCCCTCACCTGAGTAGAGGGTTTGAGACAAGTCACCATGCTTAATTTCCTTTGGGGGTGTGGTCTGACTCCAGTTTATCAGACTGCTTTGGAAAAGCTTGCTCTCTCTTGCCTTGGATCCTGTATCTGACTCAATGTACCCTCAGTTCATGGGACTCTTAGCCCATCACTGGCAGCCTCGTGCATTGACAGCCTATCTTCTAACTTACTGATTTGGGTTCCTCAGTTCCTGAGACTACGTAGACTACTTAGGTGAGAAGATTCCTCCAGACTGATCTCTGAACTACAAATTTGTGACTTGCCAGCCTCCACAATTTCATGAGCCATTTCTTTTGACAGTTGTAAGTTTTGTGGAACATGGCAGCATGTTGCAGACTCAGAGACTTGAGGGAAGGGAGAAGTAATTATTGTTATTAAGAACTATAGAGGGACATACAATGTCAGAAAAGTTCAACTGTTGGAGTATCTTTAACCTCCAACTCGTAGGGACCAGCCTTGTTTTGATTTTTAGAAAAGAAATTATCCAAGCAGTAGAATTAATTACAATACCACATTTTAAAGTTTAGAACAATGCTGGGCACACAGTAAGGGCACAATAGTTGTTGAGGCTGATACTGTGGCATTATAAGATTTGTGGCCCAAGAGGGAGGTCTGTGGTGGACATATAAATTTGGAAATAATCAGCTCATAAATGGCACTTAAAGCAAAGAGTCAACCTGAAACATCTTAAGAAGACAGCGTGGGAAAGTATGTGAGGAAAGTCCAAAAGCAAGTTCTAGGAACTTAAGCTTTTAGGAATTGGCAAAAGAGAAAGAACCAGTAGGGAAGTCTAAAAACCAGATTTTGAAATAGGAGAACAACCAGAAGAATGTTATATCACTCTAGGGGGAAAAAACTTGAAGAAGAAAGAGTGCTTTGGTTAGTAAATGTTAGGATGAGGGAAAGGCAGCAAGATGGCAAACTAGGCAGAAATGCAACACAGACTCTCAACAACAAAGATACACAGAACCAATTGAAATGGATGCAGATGATAGTCCTGGACCCCTTAGCGTCAGATGAAGGGATAGAGAAGTGGACTGAATGCTTACTAGGAGAGTAAGCTAAACAGATGCAGCTCAAAAATGATACCAACTGGTGACTTGTATTGGTGGACCAGACACAACACAGCCATCTTAAACTTCTGTGAGTGGTTTTAGAGACAAGACAGAGGCTTGCTGGTTTAGAGGTGAACTAGTGACTTGCAGAGATAAAGGTGCAATTTTTTTTCTTGTTCCCCACACTCCTCTGGTGACCAGAGACATAGCTGTACACCCTCAGTGAAAGTCCTGCTGTTCTGGGATTGGAGCCACATGGGTGAGCACTGCAGTTGTGAACCCCATCAAAGTGAGTCAGGAGATAGCTGCACCTGCCCCAATAGCTGGATTCAGGTGAGCCCTGCTCCAAACCTGTAGAGCCAGCCCTGGCCAGCCTGGATTACCCCTCACTAGGAAAAGCAGCTGAATATACCAGCCCCCCCCCACCCAAAAAAAAAAAAAAAAAAAAAAAGAGATAGACAGGTGGCTTGTACTGGCTGGAGAGGAATGGCTTGGCCATTTGGAATTTTCATGGGTGGCTTTTAGAAGGCAGAAGACAATTTAGTGCTTCAGAGGCATACCACTGAGTGACAGTGAGAAAGAGGTCATTATTTTGTTGTTGTATCCCATGTTATTCTAGGGGCCAGAGGTCTGTCCATCCCCCACATCCATATAAGCTCCTGCTCTCTGGTGGCCACACAGCTGAGAGCCATGCAGTTGAGAGCTGTATCAAAGTGAGTAGGGAACGATCTGCACCAATTCCAGCACCTGGCTTCAGTTGAAGTTGGCTCCAGACCTGTAGAACCAGTTCTGGTCAGCTCTGGATTAAAAAGAACTCTTACCCCTGACTACCCTCCGGGCTGGAGAGATCTTGATCCCAGTTTCTTTAGGGTCTTCATGAGCTGTGTCCAGATTGGGGGCCGAGAACAGAAAACCCTTAGGCCTATGGGAACTCCATCTACGGCACAGTGCCACTGCCTCATCCATGATCTACCCACCTACAGGAGAATTCTCCTTTCTGGGTCTTGCATCTACACTGTATTTTTCCTTTCACTGTGTTTTTCTTTTCTTCTCCTTCTTCCTTCCTTCCTTTCCTTTCCCTTGCTTTTTTATCTTTACCTCTGCCTTCGTTTTTCCTTCGGTTTTTCTTCCCCCTCCCTCCTATCCAACCTTCCACAACCTCTGCTTCTTGTTCATTTTAATTCTTTATATTTTTGCTCTTGATTTCTCTTTACTACTCTCTTGTCTAATTCTTCTGTCTTTTATTCACCCCTCTTCCTAATCATATGTAGTGCTTTTTCTTTCTTTTAATTCTACAGTACCACACCAGGATGCCATTGCTATATATGTTGCTATTGTTATTGTTAAGTGCCATCGAGTTGTTTCCAATTCATACTGACCTTGTATAGGGTTTCCAAGGAGCAGCAAGTGAGCTTAAACTGCTGAACTTGTGATTCAAATCAACTTTGCAGTCCAGTGCATTAACCCACAGCACCACACTATACAACCCTGGAATAATAGTGATTGACAGGTAGATACATGGATAGATCCATGGGCTGAAAAGGTATGGAGGGAGAGTAGGAGTATACCCACAAATATATATTGTTTGACAGAGGATGTCTGTACAGGAGTATTTACATTTACTGCAAACACACCTATGAATATGGTAGCGCATATAGGGGACAAAATGTTGAAAACTTCTTGGACGTTACTAAATATCCTGAGGCAATGGATTGATGGGCAAGAGGTTTCAGGACCATAGTCTTGAACACCATGGTCAACTGCCATAACACAATCCACATGACAATGTTCTATATCCTCCTTGGGTATGTAGTGTGGGATCTTAAAAGCTCATGAACGACCATCTAAGGTATCACTACTAGTCTCTCCATGTGCAGAATAAAGAAGTGCATTGGAAACTGAAGATGCTAGGAGTCAATTAGCCCAATGGAACATCAGTTTCCATGACTCTGAGATCAGAACTAGTTGGTGCCTTGCTACCACTAACAACTACTCTGAAAGGAATCACATTAGAAAGTCCCGGTATAGTAGGCAACAATATGGAACAAAACTCAAAATTATGAAAAACAAACTGGGCTTACTGGTCAGAAATAGAGTGGAGGAACCTGAGATTATGACTTTGGCCACTCTTCCACACGGGAAGAAACTTACCTTCGTGGCTCAATTTCAAGTGGTGGATAGGTCTATAGGGGGAACAACAACACTAGTGAGGTAATATCACTGTGAATAGTCAACCATTCAAGATCAAAAAGGCAAAATTAACCTGTGGACAAGTTTCAGCAGGATTGGGAAGGAGGATATAATAGAAACAGGAAGCACAGGGAGGAAGTGCAATAACTGTTGCACATGGAGAGGATTGCAGTCACTGAGATGAAACAGTGTGATTTGTTGAATGTAAAACTAAAGAGCTACTCTGAAAACCTGTACCCAATTCGCAGTAAAAAGTTAAAAACAAAAAACTAAATAGGATGAGGTAAAGTCAGTTTCGTCTCTCATACTTCAGACATACTGTCAGAAGAGACCAGTCACTGAAGAAGGATATCATGTTTGGTAAGGTGGAAGGTTGCGTAGTGGTTACGAATCGGGCTGCGAACCTTAATCTCCGCGGTTCAAAACTACCAGAGAAAGATGAGGCTTTCTACTCCCGTAAGGATTTACACCCTCGGAAACCCTGTACAGGGTCGCTATGGGTCGGAACCGACTCGAAGGCACTTAACAACAACAACAACAAGGTGGAAGGTTGGAGAAAAAGAGGAAGACCCCAATGAGATGGATTGTCCAAGTGGCAGCACCGATGGACTCAAGCATGGCAACAGTAGTGAAGTTGGCCCAGGATTGAACAGTGTTTTGTGCTACTGTGCATAAGGTTGCTTATGAGTCAGTACCGACTCAATGGCACCTAACAACAACAATGCACTTAGCTGGTGACATTGACAGGAGTAATTTCACTGAAGTCATAAATATGAAAGTCAGATTACAGGAATTGACAAAAAAAAAAAGAATTGCACTTCTGTTTAACCAGAAAATGAAAACGGTTTTAAAAAAAGATGAACCCAAAATAAAGATTAAACAAAGATGAACCCAAAAGACAATAATAAACAAATGGAAGATAATGAAAAATGAGAGATTTCAACAAGCTTTTTAATGCTGTAAAATGGAAAAAGAGAAAAGAGGTAACAGATTTAGCAGTCTAGTAGTAAGGTAGAGGAAGGAGAACCAAAAAGTATGTTTCATGTCTCAGAAGCCTGTAAGGATTTGGGAACTGAATGTAATAGGGACCTTTGATCTTTGAAGGATAATTTAAAAAGTTGTCCATAAGCTCATGCATCTTCTCTCTCATCTTTGTTGATAGACACCCCTTCCTTGCACTAGCAAAAGTCTGAAGCTCCACTCTCTGGAAAAGTTTAACTTTTCCCAACTAAGGTAAAAAAAAATTCCCAGTCTCATTTACATTCTTTTTTTTTCTTTAATATTGTATTGTGAATTATGTGATAGTTTACATGGGAGAACATTAGTTTTACATTCGTCCTATCGTATATTGTTTCATTGCTATGGTTACAATCCTTTCCAAAGGGTATACACTACAAGCTTGCCACCACCACCACCCCCCAGTCGTCAGCACACAGCCCCTCTCTTTTTCTGTGTCTAAAGTCCCCAACTGCTCCATCTCTCCACATCATCATCTCTGCCTCCATCTCCGGCATCACTGCTTCTCTGGGTAGGGGCCCACTCTCTGCTCTTCTTCCTTGATGGTCCCAGTGACCTCCGCTCCTAGACTGAAAAGTTAATCACTCCCTTTCTTACTACATAACTTCTACCTTTACATTTACAACCCTCACAATCAGTCCTGATAACAATTATTCACTATTGTATCACAAAAGACCCATCCGCATTTCATTTCATTAGCCCCACCTAGGCAGATTGTGTACTACTCAGTGGAGATTTTACCTTCCTCCATGCTCTCTGAATCTAGGTTCCCTCTTGAAAGCTTGTAAGCCAGTCACTTCTTGCCTTTGTAGCCCCCTCATTTTGGGCAGCCATTGTCCCAGTTGCCCATCCCTGTCTACTCAGTGTATGGAATGATCCTTGCTGTAAGGATTTGTTCCCTCTTTTGAGTTACTACATCCACAGGTGTAGGTCAAGTTCATCAAATTGTATCAGATTCCTCTTTTTTTCCTCTTCTTTCTTATTCTGGTTGAGCTCTGATCATCCAGTCATTGAAGCCAGGTCAAGTGGGTATTATCTGCAAGTATGGGTGTTCTTGTGCATATGCCCTCTCTTCTTATCAGCTGGACGTTTCACTCTCCACTCTAGTCCTCTGTAACTATGTCACTGACTTTGGGCCCAAGAGTTCCCAGGTCTTGCCACACACTACTGGCCAACCAGGTCTCCACCTGGGTTCACAGTAGTCTATTGAACATTGTAGGGCTTAGCTTGCAGCTTCATTACTGTTTTTCCCTCACTTCCCCTTATTGGTGACAAGCCTGGTCACCAATAAGAGTGTGTATTCCCATTGAGTCTTAGTCTTGGAAGAGGGTTTACACTGAGGGGACTCAACCACTTGCCTTGATGTCTCCTGGGCAAGCAACTTGCTTGTTCTTGTAGTAGCAGTTGGTCTGCCTATGTTGTTTTGTATTTTTCCTGTAGGTCTTTCTTTCAAGAAGTATCTCTGTTCTTCTAGCCACTCCAGGCTGGTCTGCTTGTCCTTTCAAGTGGATCATTTACATTCGCTTCATTGAAAAATGAAGTATTGCTTTCTGGGAAATGGTAAAGGACATAGAAGTTTGCATGTCCTTCAATGATAAAAGTGAGTTATTAGGTGTTGCCTACCATGTGACATGCAGATGATACAACCTTGCTCACTAAAAATGAAGACTTAAAATACTTACTGTTGAAATCAAAGACCACAGCTTTCTGTATGAGTTGTGCCTCAGTATAAAGAAAACAAAAATTCTCACCACTAGAAAAATAAATAACATCATGAGAAATGGAGAAAAGATTGAAGTTGTCAAAGACTTCACTTTGTTTGGATCCACTATCGACACTCATGGAAGCAGCAGTAAAGAAATCAAATGACATACTGCATTAGGCAAATCTGCTACACAGACCTCTTATGTGCCCAAGAGCGAAGTTGTCAGTTTGAGGACTAAGGTGCACCTGACCCAAGTGATGGTATTTTCAATCACGTCATACACATGTGAAAGTTAGACAATGAGTAAGGATGACCACAAAAGAATTGATACATTTGAGTTATGGTGTTGGAGAAGAATATTATTAGTACCATGGACAACCAGAAGGACAAACAAATCTGTATTGGAAGAAGTTCAACCAGAATGTTCCTTAGAATCCAAGATGGCCAGACTTCATTTCTCATACTTTGAACATATTATCAGGAGGGACCAGTCCCTGGAGAAGGACATCATGATTGGTCAAGTGGAGGGTAAGTAAAAAAGAGGGAGACCCCTGACAAGATGGATCCCCACAATGGCAGCAGCAATGTTTTCAAGCATTGCAATGATTTTGAAGTTGACACAGGACCAGGTAATGTTTCATTCGATTGTGCATAAGATCACTATTAATCGGAACTGACTAGACATCACCTAACAACAACAACAACAAAAAACACTGATACATACTGACATGATGTGGTGCTATCAGTTAATACACCAGACTGCAAAGTCGTTTGAACTGCAAGGTCGGCAGTTCAAGCTCACCAGGTGCTCCTCGAAAACCCCATACAGGGTCACTATGGGTCGGAACCAACTCGACGGCACTTAACAAAGCAACATGAACAAACAAGCATACAAAAAACCTCAGAGAAAATAGAAAATTCAAGAAGAATCAAGAAATTTCAAAAGACTTTAATAATATTGTCAAAATGACAGAAAATATTTCATCCACAAAATAGCAATAGAATGCTGTAAAAAGCAAATCATCAAAGCATAAGAATGGGGTTTTAGAATTTAAAAATATGGGAGAATTTAGAAAAATCAATAAGAGAGTTGGAAGATAAAGTCAAGAAAGCCTTCCTGAAGATGGATTAAAAAGAAAAACAAATAGAAAATAGAAAAAGATGAAGTAGAAAGTGTTGAATTGTTCTATGTTCTGTTACGTATATTCTCAACAACAACAAAAAGACAAAATAAATGAAAAATTGTTTAAAAGTATATTAAAACAAATTTAGAAGATCAGATAAGAGATCCAACATTTGAATAATAAGAGTTCATGTTGTTGTGTTGTTAAGTCCCCTTGAGTTGATTCTGACTCATAATGTTACAGCAGTTTTAGATTCGTGGTCGCAGAAACCGTGGCCACTCAGAGAGGTGAAGCAGAGTTTCAGATTTTATTAAGCCGGCTGACTCAGAGGAGCTAATTTCTCCAGATTCATGGGCCTGTATGGGGTCAGAGTCCAGGGAGGGGCCAGGCTGCATATCTGTTTGAGGGCAGGGGGAAAACCAGGGAGATTGGTCCCATTTGGTGATCTGATTAGCATTTTAGCTTGCCTCCTGGGCGGGAGAGGGTAGTGAATGATTTTTACCTTTTCCTGTTGAATAGGATTTCCAAAGAGCAGCTGGTGAGCTTGAACCACCAAATTTGCAGTTCAATCTGACCTTGCAGTTCAGCACATTAACCCACAGCACCGCACCAGGACTCCAATAAGAATTCTAGAAAAGGACAATATATAAGAAATAGCACTAGACACATTCCTAGAATTGAAGAACAAGATATTAAACTGAACTGATGCATTAAATGTTTCAGCAATAAGAATAAAAAGAGACTCTAGAGGTCCTACAAAGGCTCTAGGGAGAAGAAAACTAGGCCACATAAAATGTTACAATCAGAAGGGCAGTTACGCAAATTCTGAACAGTATTAGAAAACCTTGGCATGTAGGCAAGAACACATCAAATCGAGGGGAATGCTGACTAGAATTCCCAGACAACAAAGGAGAATGTGAGCAATAACATCAGCATAACAAGCAAAGAAAGGATATGGATCAAGTCTGAAGCCCTGATTGCTGGGAAACCTGAAATAAATAGGACTGAAAGGCCTGAGGAATCCTTTATCAACTGGAAGGTGGGCAAAGAGCCATGGTCCTGACTTTGCCTGTGGTATGGGGAATTTGGTTCATCTTTTATTTGTTCATGGGCCTCGACTGAAGCAAATTGAGAAGTACTTTAAGCTGATAGAATTATATTCTTGGATTTACTTCAGTCTACCATCAACAGTCTGTTGTTATTAAGTACCATTGAGTCAATTCTGACTCATAGTGACCCTGTATAAGGTTTTCAAAGAGTGGCTGGTGAGTTTGAACTGTCGAACTTGCAATTCAAACTCACCTTATGGTTCAGTGCTTAACCTACAGCACCACATCAAGACTTTGGTGTTTTTTCCTATTGTTTTGTTTTTGAAAGCTTTCTTGTTTGTGACTACGGATCTCATGGAGAATTCCCTAAGGGGGTGAGGAGACTGTCTTGTAGATAGTACCTATTCTGTGGGGGGAAAAAAAAAAAAAAAAGAGCTTCGGGTGGCACAATGGATTAAGCAAAAGGCTGGTAACCACAGGTTGGCAGTTCAAACCCATGCGCCAATCCAAGGAAGAAAGATGAGTCTATCTGCTTCCGTAAAGATTTACAGTTTCAGAAACCTTAAGGAGTAGTTTCATTCTGTCTTACAGCATTGCCTTAGGGTCTGTATGGATCAGAATCAACTCAATGGCAATGAGTTTGGTTTTTAATCTGTGATTTCATTTTCAGTAATGCAGGCTACACTGAATATTACTATTACATGGTATGAGTTTTTCAAGGGATGTTCTTCTTTGTGGCAAATCCAGTCTTTTGAAGTATTTGTATAATTTAAGCATTGTGTTTATTTTTTGAACAATTGGCACCAAAATGTCTTTTTGGGGAGGAGACTACCTTTGTTTGAGGAAATGCCTTGATTAGCCACTGGGCAGAAGGTGGGACCCTGTGGGTGTGGTGTGCAGCAAAGCCAAAGTCACAAAAGAGACTGATTAAATTGCTCTTCATGAGAATCAGAGAGGAATTTCTTTTGTTCTTACAAAGGAGGAGTGGGGAAGGAAGGGAAGCAAAGAAGAGATGAGGGAGAACAGAGATTCCTCCTTTTCCCTGCAGTCCTGAGTCAACTCCAATTCAAGGCAACCCCATATGTGTAAGAGTAGGACTGTGGGTTTTCAGTGGCTGATTCTTTTGAAGTAGATCACGAGGCCTTTCTTCTGAGGATGGACCCAAACTGTCAACATTTTTAGCCTATAGAGTTAACCAATTGTCCCACGCAGGGGATCCTAAACAGACATTGTTTTTATTGTTGCCAAATACTGTGGAGTCAGTTACAACTCATAGTGATCCTGTATAGGGTTTCCAAGGAGTGGCTGGTTGGTTTGAACTACCAACTGTGCAGTTAGCAGTTCATTGCTTATCCTAAAGCCCTACACCAGGACCCCAAACAGAGATTAGTGGTGGTAGTTATGTGCTGAGAAGTCTGTTTCAACTCATAGCAACTCTGTATAGGGTTTTCTGAGACTATAAACCTTTACAGGAACAGAAAGCCTCATCTTTCTTCTACCAAACAGCTGGTAGTTTTGAACTGCTGATCTTGGGGTTAGCAGCCTGACTAGTAACCACTATGCTACCAGAGCTTCTTGAACAGGGATTGTTGTTGTTGTTAAGTGCTGTCAAGTCGATTCCGACCCCTAGCGACCCTGTCGCTCCTCCAAGGAGCAGCTGGTGAGCTTGAACCGCCAACTTTACAGTTCAACCGGCTTTGCAGTCTGACACATTAGCCCACAGTGCCACACCAGGACTCAGATTAGGAAGAGGAAATTATGATATGAGCTAGATGATAGGAGAAAAAGCCATTAGTGGAAAAATTGGAGCGGCTGAAGGATAGTCTAGGATTGTTGAAGAGTCCACAAAAGCGGTCTGCGATGCTATAATGAGATGCTGTTCTACCATCCCACCCTACACCAACCCTATAAAGGGTTGCTATGAGTCAGAATTGACTCGAAGGCACTTAACAACCATCTCTGTTCAGGATTCCTTGGGTAATACAAATGATTAACACCATAGGCTAACAAATATTAGCAGTTTGAGTCCATCCTGGAGTGGCGCTGTAGGATAAGCACCGGATTGCTAACCACATAGTAGTTCAAACCCACCTTCCTCTCCTTGGAAACCCTATACAACAGGGGTGGGGAACCTTGTGTCAGTTTGATCCACATGGTGGGTGGTTCAAGCTCACTAGTCGCTGTTCAGAAACCCTATACAAGGTCATTATGGGTCAGAATCTCGACTCTATGGCACTTAAAAACAGCAACAGATAGAGCTATAATCTCAGACTTGTTTAGATTTCAATGGAATGGAAGCCCCTGGTTGATATGCAGATGACACCTCTAGAAACATAATGCTAAAATGACAAAATTTTGAGCCTGAAGTTTTCTTTTTTAAATGGCTAGTTTACTCTTTTATTATTTTAACACAAAACACATTCACTACAAGCTCTGGTTTTAATTTACTCTTTGAAAACTCTGTGTGAAATTAATTACATCTAATGACTGGTATTTGTGTGTGTGTGAGTTTCCCATGCTTCAAAAATGAGACCAGTTTCTTATTGAATGAAGCTTTTGAAAAATGTAATTCCATTATGCACAATGTGTATTGTTCCTCTTTTCTGTAATATTTAATGTCATTTTTAAAATACTGTGTTATTATGTAGCACAGATGTGCCAAATCTGTTCACGCAATACTATTTATGTATATGTATATCTATAGATAGATATGTTTTGTTTACATCTCCATTATCTTGTTTCTCTTCTTCACAGAAATGCCATCTCTTGGCAGCTAGCCCTATTAACAAGGAATCAAAATATATATAGTTTAATTAACTGATCTTCCATTTCCTTTTCCTGTTTCTTACTCTTCAATGTCATTTTTCACTAGCCTAATTTTCTTTTCTGCTGACTGTGATAGATGAAACAAAATGTTGCTCTCTGTTAGTTCAGAGTTTCAGTGGCTAACATTGCTTCTCTGTGCTTATGATCAAATCAGGCTCAATTTAGAGAGTCCATCTTTATTAACACTGGCCTTAGTTTGTTTTTTTTTTTTTAAAGACATGATTTTGCTTTTTAAAAAAATCTTTCAGGGAATGTTCCTGCTAAAAGCCATTATCTCACTGCCTTTATTAGAACATGCCTGTGATAACAGACATCCTATTTCCTGAATTAATCCGCCATTTATTTGGATGATCTCTGTCTGACCTCCTGACTTGGAAGTTAAATACACTTAGTAAATCTATTCCTAACGCAGACTGAGCTCTTTCAAACATAGTTTCTAATCTCCCTATTTCAAGATTAATTTCCTCTTAAAAAAAAAAAAAATCAAAAGCCCTATTAAGCCCTTCCCAGGTAATGTTGTAAAATAACATAGCTAATTATTAGAATCTGCACGTAATTGGGATAGTCAATGACAAACAAAAAATAAGCATATTGTTACTTCTGTTCTTTTGTTTTATTAACAAATAAACTTATTCTCTAATTTTTTCTGGGGAAAAGGAAGATGCAGTTAGCAGAAGAAACACCATGACTCCCCTCTGTTGAATCTACACATTTATCAAACCCTGAACCAGTTATCTTCTCCTTGACCCGGTGTATCAGGGTGTGTTGTGCTTCTTATAGAGGGGCAACACTTGCTTTCTCCTCTTCTCCCAACTTCTAAAAACATGTTCTCTGATTGGCCCCTCCTTCTCATGCCCATCAACATTTACACCTATAGACACAACCATCCTTAAGACATCATAGGTGGTTGTACATTTTACAGCCGAGTTTACCAAAATGCCCTTTACCTTCACTACTTCCGGTTGGTCACATGGGGTGTGTTTCTCCGCTGGCTTTCATCCCCATGATTGTATCAAAATAACTCTAAGATCACTTGCGCTGTGGGTAAGGTGTTGAGCTGCTAGCTCTAAGATCAGTGGTTCAAACCCAGCAGCCCATCACAGGGAGACGGATGAGACTCTCTGTTCCAGTAAAGGTTTATAATCTTGGCAGCCCTTGATTAGGGTCACTATGAACCGGAATCAACTTGATGACAGTGGGTTGGGTTTTTGGTCAAGAACACCTGCCACCTCCATTATTAAGATAAATGCTAATTCTTGTTTTATCATTATTATTTAACAAAGTTTACCATATGTTCCTTCTATTTAAAAAAATTTTTTTTTCCTAGGGCATCTTGCACTGTCCACTCCTTTGGTTTGGCGCATCTCTAGCCCCTCATCTCATCCTTCCTTTTTGGCTTCTTTTCTGTTTTTTGACTACAGCTGTTGTAGTTATTCAATGTTTGAACCAGACTCTTCTTATTTTTTCGTTCTCTCCCTCAGGCACTCATACATTCACCGAAGCTTTACTTCCTGTTTGCCAAAAGATTATTTTAAATGCCAATGAACATAAGGAAAGTTCTGGGGACTCCAATTTCTGGACTCTTTCTTCTCAGGAACTATTGTGGAGAAGGGTACATGGCAGCAGCTGACACCTTGCTGTCCCTCACTTTAGCATCAACAGACCAGGAGTTTAGCGAACTCAACAAACCAGGAGCTCTTTGAAATGAAGCATTTTATTGATTCATAATTTTGCCCTTCCTCAATAATCAAAGCATCTTTGACTTATTTTTTAGGCTTTATTTTCGTTTCAAAGGGCTTTTTCTTACGCTGCATCATTACTTATTTCCTCTCAAAGGGAAAGATGCATTTCGAGCCTTCTGATAATAATGCTTTTTGTTGTTGTTTAAAGCAGAATACAGATTTTCCAGGCATTATTTAGTTAAGATTTGCTCCATGTTGGAAGGACTATTTAAAATTTTCATCTAGACAATTCTCTTAAAAAACTTTTTAGTGCAACATTTTGTAGTAGAAGGGGTGGGTAGCATGCTTATTTCAGAAACCTTTCATCTAACTAGGAACATTTCCTAGAACACTGGGTGTTGGAATATTGAGAAGAGGCATCAGCGAAATTCCATGAAAGAGCACTTGTTTATGGGAAGTGTTTGCTGCTGAGTCAGTCAGGCTAAAGGCATAATAAAATAACTTCATGATATGCTAACTACATACCTTTGTTAAATTGAAGGAAGAGAACTTCTTTGAGAAATATTGACGTCTTCAGTCAACCAGTTTAAAATTACCTAACAGTGGAATCATAGAAAGATGTATACATTGGAAGTAGGGAAGGTTCAAATGCTGACTCAGCCATCTGTTCTTAACTGTGTATCTTTATTAGAAAGCTGTTTAATTTTCCTCATCTGCAATTTATCATAAATTGACAGTATTTGTTGTGAGCA
>NW_006408554.1:10588134-10596037 GCF_000296735.1 Chrysochloris asiatica | reverse complement strand
GAACTGCTGACCTTGCAGTTCGCAGCCTGATTCATAATCAGTACGCTAACAGAGCTCCTTGACCTTGTATATATCCCACCTGAATTTAGAGATCAGCTGAAGAACACATTTGATACATTAAAGACCAAAGACCAGAAGAATTGTGGGATGACATCAAGAACATCATACAGGAAGAAAGCAAAATGTCATTAAGAAGATAAGAAAGAAGGAAAAGACCAAAATGGATGTCAGAAGAGACACTGAATCTTGCTCTCCAATATAGAGATGCTAAAGCAAATGGAAGAAATGAGGAGGTACAAAAGCTGAACAGGAAAAATTACTAAATGTAGCAGAAACCTAATACTTCTTTTACTCTTCAAAATAATAGTCAAATTAATTAACTATTAAATCTATCTGTTGCGCAAACTGGAAGAAAGTTGGAATATATTTATCATGCTAAATAATCTTTAATAATGTTGTTGTTGTTAAGTGTCTTCAAGTCGGTTCTAACTCATAGGTACCCTGTATAGAGTTTTCAAGGAGTGGCTGGTGGATTTAGACTGCTACCTTGTAGTTCAAACCAACCTTATAGTTGAGTGCTTATCCTATAGCACCACAGCAGGGCTTGGAAATTATTTCTTTAAAGGTATCTAAGAGAATTTTATATTATCTCTAATGTGATAAATGCTTTAATCTAATGTAGTTTTCTGATTCTTTACATGGGTATTTTAAAACTATGATCATTGCAATATGCCAAAAACTTATCTTACTCTGTATTAATGTTAATAATATCTTGTGTGTAATCAATTTCTTTTACTCCCCAAATAGACACACATGAAGACATACACACTTAGATTCCCATCAACCTAATTGGTAGAACTTTACATTTTTTGTTAGCACATATACAATATGAGAACATAACAGCAAGTTAAAAACTTCTTGGCTGATTAGACTATTTATTGTTTTTTCACCAGGCTAATGCAGTCTAAAGAAAATAACACACAAGTAGAAAAAATGGATTTGATTAGTTTCAATTACTTTAATTTGGAATTACTTAAAAATCATAGTACTTTTGTTAAACAATAATTTTTAAAGATGTAAAGTCATAATTCCCGGACAAATGGGACATGTGTCAAAGATTTTACTTCTCTCATTAGTGAAGAAACAAAAAATGTTACAACCATTCTAAAGAAGTAAAAACAACAGGGCTATTTACTAATCAAAAATACTGAAATAAGTATGTCAATGGGGACAACACGAGCTTTCCTTTTACCCTCACCCTCACCTCATGCTACCTCTCACCTTGAGTTTCCCCTCCACTTGCTGTCGAGTAGGTTCTGACTTATAGAGACCCTATATAGCATTTCTGAAGAGCGTCTGGTGAGTTTGAACTGCTGACTTTGCAGTTCAAACTGACCTTGCAGTCCAGTGCATTATCCCGCAGCACCATACTAGGAATAGATATTATAGACAAAAATTATTTATATTGCTAATGGCTTTCTACAATTTACAGAGCTATGAAATAGCTCAAAAACAATGAAGATCACAGTGGCCCCATAGAATCCAGAGTCAGATTACCCTAAAAAATGTGCTCTAACACTCCTGTAGGATCAACACTGGACTTTGGACCACAAAGTCAGCAGTTCACACCCACCAGCTGCTCCTTGGAAACCCTGTACATGGTTGCTATGAGTCAGAACCGACTCAGTAGTGAACAACAACAGCAAAATTCCAAATAGTCTATAGTTTCTCCTACACTTGGATGATGGTGGTGGGCCAAGATTACAGTATATGAAAAGATTACAGTATTCTAGTCAAATTGTGAACATTCACTGGTTTAGTTGGTGGCATAAACAGTTAAGCTCTTGGCTGCTAATGAAAAGGTTGGTGGTTTGAAGCCGTATGACACTGTAGGATAAACACTGGACTGCTAACCCCAAGGTCAGCAGTTCAAACCCACCAGCCACTCCTCAGAAACCCTATACAAGGTAGCTATGAGTTGGAATCAGCTCAGTGTAACACAGTAAATAACAATAGTGATTCTGAGGAAGTAAGACTTTGTGATCTGTTTAAGATTGCAGCCAAAAAAAGCCTATGGGGCATTTTACTGTGCCACATGGGGTCGCTATAATTCAAAACAACAACATATTGAGACAGAAATACTTCCTTACTTCTTAGAGAAAACCTAAATAGCAAAAGAATTCATAGAGGTTACATCAGAGAATAGACATAGGGCAACTTCCAAGCTTGTATGATCTAACATGGCCAATGAATGTGTTAAATAAGTGATTTGGACCAGAAAATCTCCAAATCTATGATTCTAAGAATTTCTTACAGAAAATAAAAATTTTTTTGAACCCTAGCTCAGCCCAAACCTACTTTACAATATGACATTTGTGTGTACTGGGCACATATACAGCCTAATTTACACATAGCTCCTTGCTGTTTGCTAACTGGATGTAGCATCTTGTTGTGAAGCTCAGTGAGAGAACAAAGCTCCGGCTAGAACAAGCCTCATTGAGTGGACCTGTTCATTCAGTGACTAGAGCTGTCCCAACACCAGGGAACATTGCTACTGGCCTGAAAAATCTCCTTAACAGTCCTTGTTTACAATGGCAAAAGAACACGAAAAGGTGAAAAAAATGGGGAAATGAAAATCTGTTGTTTCCACAAATCAGCTATGTTGTTATTTGAGGGGTGTTGGTATTTTCATTTCTGAGGGCATTTTAAATTGTTCTACTTGTTTCTCATTGAATATGTGTTTGGACAATTTCATTCACAGCATTTGATGACATTATATTGTTCTTTTGATGAGAAGACAGTTCTCATTAGCACTAATGACAATTCCACATTGCTCTTGCCCTAACTTGCCAACTGTCCTTTTCCTTTTGGAAAATGGATCTTTTCCCTTTCATCCCTCTCCAAACTTCTGCAGGATCAAGCATATAAGTATTTTTAAATGTGTGTTTAATAGGCTCTTAATATTTATTCTATATCTATTTATAGCTGCTGAGTATCTGAAGATTTTGACTTTTCAAGTTTCTCAGTGCACAGTTGAGAATAAATAAGAATATAATTTCTTTGCTGGAATGTTTAATCCATACAAGAAATAATTCATTTGTTATGAGCACTTTATTGTGTGAATATGTGCTTTTTTTCTCTGCATCTGATGCACTTTCATACAAATATTTTAGTATAAATTGTAATCATCCTTGTTTGGAAATACAGAATAACAAGGCATATTTCCTCTGGCTAACAGCAATTCTTTAAATGGAAAGCACCTACGGCCTTTGTTTCATTTTTAGAGGTTCAAATTATTTTAGTATGATTAATGAGAATAGCAGTTCCTTGACATTCTTAAGTAGTATATCCTGTTAGTTTAAGACCTCATTTTGTTCCAAATTTATGGTCTAATACTCTAACCACAGATCGAAGACAAAGTTTTTTCATTGGACTATAACAGAATTTGAAAGCTGTAGCTTTGAATGTACCAGTATCTTTTGATCATATAGATATCTCTTAGTTAATCTCCTGGAAATTGTTGTTGTTGTTAAGTGCCGTCGAGTTGGTTCTGACTCATAGCGACCCTGTATAGGGTTTCTGAAGAGCAGCTAGTGGCTTGAACTGCCGAACTTGCAGTTCAAACTGACCTTGTATTACAGTGCTTATCCTACAGTGCCACACCAGGACTCCTCCTGGAGATTGTTGTTGTTGTTAAGTGCCGTCAGGTTGATTCCGACCCATAGCGACCCTGTATAGGATTCCCAAGGAGCAGCTGGTGAGCTTGAACCACCATCCTTGCGGTTCAATCAACTTTGCAGTCTGACGCATTAGCCCACAGTGCCACACCAGGACTCCTCCTGGAGATTCACCCATTACTTTGCTTTGGTTTCATTTATTAACCTTGGGTTGTTTAATAGTTTATTTGGAAACTCTAAGAAGCATGCCAAAATACTAATTTGCTTCAGGAAAAAATGCCTTCTCAACTTTGACACACTTCATCCATAGTCCTTCTTGGGGGTGGGGGGAACCCATAAGAGACAAGGAAGGCTATTCAGGTCATTGCCAGGGTCATATCTGCCCACTGGACCTTGCTGGTCTTCCTCATCCTTTTCTTCTTCTTTTTAAGAAAAATAATATTTTATGGTGTTTTTGATGAAACTTTACACAGCAGGTTAGGTTCCTGTTTGACAATGTCCACATAAATTGTTCAGTGACATTCATTGCATTTTTCACAATGTTTCAGCCTTCTCATTCTTTAATTGTGTTCTGGTTGTTCTGTTCCCAGTATTCTAGTTTCTTGCTCCTTTATCTTCTTTATCTTTTTTTTTAAAGTAAATGTTGACCTTTTGGTCTCATATAAATTTTTCTTTTTCTTTTCTTTTTAAGTAGGACGCCAATGTTATAGATCATTCTAGGTGCCATGGATTCAGTTTTGATTCATAGTGACCTTATGTGCAAAGAGCAAAACACTGCCCTGTCCTGTGCTACCCTCACAATTGTTATATTAAAGCCCATTGCTGCCACTCTGTCAATCCATCTCATTGCGGGTGTTTCTGTTTTTCATTGACCCTCCATGTTAGTAAACAAGATGCCCTTCTCCAGAGATTGGTCTTTCATGATAACACGTCTGAAGTTGGAGAGATAGTATCCTTTATTTTTTATGTCATCTGCTATTTCACTAGAAGATGACTTCAGTGGGTAATTTCAGCACGAGGTTTAACGAATGTTTCTGGACAACAGTCTCAGGGAGTTATCTGGTCCAGTTAGTCTGAACTTCTTTAAGAATTGGGAATTTTGTTCTACATTTTTCTTCTATTCTGTCCAGGACCATTTCTTGTGACCCCAGTCAGAATGGTCAGTGTGGTAGACAGGCACCATCTACTTCTTTGGGTTTTAGGGCGGTTGAGGTTTTGACATGTGTAGACTTGTTTCTTTTCTAAGATTTTGGTTACCTTCTTACTCTTTTGCTCCTGATAAGTAGAGATTGATAGTTGTAACCCTTTTACATTTGGAAACTTAGTTTGTTAATGTGGTTAAAATTTCCTGTCTAGTCTATTGGATAGGAGTCCTGGTGTGGTGCTGTGGGCTAATGCGTCAGACTGCAAAGTTGTTTGAACTGCAAGGTTGGCGGTTCAAGCTCACCAGCTGTTCCTTGGAAATCCTATACAGGGTCACTAGGGGTTGGAATTGACTTGATGGTCCTTAACAGCAGTAGCAACAATCTATTGGATGCAGCTTTGTTATTGTTTTGACTCTGGCATCCCAAAATTTCAAATAGGAGATTCTCTGCCCCTAGCTTTAATGAACCTCATCTTGCCCTTGAATTCCTATAAAGACCAAAATTAATCTTCATGCTTGTTAAGTTCCTATCAATGTTCTCAGTGCATCTAAAGTAATCTTCCTTAAAATGCAAATTCACTCTATCATCCTTGGCCATCAAACCTTCTATGATATTTCTTTATCTCCAGCCCCTTTAGGATGGATAGAAGCCCTACTTAGATGCTGCTCATATCATGACTAACCACCCACGTGATATTCTAGTCCAAGGATTTCAAAGTGGGGTACCAGACCAGCAAAATCAGTATGACCTAGGGAGGTGTTAGAAGAGCAGATAGAGTCTTTAAACCTAACCCAAGACTTACTGAATCTGGAGCTCTGATAGTAATGTTCACCAATCAGTGTTTTAACCAGTCTTCCAGATAAGTCTAATAAAGGTACAGTTTTGAGAACCTCTGCTGCCATACCAATAGTCCCTGGGTAAGCAAACAATTTATTCTCAGTATTTGCCTATTAACTGAAAGGTTGCCAGCTCAAACTCTCCCAGACCATGGGAGAAAAGTCTGGCAATCTGTTTTCATAAATATCGTAGCCAAGAAAACCCTGTGGAGCATTTCTACTCTGTAACACATGAGGTCACCAGTTGTGTTACATCAACAGAGTCAGACTGACCCAACAGCAGCAGCTTTGGTTGTCATATCAAACCACTGGGAGTTCTAAAGCATGCTGCCTCTTTCTCATTACAGAGTTCATTATTCTCCACCTCTGCACTCCCACTGTCCTACCCACATCATTTTCATTTGGCCAATACCTAGTGTACTGGAATACGGACATGACCTCCTCTGTGTATTCTGTAAAGCCTCAAGCTAGGTCTTTCATCCCCTTGTCTACTTGCCTGCATGGTTTCTTCTGAAAAATCAGAGCTTCATCTTACTGGTCTTCCTTTGTAGGTAATTTTTTGTTTATCCTGAGCTGCTCTCAGGATTCTTTTTTGTCTTTCATTTTGGAGAGTTTTATTAGGATATGTCCTGGTGATTTTATTTTGGAGTGATTTTGTTTGGATCTCTTTCAGCTTCTTGAAAGCTTATCTGCTCATCTTTAATTATGTTAGGGAATTTTTCTTCCAAAAATTCTTCAACAGTTTATCTGTGCTTTTAATTGTCACTTCTTGTTCTGGAACTCTTATCATTTGTAAGTTGTTCCCATTCATGTTGTCCCATATAGCTCGTAGGCTTTCTCTGGATCTTTTTCACTCTTTTTTTCTGATTATTCTTCTAACATACTAGTACTGACAGATTTCTCTTCAAGTTCATTAATTCAGGCTTCCATTGCTTTGACACTACTTCTTTACCCTGTCAGTGTATTGTCCATTTCTACAATTTTAGTATTAATCTTTTGGATTTCTAATTGTAGGTTTTGTATTGTTTCAAAATTTACATTTATTTTGGATGTTCTCATAGTGTTTCCCTGAAATTTTTTTAAAGTTTTTTTTCTGTGTTCTTGCTTTCCTCCATGTTTCTATCTATTCTTTGAAGGTACCTAAATAGCATTCTTTTAATTATTTTTCAATTAGTTTCATTACCTTTTCTTCCTCAAAAACACTTTTTAGTTCTACATCTTGGTCATTTATTTGAGTCATTCTCTTGTGTTTCTTTGTGCTAACTAAAATTGTCTGTTGTCTCTGGGCATTGTAGGGTTGTCCTCTTAGTAGTTAATGGATGATTGTATGTTGGTATATTCTTAGGGTCTCATTAAATGTCTCCTGTGGGTGTAGTTAGAGAATGGAAGCATATACACTGTTCTCCTTCACTGTTTAAGCACCTCAGTTTACGGTGGTTTTGACTGATGTTGGCTGCTGTCCGTCATTGATCAAGTGCTATAGGAGCTGGTACTGGCTTTTGCCCAGTGAGTGAAGAATTGTGGAGGGTATGGTTGTGACTGAGCTGTATGGGTATGTGTGCTGTCTCCAAAAGAAAACCCCTCTGACATAAACACACAAGAAAACAAAGGAGAGGAATACACAACGAAAAGAGAAAATAATGAAGATAGAAAAGAAATAAAAATAGGCAACAGACAGAAAAAGAATGTAACAACTATAAAGACAAAACATGTACAGAAAAAGAGAGCTATAGAAGAGAAAAATGAGAGAAAATAAAAGGAAGAAATAAAAACAAAGATCACTTAAGAATAACTAAAATTGAGACATGCAGAACAGGAAAATGGAGCTATTAAAAGAGAAAATTAAGACAGTAAATAAAAGGAAGAAATTTGAAAAAACAAAACAAAACACTTAGAAAAACCTGGGAGAGGGAAGATGAAAAAAGAGAATAGGAAGTATTAAAGAAAAATCAAAAGGGAGGGGGAGAAAAAGAGAGAAAATGAGAAACAGAAGAAAAGACGGAGAAACAACAACAGAGATAAAAAGGATAAAATTCAAGGAAATGGATAGAGAAGAATAAGGAAGAAAAAGAATAAACAAACAAATGCAATGAAACAAGAAAAGGAAAAAAATCAAATCCCAAAACAAAAACAACTCTGGGGCCTCCTGCAAGCAAAGGAGCTCACTAGTGGGTGTGGGAGAGATGTGACAGCTGAGTGCCTGGACCTAGCTGGAGTTCTTATTGTTGTTGTTGTCAGGTGCCAT
>NW_006408554.1:10585411-10588034 GCF_000296735.1 Chrysochloris asiatica | reverse complement strand
GCTCCCAGGAATAAGATGAGGCTTTCTGCTCCTAGATTTATAGTCTCAGAAACTCTACATAGGGTCACTATGAGCAAGAACTATGAGTAATTTCCAAAATGATAATTAAAATTAGGATAGAATTTTGCACCTGTGTGTCACATATTTTCTGTAGTTTTATCCTTGAAATAATTATGTGCTAGACAGTATAAGTGTCGACTCGGAACCGACTCCACGGCACATAACAACAACAACAACAACATCACTACTGTGGAGGAGGAGGCAGTGTGGAAATGTCAAAGTGTCTTCTTCAAGCTAACCCAGCTAGCTCAATAACTGGGACAGACTATGAAATCAGATTATTGACTGAGCTAAAACTACATAGATTAAAAGGAATCTTAAATCATCTATACTAATACTTAGCTTGATGGCTTAAACAAAATAAAGATTCCATGTTCCCTGAGGCTATTACTAAATGTTGTTAGGTGCCATCGAGTTGGTTCCGACTCATAGGGACCCTATGCACAACAAAACAAAACACTGCCCGGTCCTGGGACAACTTCACAATTATTGCCAAGCTTGAGCCTATTGATGCTGCCACTTTGTCAATCTTTCTCGCTGGGGGTCTTCCTCTTTTTCTCTGACACTCCACTCTACCAAACATGATATCCTTCTCCAGCAACTGATCCATCCTGACAACATGTCCAAATTATGAGTGACGAAGTTTGGCCATCCTGGCCTCCAAGGTGCACTCTGACTGCACTTCATCCAACACAGATCTATTGGTTCTTTTGGCAGCCCATGGCACTTTCAATATTCTCCTGAAACACCATAACTCAAAAGCATCAATTCTTCTATGGTCTTCTTTATATCACTGTCCAGCTTTTGCATGCATATGAGGTTATTGAAAATACCATTGCGTGTGTCAGGTGTGCCTTAGTCCTCAAGCTGAGATCTTTGCTCTTCAACACTTTAAAAAGGTCTTGTGCAGCAGATTTGCCTAATGCAATACATCCTTTGATTTCATCACTGCTGCTTCCATGAGTGTTGATGGTTTATCCAATAAGAATGAAGTCCTTGATAACTTCAGTGTTTTCTCAGTTGATAAGAATGTTGTTTATTGGCCCAGTGGTAAGGATTTTTGTTTACTTTACATTGAGATGCAATCCATACCAAAGGCTGGGATCTTTGATCTTTATCAGTAAGTATTTTAAGCCCTCTTCACTTTCAGCAAGCAAGGTTGTATCATATGCATATTGCAGGTTGTTAATGAGTCTTCCTCCATCCTGATACCAAGTTTTTCTTCATAGAATCCAGCTTCTTGAATTATTTGCTCAGCATGCAGGGTGAATAAGTATGGTGAAAGAATACAATCCTGTCTCACATCTTTCTTAATTTTAAACCATTCAGTATTAGCATGTTCTGTTCAAACAACTGCCTCTTGGTCCATATACAGATTCCTTATGAGCACAATTAAGTGTTCAGGAAGACTCATACTTCACAAAGCTTGTCATGTCCAAAGCTTATCATGATCCACACAATCTAAAGCCTTTATGTAGTCAGTAAAACACAAGTAAACATCTTTCTGGTATTCTTTGCTTTCAGTCAAGATCCATCAGACATCAGCAATGATATCCCTCATTTCACGGCCTCTTCTGAATCCGGCTTGAATCTCTGGAAGTTCTCTGTCAATGTATGCTTGCAGCCATTTCTGTATTACCTTTAGTAAAACTTTACTCACATGGGATATCAAAGAGATTGTCCAATGATTTCTGTATTCCCTTGGGTTACCTCTCTTTGGAATGTGCACAAATACGAATCTCTTCCAATCAATTGGTCAGATATTTGTCTTCCAAATTTCTTGGAATAGATGAGTGAGTGCCTCCAGTGCCATCTGAATTTCTTGAAAGATTTCAATTTGTATTCCATCAATTCCTGGTGCCTTGTTCTTTGCCAATTCCTACAATGCACTTTGGATTTCTTCCTTCAGTATCATTGGATTCTGATCATATGCTACCTCTTGAAATGGTTGAACATCAACCATTTCCTTTTTGTCCAGTGACTCTGAGTATTCCTTCCATCTTTTGATGCTTTCTACATCATTCAATAGTTTGCCCAGAGAATCGTTCAATAACAAAAGTCAAGACTTGAATTTTTTCTTTGGTTCCCCCTGCTTGAGAAATGCTGAGTGTGTTCTTCCCTTTTGGTTTCCTTACTCCAGATCTCTGCAGATTTCATTGTAATATTTGACTTTGTTTTCTTGAGCTGACCTTTGAAATACTTTGAATGTGCGAAGTATGAATCTAGGAAAATTGAAAATTGTCAGTAATGAAATGGAACACATAAACATTGATATCTTAAACATTAGTGAGCTGAAATGGACTGGTATTGGCCATTTTGAAGTTGACAACCACATGGTTTACTATGCCGGGAACAACAAATTGAAGAGGAATGGTGTTGATTTATTGTCAAAAAGAGCATATCAAGATCAGTTATGAGGTACAATGCTATCTGTGATAGGATAATATCCATGCACCTACAGGGAAGACCAGTTAATACCACTATTATTCAAATTTATGCACCAACCACTAAAGCCAGTGCGGATGAAATACATGAATTCTACCAAGTTCTTCATCTGAAATTG
>NW_006408554.1:10577225-10582779 GCF_000296735.1 Chrysochloris asiatica | reverse complement strand
GCTTTAATTTGAATTTGCATATCAGTAATTGATGGTCTGTTCCACAGTCTGCCCCTAGCCTTGTCTTCACTGATGATATGGAGCTTTTCCATCTTCTCTTTCCACAGAGTTCTTATAGGACTCTGCATTATCTATGTTCAGGGCTCTCAATCAAGAAGTAGTTCATGGATGTCCTTGGTGAAGCTGGTTTCAGTGTCTATTGGGACCACCGAGCAGCTGGGGTGGGGTGACTAGTTAAATGCTTGTCTGGTGGCTCTGTGAGTTCTGTAGATCTAGAGCTAACTCCACTTGAATCCAGATACCAAAGCAGGGCACCAAAGCAGTGCAACAGGCTCCTACCTTTCTCTGGCATGACTTCTGTACATGTGGCTCAAAATTCCAAGAGAGCAAGGTTTGCTCTGGCATTGGATGAGGGTGGGAGTTGGCCACCCCTATGATCATCAGGAGAACATGGGGGAAAAAATGAAATTGCACCTTTCCCATCTTATATGTGAATCTGTTATGCCAAGCCATCTTCTATTGCCAAGTCATGCTGAGTCTGACTGGCCATTCACCAGTCTCTCATCCTCTCTTATTGTCCCTGCTCAGTGTCTCCTCCTCACAAGCACTCAGTCTACTTCTCTAATCTTTCATCCAGAATTCAGGTTCCAGAATTTTTATCTATGTCTGTTTCATTTGGTTTCTCCTTTCTTTTTTGTTGAGGGTCCATGTAGCGCATCTGCCTAGTCCACCATCTTGTAAGAAGTCCTCAGCATTATTTCACTAACTGCTTTTTATTTTAGTTGAGCACAATGTTTAAAATGAAATAGTTCAGAGAGTATGAAATGAATATTTATTGGATGAATAAGTTACATATTTGTTTTGCATTGGGTTATAATTGTCATTTGTAATGTCTGAAATCATTTCGTATATGCACATAGTGTTTCCTCAATTTGATTGTAAGATTGGAATAATCCTCAAGGACAGGGGCATTTTTATTGCTGTACATTCTCCTTTCCTCTCAATACTGTTAAAGCAAAAGTTCCTGCACATGGAATTTCATTCCAAAGCATTATTTAAAATGCATACCAGTAAATACTTAACAACACTTATTATCTTCAAAAGGAAGATAGGGTATGGGCAGGATTGGATATATAACTAGGCTAATTTTAAACAAACTTCCAGTTCCATATTTTCTTAATGCAGTTTTATGTATGTTGCTAAATAACATACAAAATCATCTGGAATTCTCCTGAGAAAATGGGCTTGTTTATTGATCTGGATTATGAAAATAAGTTCTCCCATTGGCAAGCCTTTACTCTTAAAGGCTTTTATTTCCAGAAAAGGGGGATGACAGATTATCAAGACCTAGTGAATTTCCTCAAATCACTGAATGATTATTACCAAAGAAATGTTGCTTCAACTAGCATCCCCATGGGTAACTGGGAAAATAAACAGAGAACTCTTAGATGTACAGCTTGAGAGCCCAAATTTCATGTTTAATAAAACCAGTTAGATGAATTGAGTTAAAGTCCCATCTTATGGAACAGCTGCTTAATTTCTACTTCATTGATCGTTAGTGAGAGCTATTTTAAAATGGCTTCAAATAAAGAATTGATGACAATGCCAATACTTCCAATTATCACTAAACACTTCATTTCCATCTGAAGCAAATTAGAAGTAAATGTCTAAAGCTATTTTATGCTTGGTCCAGTTCCAGTCAACATGTGAGAGAGTAAATCCTGGGAATTTTAGAAGGTTTGAAAGGTCCTATAAACTCTTTTCTGAGAAAAGAAGAAGCTCCTTGCTAACATCTATAGGCTACCAACAGTGTAAGATAGAAGTCAACTTCCTTAAGGAAATACTTTCTAGAGGGGCATATCCATGGCTATTTCTACTAGGACATAGGCTTGGGAGCATAGGTTTTGCCATGGGTCAGATGGCAGCTAGCGATTTATCTTAAAAGTATACCATTGCTTCTGATTTGTGTGCTATAGACATAGCTGATCCTACAAACTGGTTAGATGACCATACTTCAGGATTGGAAAACTGAACTTTAGCCTTTCAAACCTAAAATAAGAGTTTGGGACTTGGTAAGCTCTCAGGATTCTTGCTTCTGTTCTAGAGAGTTGCCTAACAAAAAGAAAATAGACTCTGCTGTCAATTAGGCCTGTAGACTTTGGAATAAAGCAGCCTGGTGGTCATGGTGGTGGTTGTATGACATGGAGTCAGTTCTAACTCATAGCAACCCTGTATAGGGTTTCTGAGGCTATAAATATTTACAGGAGCAGAAAGTCTCATCTTTCTCCATGGAACAGCTTGTAGTTCTGAACTGCTGAACTTGAATTTAGCTGTTAGGCCCCAGATGGCCCTAGCCAGTAGGAGACCCCAAAGAGATTACCAGGACTAGAGTTCGATGCAACAGCAAGAGGTTTATTTGCCAACGCGCTGGGGTCCACCTTCACTCACAAAAGCAGGAGACAAAGGCGACCCCCTTTTACAGTACAAGCTAGTTTTTATAAGGGTTTAGGGGCATAATTGTGCAGTACCATAGATACAATTTCTGATTGGTTACTTATTCATAATCTATATTTCTACTTGCTTTGGCATGTAGCAAGCATTCTAATCTATACGTTAATTGGTTTTGGCACAGGCTAGAGCAATTAATTGTAAGTGTGTGTGGTCAGGATATTTTCTCAAGACAGGTGTTTGCAGCTGTTGTAATATCATTGCCTGGGTCAGTTTGACCGTTATAAATTTCTTGAAGTTTTGAAGTTTGGCCTTGTCCTTGGTGGGAACTGGGGAACTAAGGCCTAGTGTATTTGGAAGATTTCTTGCAGCCTGACTAAAGTTTGGTCAAGTAGCTAGGTAAAATTAGTTGGGCCCTTACAAGCAACCTGACTCATAATCACTACACTACCAGAGCTCCTGCAGCTATGATCATGGGAAACCATTCAGTCTTTCCTAGCCTCCCTTTGTACATCATCAGATCGAAAAATCAATGCCTGTGTTATAGAATGATGGTGTTGTTGTTATTTTCTGTGGACTGTCATGTGATTTATAGGATTTTCATTGGTTGGTTTTTAGAAGTAGATCCCCAGAACTCAGAGATGTATCTAAGTATGGCAGGTATGGCATCTGTCCTGAGCACCATTTGAAGAGGCCACCACTGTTAATCATCACAGTTCCCTCACCAGCTGTGAGGAATCATTCAGCAAGTTAAAACGAACACTTCTGTGTTCTCATCCACCCACCCACATGTCAAATGCCCTCTTCCTTTGAAAAGTTTCTAGTCATTAGGAACTATTTTGTCCTATTTCTTTTCTCTACCAAACTGGAGAGAAAGTTACTCCATGCTAGAAAAGGGCCGAGGCAATCAGGGTAACCTCCCCATAACTTCCCCCACACCACCGCCCCATAAGAACCAGCTTTAAGGAAAAAACAAAAACAAAAAACAATGGTCTCTCTTCTTTAAATTGAGTAATTGGGCTCTCAAGGCAGAGTTTTGATTATTGGGTTAATTGTTCAAGGTATGCTATTGTGCTTAGTATTTAAGATGGATGTCAGATGTTGGAATGGGGCAATTTCAGTTCTCACCTAGGTGTTGTTTTCCATAGATACTATGCCACACTTTACCTCTAGAAGCTCTGCTGAAACCTATAGAGCAGGAGTGGGTTTCTGCGAAGGGCTGTTTGGATATTTATAACATCATTCAGGGGCCATGCAAAATTATCAACTTAAAAATTAGCCTGCTCTATTTGATCAAATATTTAATTAACTCATCTCTGGAGTTCTGGTATGGTGCTGTGGGTTAATGCGCTGAACTGCCAGGTTTTATTGAACTTCAATATCAGTGGTTCAAACTCACCAACCATTCCTCAGAAACCCTATAGAGAGTCTCAATGAGTAGGAACCAATTTGAAAACACTTAACAACAACAATGTGATGGCTGTAGCTATTTCTCTTTGGTGAAGCATGTGATGTTCGCTGGTATTGATGATGTTGTTATACACATCTGCTTTTATAGGTTTTCACAGGTCAGTCTGGAGCACAGTCAATTCTTTGAGATGGTAAGTTTCTAAAAGAACTGCTTGCAGCAGTAAGTTGTTTTGAACACAGATGCATATTTCAATGCATGTCTTCTCAAAAGTGGGAAATCTATCATTGCTTATGCAATGTTTATAGAACTCAACCAGTGGGAGTTTATTGTACAAGCTTTCAGTTTATCGTTGCTTTGCAGCTGAATGATTTCATGCTGTAGGTTATCAGGCACATCAGCTGATTCCACAATGAATGGTGTAGGAAAGATGTTCAAGTATATATTTGGTTACTTTTCACATCCTTGAATCTTTCATTAAATGTCTCAATTAGTTTCACACATTCACCAGCATAATAAATGTCATAGAAGGCTTTTGTCTTTCCAGAGTGGGAAATGCACCATGTTATTCCTTTCTGGTTGCACTTTCCATAACCTTACTTTAGCTTCAAATAATTTCACATTTGAAAGCAGGGGTCTGAGAAGCAGGTTGGAGTTCTGCAGCTTGATATTCAGCTCTGAGAGGCACTTGGTAATGTCCACCATGAATGCTAGATTACACAGCCACTTGCTATCATTGAGCTCCCTGACAGGTTTTCCTTTAATCTCCATAAACTACTTGATTTCATCCCACAGTTCATAAAACCTCACGAGCATGTTCCCATGACTCAGCCTCTGCAATTCACAGTGATAAACAAAATCACCATACTCAGAGTCAAGATCATTCAGTAATTTCTTAAACTGGCAGTTATTAAATCCTCTGCTTTTGACAAAAGTTACTCATGACATTACTGTTGACATTACATTGTTGAGTCACAACCACAATGCACAGAGAAATTCTTGATGTATGTTGCAGTGGCATATGACTGAATCACTTAGATCAAGGCTGAGACAATTCAGTTCTCTCTTGACAAATACAATTAACCCCATTTGTGAGCCAACCATGACTGTAGCTCCATTTATAATAAGGCCACGTAACTTTTCAAATATTAGTTCAAGTTTTTCATTGATAAAACAAGTCTCTCAAACAAATCCTCATCTCTTGTAGGGCCATGCATGGCTTCCAGTGACATCAGTTCCTCTTGCATTTCAAATTCTGCAGTTATCCCACAAACAAAGCTGCCAGTTGGATAGTATTTGTTATGGTATCTCATTACAAGCCAGAGAGAAAAATTGGAAATCTGCAGAATCCTTCAATGTTTTTTCAATATCTTGTGCTAAGTCAGTAATCTGATCTGAGATGGTTCTCCAAGAAACTAACACTCTGAAACAATTTTACTTTGTCTGGTGTTAACAACTTCAGAGCAGCCACGATGCACACTTTCACAAACTCTCCCTCTACATGAGGCCCTAGCTTATTTGTGATTAGCTCGCTCACAACACAACTCATCTGTAAAACATTGTCTCTTTCACAACAAGGCCTAGTGAAAATATCTTGTCTTTCCAAACTCGGTAGAAGAACATTGATTTTATCTAGATGTATTTGGTTTCCCAGTTCATTGATGTTAGCATGTTTTTAGCTGCAATTTTATTGCTGAT
>NW_006408554.1:10566533-10577114 GCF_000296735.1 Chrysochloris asiatica | reverse complement strand
CTATCCAGTGTGTGTGTGTGTGTGTGTGTCACCAACGATACTAGTATGTTGCTTTGATCAATGTCCTAATTCTGAATCTTGGATTTTAAACATATCCAACATTCAAATCATCGACTTCTGTGGTCTTTTCTTGTACTGTAACTTTATTATCTTGATCCAAGATTCAGTTTTTGTGAGGCTTGCTGACTGTGGATGTGTGAATAAAGATTGTTTTGGAGTTATCTTCTGTGTCAACAAAGAAGTGGACAATATCACTGTCAATTATTGGAGTCAAGGTCATCAATGTTGTGAAGAATCATCTTATCACATCTCATCTCATCATCACCAGATCACTGTAGTTTCGCCACAGTGTGTTAACACTTTCACTACATGTGCACTCCCATCCTGCCTGGCACTGACGGTCCTCTGAGTCACCGCAATATAGGCAGATGGCCCCGGGCATCCAATGAGAAGTATGTGTCTGTCCTGTCTATTCTGTAATGGATGTTCCTTGCTTGTCCCTCAAAATTCACTTTATTACTGTGATTCACTTAATATAAATTTATGTTGCTATTTAAAAAGTTCATATCAACTTTTTATTCAATTTTGAGTCCCACCTGCAGTTGCCTCAGCTGGGCCAAACCAAATGATTTCAGTAACAATAACAACACAGTCCATGGGACAGATGTTCCTCCACCCCTGCCATCAGCTTCATTGCAACACAGAAACATCTACTGATACAGCATGGTTGTGCTCATAGTATACTGAATGGAAATGAAATTTGTGATGTTCATATGGAAGGTAAGAATTCTACCTCAGAATTACAGTTGTTGTTAAGTGCTGTCGAGTCAGTACTGACTGATAGCAACCCTGTATAGGGTTTCCAAGGTGAGGCTAATGAGTTTGAACTGCCAACCCTGCAGTTGAAACTGACCTTGTAGTCCAGCACATTAACCCTCAGCACCACACCAGAATTCCCAAAGTTATAGAAGAATTCCATTAATGGTCACTGAATTTACAGTATAACATGGGCCTACTTGTATTTTAAGTGCAGTAACAGCATGGTGAAAGTACTCATTAATGAATGGCATTATTAGTTAGGTATGATTCTACTTTTGCCAATACTCAAATGCATAACTTTAGAAAAGTCATGTAAACTAAAGTTACTAATCAACAGCCAAACCTAGAATCTAAAGTCAAGTAAATAGTAATCACAGAGCTGAGGCTTTTAGCAGATGTGAGTCGCTCTTGGGTGAGAAAAACAACTATTTTCAGCCTGGCCTATTCCCACTGGGAAAAAAATGTTCATTATTTATTGTTTCTTTTTTTTTTTTTTTCAGTGATTCACTATTTTAAATTCTGTTTCTAAGAGGAGGGATGCGGAAGTGCTAAAGAATTCATTTCAATTTGAAAATTAATAACATGGCTCCATAGCAGTACATCTTATGTCTACCCCCTCAAGCGGCTACCACTCCTCAAGCAATTGCCAAAAATGGCACTTGATGTTTTAGCCCTTGGCTCACGGCCTTCAACTTGCTATGGGCAGATTGATATGAACACAGGAAATACCTTATTCAAGAGAAGTTCATTTATCCTTTCTTCAGGCAGCCTCCTCTGTGCCAAATCTGGACACTCTTAAGGGTCTGTGTATCATGCTTCATTGACTGTATTTTAAGTGCAAAGAAATGTATTACCCTGATGTTGGGTTCCAGAACAAGAATATGTTGTTGATCAATTTTAAAAGTGAACTCAGGCCCTGAATCCTGCCAGTCAAACCCTCCCACATGATGCCCCAGCTCACTCAGGTCCTTGCTGTGATCCAAAAACTTTGTATAATCTGATCTTCTTTCCCTCTCTTCCCTATCTACTGCAATTCTTCATACTCTGTCTGTTTGGTGTCTCCAGACAAAGTTCTGCCTTGAGGTCTTTACACTCACTCCAGACTCTGCCTGGCAGGCTCTTTCCCCAATGTCTTCACAGTTGTGTTCTTCTCTGCCTTAAAGCCTGTGCCAAGATTGTCATCCCTCTCTGACTATCCTTTCTGTATTGAGTCACTCACATTTCTCCCCATTCCCTCTTGGATTTTTTTTCTCCTTACTACTTATTACTAAAGTATATGCTTGATTTTTTTATTTGGAGTCATGGTGTGGCACTGTAGAATAAGCACTGGACTGCTAACTGCTAGGTTGGCAGTTCAAAACCACCAGCTGCTCCTAGGAAACTCTACACAGGTTCATTATGACATGGAATCAACTTGACTGGCACTAACAACAACAACACTGAAAATTTCACCCACAATATCTATAACAATAAAACAAAGTATAGACTCATTCTCTTTAAGTTCCTCTCTAAATTTCAAGCTACACCTGTGCAGGAAGTATTATGACACAAACAAATCTTAATCATTGACTACAATCAAAAAGGAGAAAAAGAAAAAAAAATCTACAACTTCCCCAGGAAATTCCAAGTACAAATTCTCACAGTCACTTGTAACTGTTTTGACCACTGTTTTAACTGTGGTTCAAAGAAAGACATATGGTTTATGGTCCTTTTACCTTATTAAAGCAAAGTCTATTACTATCCTCTGATCTTGTTGAATGTAATCATTACACTAGACAGCTAAATTGACCCAAGATAAGGGGCATGGGAAGTCAAAGATTAAATTCAGGAAGTTAAAATTAAGGTGGAAAATTATTTATTCCAAGTGCTGTAAAACTTGTGTGGTTTCTTCAACTGAAGTCCTGGAAATCATTCCCTGTTGGAAAACACACTTTACTAACCTTCATCCACTTAGGCTTGAGGTGGATAAAAGTATAAAAAAATGCCCTGTCTACCTTCCACCCCCAGTACCAGATGGCTCTACACTATGGACTCCTAGTGTGGCGCTGTAGGATAAACCCTGGACTGCAAATCCCAAGATCTGAGGTTCAAACCCACCAGCTGCTCCTCAGCAACCCTACACAGGGTCGCTATGGGTCAAAATCTGCTTGATAACACTTAACAACAACATGTCTTAAAGGATAAAAGAGATCCCAACGTCAAAGATATGAATATTATGAAGACCCTTCATTACATCTTAAGAGTAAACATAAGACAAAAACAGACATTCATCACCTGGGTGAGGGAAACATAGACTCCTTGATGACTTTCCAAAGTTCTACCTGCACACAGTGAACTTATATAGGGACAGAGAATGCAGCAATCTCCTCCCACAACCATGATTGATTGCAGCAGCTATGTGTCATATATGCATGCAGGGCTTGAGGAGAGCAGGAAGGGAACTTGCATATAGCAAAGCTTACAATCTGAGGCTCTAGGCAACCCTTAAAGGATTTGTCTAGGAATGCTCCTAGGAAGGCTAGCTGGGGGAAGTGACCCCAAAACCTATTTTTTAAATAAACTGTTTGTAACTCTGGCAGTTCACTTGTCAGAGGTGTGTGAGGTAGTCAAGAGAACATTGGCTCCTGAACACTTAAACCTAAACACAAGCTGAAATTGAGCTCTACTAGGCTGGAGTTGTTAACAGGCAAAAAAGCCTTCATATTTCATGTTCCACAGATATTACTAATTTAAGGATTCTTGCATTCTTGTGGTGCTGTGGAAGAAAGGCCTTGAAATGTATTTTCATAAAGATTGCTACTGTTGTTGTTTGGTGCCATCAAGTTGATTTTGACTCACAGCAACATGACAGAGTAGAACTGTCCCACAGGGGTTTCTAGGCTATGACCTTTATATCTGCTTCTGGGAAGTCTATACCTGCTCTGTGTGACTGTCCAGGTCCCAAATGGCAAAGGCCAGTTAGTGGCCCTGTACAGGGTTTCTGAGGAGCGGCCGGTGAGGGGATGCAAAAAGCATTTTGTTTCATAGCACAAGGAAAGGAACAGTCAGGGCTGATTGCCGTCCAAGACTACTCACAGTCTGCCTTGTGACGCAGACTCTTCTAGGGAGAAAACATGGGAGCAATGCCTATAGACACAAATCAAAGAACAATGATCAAACATTTTTTAAGCTCACAGTTCAAGTCCCCTTAAAGGAGGAAGTTGGCTATTTTTCTTTATTAGCATATTACCTATCCACCTAGAGGCAGAGAAGTTACCATGAATGAAGCATTTAATGAAATCAAAGTTACTCAAGGTTACTACTGATCACTTTTGAGCATGAATAGGGTAGCACTTTGGGATTTGATTAATTCTGACCCGTTATTGTAGGCTAGATGCTGGTTGTTTTGAAAGCTATTTTAAAACTGCTTGGAACTATGTCCTGTTTCTGCCCTTCTTAATTCCTCCTTGTCTTTGAATATTGGCTATTGATACCCACTATCTGACCTAAACCACCATGTGGCAGAGATACGGCAGGAGTAGCTTGGTGGAGTTGGGTAGATCTAGTTGGCCACAATAAGGTTGAGGCCAACAAAGCAAGAGACAGCTTGGAATGAAATATATAAAATAATGTGAAAATGTCACTAAGATAACACAGATGATAATGCTTTGAACTACAAGAAATTGGATAACCAAGACTTTGTTGTTGTTAAGTGCTTTCAAGTTGATTTGAACTCATAGTGATCCTGTATAGGGTTCCTGAGGAGCAGCTAGTGGGTTTGAACTGCTGACCTTGTGGTTTTCAGGCTGGTGCTGATCCTGTAACACCACACCAGGAGTCCCAACCAAGACATTGGCTATCCAAAAAAGGTCTGAGTGCTTGGGAGTCTTTCAACATCATTGAACCAGATGGCCTGTTCCCAAATATTATGAGGTTAGTTTCTAGTATATACTTCAAGAAGAGTTAATATGACATTGGAAGCCCCATAACTACTATGGTTGGTGGGTAAGAAGTCCAGGCCAACTTTTGCTAATGAATTGAGAGAGGCATGTTGTGCTTTTATGACTTGTATGATTGAATTAGCAATAACATATAAAACCAGGGACAAGTTATGGAGAGCAAGTTTCATAGGAGGCCATTGCTACACAAGATACAAAAAGAAAAGAAACTTGGATTCCAAAGAATCCCCTTTGGATCATCTCATGTAGTTGTTGTTGTTAAGTGTTGTTGAGTCAGTTTTGACTCATAGCGACCCTGTTTAGGGTCTTCTGAGGAGTATCTGGTGAGTTTGAACTGCTGACCTTCTGGTTCAAACGGACCTTGAGGTCCAGGGCTCATCCTACAGTGCCACACCAGAACTCCAATCACCATGTTATTGTTGAAGTGCTGTCAAATTGATTCAAACTCATAGCGACCCCGTATAGAGTTTCCAAGAAATGGCTGGTGTATTTGAACCACTGACTTAATGGTTGAAACCAACCTTGATGTCTACTACTTATAGTGGCAAGGTATATTTCGAGGCATGGATGGTTGGTGAGTAGATGTTACACACCTGAAAGGGGGTGGTTAGATATCCTGATACACTGTTCAATCGTTTTAGAATTTAGTATCATCTATTACAGTGGGTCGGAGTCGACTTGATGTCACTTAACAACAATAAAATTACAGTGGAACTGTAGGATAAGTACAGGGCTGTGAGCCACAGTGTTGGTAGTTAGAGCCCACCATCCACTCTACTGAAGAAAGGTGAGTCTTTCTGCTCCTGCAAAGATTATCGGCCTTGGAAACCCGACTCACTAACACTTAATAATAACAGCAATGATACAGTGGACAGTCAATTCAAAGGCAGGTGACCTCAGGAGGGACACAGACAGAGGCTGAGTTAGATTTCTCTAGAACCAAGGAAATGATGGTGTACTATGGTACTGATACAGAGGAGCCAAAGGGCAATGCGTGAAGAGTATGAGTGTTATTAGAAAAAGTGATACTAGCTCCAGGTCTTGGACTTTGAGAAATGTTTAAGAGGTTGTTATTCTTAGGTGTCATCAAGTTGGTACCAACCCATAGCAACCCTATGTTCAACAGAAGGAAACATTGCCCAATCCTGTACCATGCTCACAATCATTGCTATGCTTGAGCCCATTGTTGTTGCCACCATGACAATCCAACTTGTTGGGGATCTCCTTCTTTTTCACTAACCTTCTGCTTTACCAAGCATCATGTCCTTCTTCAGGGACTGGTTCCTCCTGATTACATGTCTGATGTATAAAACCCAAAGTCTCGCCATCTTGGCTTCCAAGAAGCATTCCATCTGTACTTCTTACAACACTGATTTGTTTGTTCTTGTAGCAGTCTATGCTTTAAATATTCTCCTCCAATACCATAACTCAAATGCATCAATTCTTCTATGGTCTTCCTTATGTATTGTCCAACTTTAATATGCATATGAGGACATAGAAAATACCATGGCTTGAGCCAGGCACGTCTTAGTCCTCAAACTTATATCTTTGCTCCTCAACACTATAAAGAGGTCTTGTGCAGTACATTTGCCTAATGTAATCTGCCCTTTGATTTCTTGACTGCTGCTTGCATAGGTGTTGATAATTGATACAAGCAAAATGTAGCCTTTGACAGCTTCAATTTTCTCTCCATGGATCTTGATTATTGGTCCAGTGATTAGGATTTGTGTCTTCTTTACATTGAGGTGTAATCCATACTTTAGGCTGTGGTCTTTGATCTCCACCAATAAGTTTAATTTTAAATTCCCTTCACTTTCAACAAGCAGGGTTGTATCATTTGCATATCACAGGTTGTTAATGAGTCTTCCTCCAATTCTGATGTCAGATTCCCCTTCATATCATCCAGCTTCTCTGATTATTTGTTCAGCATACATAGAATAAGTATGGTGAAAAAGAATACAACACTAGGATACACCATTCCTAATTTTACACCATTCAGTGTCCTCTTGTTCTTTCTCTCTTTTTTTTTTTTTTATTTGCCTTTTGGTCTCTGTACTGGTTCCTCATGAGCACAATTAAGTGTTTTAGAATAGTCATTTTCCACAATGTTGTCCAAACCTTGTCATGATCCACTCAATCGAAAGCCTTTGCAGTCAATAAAGTATATCTTTCTGGCATTCTCTGCTTTCAGCCAAGAACCCTCTGACCTTAGCAATGATATCCCTCATTCCACATCCTGATCTCAATCTGACTTGAACCTCTGGCAGTCCCTTGCCAATGTATGGTTGCAGCCATTTTTTATATCGTTAGCAAAATTTTACTTGCATCAATATTAATGATATTGTCAGATGATTTCTGTCACCTTTCTCTGGAATGGGCATAAGTATGGATCTTTTCCAATCAGTTAGCCAGGTGACTCTCTTCCAAACTTCTTGGCATAGATAAGTGAGTGCTTCAGTGCTGCCTCAGTTTGTTGAAAGATTTCAATCTGTAACCCATCAATCCTGGTGCCTTGTTCTTTTCCAGTGCATCCAGTGCTTGTTGGCACCAGCAGTACCATTGACTCTTGATCATATGCTACCTCTTGAAATGGTTGAACATCCACCTTTTTTTTTTTTTTTTAATTTAAGGTTTTTATTGTGGATTGAGTGAAAGTTTACAGGGCACATCATCAGTTTCACAGTCAACCATGCATATAACTTGTTTCATTACATTGATTATAATCCCTTCCATATACCATGAGTTAAAAGTATTTCTCTCTATCTACTTTAGCTTTTTAAAAAACACACAAACAAAAAAAACCATTCAGGCATATATAATCATTTACATCTCTAAATGGCACATTCTGCAAGTCTGCTCCTGGCCACCAGTTCTTAGTCCTTCTCTTCTTAGTTGATGAATCTAGAGTCCTCAGCCGCACCCTCTCTCCATGCGCCTATCTCTGCTTCCATCTCTGGCGCTGCTGCTTCTCTAGATAAGGTCCCGCATTCTATTTGTGTGTTCCTCTCTTGATGGTCCTAGGGTCCTCTGTTTCTGGACTGTAAGATTAACCACTCCCCTTTTTTAACCACACAAGTGTGACAGTCGCCATTTCTTTTTGTTAGAGTGACTCTGTGTATTCCTCCCATCTTCGTTTAAGGCTTTCTATATCATTCAGTATTTTGTACAGAGAATCCCTCAATATTGCAAGTCAAGGATTCAATTATTTTCTTCAGTTTGAGAAATGCTGAGCATGGTCTTCCCTTTGAGTTTTCTAATGCCAGGTCTTTGCACATTTCATTATAATATTTGACTCTGACTTCTGGAGCTGCCCTTTGAATTTTTCTATTCAGTTCTTTTACCTCCTTATTTATTCCATTTGCTTTAGCATCTGTACACTGGAGAGCAAGTTTCAGAGTCTCTCCTGACATCTATTTTAGTCTTTTCCTTCTTTCTTCCCTCCTTCATGACCTTTTGCTTTCTTCCTGTATGATGTTCTTAATGTCATTCCACAACTCTCTGGTCTTCCAATATTAACGTCTCATGCATCAAGTCTGTTCTTGATATGATCTCTAAATACAGGTGGGATATGTTCAAGGTCATATTTTGGCTCTTCTGGATTTGTTTTAATTTTCTTCAGCTTCAGCCTGAACTCTCATACGAGTAATTGATGGACAGTCTGCCCTTGGCCTTGTTTTAACTGTCTCTTCCCACAGATGTAGTCAATTTCATTTCTATGTATTCCATCTGGTGAGGTCCATGTATATAGTTGTCTTTTATGTTGTTAAAAAAAAAGCTATTTATAATGATTCTTTGACAAGAATCATTTCTATATTTATCATGATATGATTTATTACTCCAGTGGTAAAGACTTTTGTTTTCTTTGCATTGAGGTTGGCAATTGGGTTCTGGTAAAAGTCTGGCAATGGAAAACACTGCAGGAAACTTGGACTGGACTCTGAGGTGGTCCTCTCCACCCCAGCAGCCATCAAGGTTGGCTGGCTTAGTGCTTAGATTCAAGAAAAACCCTCTACTCAACATCCAGGGACAGATGAAGCAAAACTGTAAAAACTGCACTTATATTCCTACTGATGACTTTTAACTTTTGTTATCTTAGTGGAGTGATGCTTCAGTCACTTGAATTTTTAGATATTTCTTATCATTATTGTTGTTTGATCATATCCTTCTTTTTAGTTGTGTTCTGCCTTTTAATGGTCCCTTCTATTTCTTAGTGTTTCAAACTACATCCTGCTCAGACATTCTATAATAAGTTGATGTTGTTGTTTTTAAGTGCCATCCAGTAGATTCTGACTCATAGTGACCCTCTATAGTGTTTCCAAGGAGCAGCTGATGAGTTTAAACTGCCACCCTTGTGGTTTGCAGTCCAGTGTCACACCAGAGGTCCAAGTTAGTGATAGTTTATTGTGCACATTTTTTTGAATCCAGGCATTTTTTTTTTTTCATAGTACATGTTGTTCATCAGCTTTCAGAAAATACTTGTATTTAACTGGTAATTATTTGTTGTTGTGTTTTGCTCTGTTTTTCTGTTTTGTTTTGTTTAGCTTTGCTTAATTTATGTATATGTGTACGTGTGTTTGTGTACACATATGTATCTGTGGCAAGGATGATGAGACTTCATCTCTAGTACTCTGGACATGTTTTCAGGAAGGACCAGTCCATGGAAAATGATACCATGCTTGGCAACATAGATGGTCAGTGAAAAGGAGGAAGACCCTCAATGACATGGATTAGTATAGTGGTAGCAATAATGAGTTCAAATGTATCAACAATTGTAAGGATGGCACAATTCCAGGACCTGGCAGTATTTTGTTCAGTTGTGCATAGGGTCACTGTGAGTTAGAACTGATTCCGTGGTACCTAACAACAACAATCTATCTGAGGTAGCAAGGCAGGTGTGCTAGCTTGGTAAGTCTTAGGTACTCACTGTCCATCTCCTAGTGAGTGTTGTAGAGGATGGTAGTGTATACACGGTTCTCTATTTGCTGTTCATGTCTAAAACAGTTGATGGTGGATTGAGATGCTTCTAATTGCCATCTATTGTTGGTCTGTGTGTTGACAAAGTGGCTGCAACAATAGGCAGACTCTTAGCAACAATTGTGAGGATGCGCAGAACTGGCAGTGTTTGGTTCTGTTTTAAGTAGGAATACTATGAGTCAGAGCTCACTGGATGGCACCTAACAACAATAATTTTACAAATTTCATAAATCAATCATTTAAGAAACTTTAGGATAAGATGACCATTTATAATGACTGTCACTGATAGTAATTAATTTATTGAAACTTAACCATCTTCAAACAGGCTAGTTTCTGTGTTAATAATATAAATATTCTTATTTAGTAATAAATGTCAACAAGAGGTAAACTGATTAACAATGGTCAGCAAAAATTACTCCAATTTTAGAATTATTTTTATTGACACATTTTAACTATATTTTCAATCTGATGATATAATAAAAAAAGAAGAATATTGCATATTCCAATTCATGTCTGACAAGTAAGGTGGATCTCTTCCTTTTTAAAATGCTAGTATATAATACTGATTATCAACAAAGCGGTAATTACAGATTGGAAGAAAACATTTATAAAAATACAATTGATAAAAGTTAATATCCAGAATATAAAAAGAACTCCTACAGCTTAACAATACGAAGAGAAAAGTTGGGCAAAGGAATTGTTAGGTGCCCTTGAGTGAGTTCCAACTCATAGTGACCCAATTAGCAATAGAATGAAACACTACCAGGCACTGTGCCTTTCTCACATTTTTTTGTCATATTTGAGCTCATTGCTGTTGCCACTGTGTCAATCCATGTTATTGGCTGACTTT
>NW_006408554.1:10564384-10565488 GCF_000296735.1 Chrysochloris asiatica | reverse complement strand
ATATAAGTAGGCTCATACAATATTAATTTTTAGTGATTGACTTGTTTCACTCAGCATATTGTTTTCAAGATTCATTCATGCCATAGTATGTATCAGGACATCCTTTCTTTACGGGTGAGTAATATTCCATTGTATGTATGCCATATTTTGTTCATCTACTCATCTGCTGGTTGACATTTATGTTGTTTCAAACTTTTGGCCATTTAGAATAGCGCTGAAATGAACATTTTTGCACAAGTTTCTGTTTACATTCATGCTTTCAAAATATTCTTGTTACATATCTCGTAATGACGAAAGGTCATTAATAATTACCAGTGGGGAGGGAGGGAGAAAGGGGGAGTCACTGCTTTTTGTTAATGGTGCAATAGTTTGGAAATGGATAGTGGATGGTTGTACAACATGATAAATGTAGCCATTGTCATTAAACCATAAATTAAAAACAATATGCAAGTAGCAAATATTTTGTTATTTAGATATAGATAGATATTTACCACAATATCATAATATTTCCTAAAAGATTGGAATCAATGTACAGATTTTTTAATTTTAAAAAGTATCAGAATATTGTCAACTTGCTATGTCTGTCCTGAGTGGCAATTTCCTGCATTTTCTGCACCCTGAGAGACATAGACAGGTGCAGACTGATGGTGGCCAGGCTCAGGCTAGGCTTGCTGCTCCCAACCCTGGTCCTTCCCTCTCAGATTTATTCAAATCAAACAATTCCTACAACACTTCCAAGAAACTCTTCCCAGTTCACAGCTGCCACAAATTCACCTAATGCCACCACCACGGGAAATAGAGGTCCACTCCCATGTATAGGCAACATCCTCGTGTTCTCACTCTCCTACACCTCTACCACTAAGAGACTCAGACCAGGAAACGCCTCTACTTCCCCATCTTTTAAACCCAATCCAAATTGTGGCTACAAGTCTAGTGTCACAAGGAAAAACCAGACCATATTTTAGTGACATAGAAAATCTCAAATTTCACTGATTTTAAGAGCAGGTAGAGGATTTTATGAAATGATGAATGTCAATATTATATGTGTTGGAGTTCCATGTACAAGAAGAATTGCAACATCCAAAAATTAAGAGATTTTTTTAA
>NW_006408554.1:10560804-10562784 GCF_000296735.1 Chrysochloris asiatica | reverse complement strand
ACATAGGGTTGCTATGAGTTGGTACCGACTAGGTGGCAACTAACAACAACAAGAATAATGAGAATTTTGCTTATACAGTTATAAAGCCAAGTGGTAGACATTTCCCATCATCTATTCCCACCCAGCAAGAGCACCTTATTAATTTTGCTAAATAGCTTCCAAAGAGTAGGTATTGCATTTACCTCAACTCATTTAAAAATGCTGCTTTTCATTTCTGTAAATAAATCTTGAAATAAGAAAGGAAACTTTGTGAAGGAGTCAAAAGTAATGTAAATCAAGAATTTGGAAAGTAAAGACTGGAAGCTAACCTGCATTAAGTTCACAAAAACTTGTATACTCTTTTCTTTAAGTAATTAAAAAAAAAATCAGAATAGTCACATTTGGAACACTTTTCTGTATCAGTTAATGTTTTGAGATAGATAGATCCTTGTTCAAAGCCTAAAATAGGCTTGATTCTGGAAAGTAAATCTTTTTCTACTGCCTCAATGCACAGAAACTTTTCTAAATCATACAATTCTTGCAGTCTTTTGTTTAGATGGTCACTCACTAATACTTGTGTTCCGGTATCTAATATAAACAGTAGTTTTGATAACCAAACTCCAATCTTTAGAAACCTACATAAGAACAGCCAGATCCAACAGAGCTCAAGCTACTGTGTGTGCAGATGAACACTCCCTTTATCTGAATGCTGTACATCTGTTTTGGATTATGTACTGTGTTTGGTTATTTATGCTTTGATTCATAGTAACTTCTCATGTTATGTTGTGAAATTGATTTGCATTGAACATGAACTGTAAATAAAAATAAAGGGCTGAAAGAAAAAAAGCTATTATAATGTTATCCACAGGATATTTATAATATTACATAAAGTATGAATCAACTATATAGCTTCTAGCTAGAGAGTTTGAGTAATGCCCAATAAATTTGTGTATATTTAATCAATTATACCTAGTAGATATTGGAAGCACACAAGAGTGTCACAGGAATTCTCAAGATTGAACAGACAACAGAATTATCCAGAGGGCTTGTTAAAACACAGATTTCTGGTTCAGTATTTTTTATTTTTCACAAGTTTCCAGATAATGTTACTGCCTCTAGCAAGTGGATCCACTCTTTGGAAACCCTTGTGTAGATGAACAAATACACTTTCAAGCCAAATACACATGAATAAATAGCAGCTCCATTACCAATCTACTATCGGAGTTTTGGCACATCCTGAGATTCTTTCTTTGTAAAATCAAGTAATACTAGCTACTGTAGGGTGACTGGAATCCTGGTATGGCACTGGACTGCTAACCACAAGGTCTGTGGTTCAAACCCAGCAGCCGCTCCTCGACACCCTATACAGGGTTGTTATGAGTCGAACTCACTCAACTGCACTTAACAACAACAACGGTATGGTCATTATGAGTCAGAATCAATTTGACAAAAGTGGTGTTGGTTTTGATTTATGTTAGATCATAGCCAGGATTCCATGATGTGGTTACCAATGCCTGAAATAAGTATGTCATAGCTAATAAATGAAAGCTGTTGAAACTGATGTTGAATGTTTTATGATGAAGGTGTCATTGAAAGATCACATGCTTCTCTTTAGATCAATGAATATTTCTATACATATTGAACACATTAAGTAAATGTGTTGAATATTTTGATGCTGACTACATTAATAAAAAAGCCATATTTTGAATTAAAATTGTCTATTTCAACTGTGTCTCAGTATTAATCAATCAGTCAATCTTATTTGAATACTTTCATGCCCTGACAAAATGCATACATATAAGGTGGCTTCAAAAAGTTTATGGAAAATTTAGTTTTTTAAGCCTCCTTGTACATAGAGATTATATATATAAGCATATGTGTATATATGCTGGTGGTGGTGGTGTGCTGTGGAGTTGGTTCCAACTCTTAGTGACCCTGTACAGGGTTTCCGAGGCTGTGAATCTTTATGGGAGCAGACAGCCTCATCTTTCTCCCATGGAA
>NW_006408554.1:10553159-10554789 GCF_000296735.1 Chrysochloris asiatica | reverse complement strand
TAGGCAAATTCCCTTATCTTCCATTTATCCTGGGATGTTTTGATTACACCATCATAATTGAGTGACAGCTTTGCTGGAGAAAGGATTCTTGGTTGGCAGTTTTTTTCTTTCAAGATTTTTTGTATGTCTCCCCATTGCATGTTGCTTATGTATGCAATGCTTCTCTTTTCCCTAGCTGCTTTCAGGATTATCTCCTTAGCTTTGATTTTGGAGAGCTTGATTATGTGTCTTGGTGATTTTCTTTTGGTATCTATCCTTCCTGGGGTTTGTTGATCTTCTTTAATGCTTATGTTTTCGCTTTTCAGGATGTTAGGGAAATCTAGAAGCTCTTCAACTATCTCCTCTGTGGATTGTATGATTCTTCCTGTTCTGGAATGCTGATAATTCTTAAGTTATTCCTTTTCATGTTGTCTAACATGAATTAGTCCTTCTTTGGACTTTTTAAATCCTTTTTTCCTGCTTGCTCTTCTATCTTAGTACTATTGAGAGATTTGACTTCCAGCTCACTACTTCTGGCTTCCATCTCTTCAATTCTACTCCTTTTTCCTTTCAGTGTATTGACTATTTCTGATATTCTATTATTAATAGTTTGGACCTCTTTCTGTAGATTTTGAATTGTTTCCAATGCTGTGTCTATCTTATTTGATTATTCCTGTAGCACTTTTTGACTTCTTCCTTATTTTTATCAACTTCATTTTAAGTGTTTTGAAACATTTTATAATCATTTTTCTGAACTTATTCTCAAGCACTTCCAAGGCCTGCCCTCCTTCCAGAAGGAGTCTAGGTCCACCACTATGTCACTTAGCTCAGATATTTTATCTTCTTTCTGGACATATGCTGATATGGTCATTTGGTTTTGCTTCTTGGACATGTTCAGTTGTTAGCTGTGACCTTAATACTTAATGGAGTGTGTGTTTTGGTATTTTTATGCTTTCTGATTGCCTCCAGTTAGATGTGGTCAGGAGGTGGGCTTCCCTTTTCACTCTTCTTATTGCTTAACTTAGAGTAACTTTCACAGTTGTCTGCCTCCCTGGTGTATGGTAGTTGGTATTGGTTCTTGCCTGGATTGTGGTGTTTTATAGGGTGTGATTGTAGCCTGAATATATGACAGTAATTGCTGTCTCTTCTTGAGTAATATAGGGAGAGAAAGAGCCCCCTAAAAGTAAAAGGGGAAACAAAAATAAATAAATAAAGCAGCAACAGCAAAATAAAAAGAAGAGATTGGATACTGTAGTCTATAATCACAGAAAAGAGAGAGGGGAGAGAGAGCGGAAAAAAATATCTATAGCCTAATATGAATATGACATTAATATCTTCTTTGAGCTTCTTGCCTCAAGGCCACCTGATAAATTTCAATACGCCACTGTTGATTGTTACGCTGTACCACAGAATTTAATTTTCGGCCATTTTTTTTAAAAGAGTCTCTCCTACTCCACAACCAGTTCTGGCCTCTTCCCTATTAATAAACAGTTCAGGGCTGGCTGTTGCTTTTTTGCCCTGCCATTTGATTTTAAGTGGGGACTGCCCCTTTAAATGCACATACTGTGCATGCTTAGTAGGAGAACCCACCAGTGGTGGGTCAACTTGCTCAGGTACCCCCTTTAGTCACTAGAATGGAGGTGTGCAGACA
>NW_006408554.1:10551364-10553059 GCF_000296735.1 Chrysochloris asiatica | reverse complement strand
TGGCAAATTTATCAACTTTAAAATGTATATGTAAATATGTGTTTATATATTTATAATATATATGTGTTTTTAAATTTACCCACTATGTATATGTGTGTGTATATATACATACATACACATTTTGAGAGTGTAATGGCTCCACAGTATAAGCACTGGACTGCTAACCACAAGTTGGCCATTCGAGTCCACCAGATGCTCCTTGGAAAAAGAAGAGAATTTTCTGCTCCTGTAAAGATTTAAAGCCTCAGAAAACCTATATAAGGTCACTATGAGTCAGAAATGACTCTAAAGCACTTAACAACAACAGCAACATACATTTAAATATATATATGTTTATATACTTATAAAATGTATGTGTATATTTATAACTGTATCCACTTTAAAAGTTATATATATGTTATATACATTTTAAAGCAGATACACTTGCCATTTCACTTTTCTTCTTGTCTCTTTCCTTATAATTTTTGTCTCTTAAATTGGTGCTTCAACTTTTGGTTGTATTTCTTGGCCTTGTGCTCCCTCCCCCATGTTCCAACACTCACATCTTGCATCAATTTAGTACCTAAAGCAAAAGTGGCTACCAGATGTGTGGACTCTGTTGTATTTTGGTATTGTAATTTTTTTACTATTGAAAGAAATGAGAAGTGTCACCAAGGAATCCAGGTTTTCCTGACTATTGAAGTCTTTGAAGTTGAAGAAGATTTCAAGACAGTGGTTTTTAATTGTAAAGAATCTTAATCATGTAGGAAAATATGCCTTTGAAATATTTTTCTTTGAACAGCCAGAGAAGCTCATTTCCACATAATGATATTTTAATTTGAATAGATTTACTTCTCTTCCATCGCATGTATCTATAAAGATATAATTTCTTTCTTAATTCTATTCATTATATTCTCCAAATTAGACTACTTGCTTTAAGTTAGTCTATATAAGTGTTTTCATTCCTAACATCCATCATCTTAGGCAAGCTAGCCTTTAATTAACTAAAACAATATAAAGGGGCTATGAATGAGATTTGATACTCCTGTGACAGAAAGACAACACAACTACGCTTGCTGAGAACGAAGAGGACTTGAAACACTTACGTATGAGGATCAAAGACTACAGCCTGCAATATGGATTACACCTCAAAATAAAGAAACAAAAATCCTCAAAACTGGGCCACTACACAACATCAGGATAAATGAAGAAAAGATTGAGGTTGTCAAGGATTTCATGTTACTTGGATCCACAATCAACACTTAAGAAAGCAGTAGTCAAGAAATCAAACAACATATTGCACTGGACAAATCTGCTCCAAAAGATCTCTTTAAGCTGTTATAAAGTAAAAATGCCTCTTTGAGGATTAAGGTGTGCCTGAGATATTTTTAATCACCTCATATGCATGCAAAAGCTGGGCAATGAACAAGGAAGACTGAAGAAGAAATGACCCTTTTGAATGATGGCAGCGTGGGAGAAGAATATTTTACAAACGATGGACTGCCAGAAAAATGAACAAATCTGTGTTGGAAGAAGTTCAGGCAGGGCAATCCTTAGAAAAGAGGATGGCAAGATTTTGTTTTGCATATTTTGAATATGTCATCAGGAGGAACCAATCCCTGGAAAATGATATCATGCTTATGGAAGTAGTTGTTGTTATTGTTAACTGCCATCAAGTTTGTTCCAACTCATGGTGAGGAGTAGCTGGTGAATTTG
>NW_006408554.1:10550081-10551215 GCF_000296735.1 Chrysochloris asiatica | reverse complement strand
GGACTTTTCCACTTGAAAGGACATGCAGTCTAGCCTGGAGCATCTAGAGGACCAGAAGATACTTCTTGAAAGAAAGACCAGCAGGAAAAATCAAAAGCAAAAATGGCAATCTGATTGGCTACTAGAAGAACAAGTAAGTTGTTCTCAGGGAAGTCATCAAGGCAAGTAATCAAGTCCCTTCAGGACAAAAACAAAACAAAAACACAGGGAATAGAAGCAAATACTATTGAATGGTGATGTATGGAGGAGATTGCAATCATTGCAATGATACAAAATACGATAGAATGAGTACAAAATTGATGTTTTCCCATGTAAACTATCACTCAACTCACAATAAACGCTTTAAAACAAAACAAAACAATAGCTTAACTTCACTAGTAAAAAAATTATCCTTTTTTAAGACCTATCTATATGGGATCAAATTGACAACAGCAATTGAAACAATTATATAAGAAACTAAGAGGGCAAAGAGTTCATGTTAAAGGTGGAAAAAAACTTGGAAAAAGAATGTAAGAATGGTTGCATGCCTCAAAGAATATAATCAATGTTATTGAAAATGTAGAAATGGTTGAACTGGTGTCTATTTTGTTGTGTGTATTCCTGAAAACAATACAAATAAAATTAATTATATATGTTATTAACCATTAGGTGCCTTCAAGTTCATTTGGCCTCTAAACCCTTTGTACAACAGAACAAAACCCAGCCCAGTCCTGCACCATCCTCAAATTGTGTTATATGTAAGCACACTGTTGCAACCACTGTCAACCCATTTCATTGAGGAGTTGCTTTTTTTCTGCTGAGCCTCTGCTTGCCAACTGTGATGTCCTTCTCTAGGGACTGATCCCTCCTGAGTGCATGTCCAAAGTACATGAGACAAGTCTCACAATCATTGTTTCTAAAGAACATTCTGACCATACTTCTTCCAAGACAGATGAATTCATTTTTCTAGTAATGGTTGTCTATGTGCCAATGTCATAATTCAAACAAATGTATTCATATTTGACCTTTATTCATTGTCTAGCTTTCATATATATATATGAGGTGATTTAAAATATCATGGCTTGGGTCAAGTGCACCTAGTCCTGAAAGTGACATCTTTGCTTGTTAACACTTTAGTCTTCTGTAGAAGATTTG
>NW_006408554.1:10547981-10549981 GCF_000296735.1 Chrysochloris asiatica | reverse complement strand
CTGCTTCTCTGCTGAGTCTGATAATTCATTGGAAAGGCCACACAAAAACTCAGATACAATACACACAATTGTGAGGTTTATGAGGGAAGCTAGCAACGTCAGAAATTCTCAGGGCACAGTTCTTACAGTCAGGACAGCATCTACTCAGCTGTGCTGCTGGCAGGCCTCTCTCTGGTCCTCGGCCCCATGGCCTGGCCTCTTCACTACTCCAGAAATGTTACAAAGCTCATTTGGGGCTGCTGATAAATGTGGAAAGGACACTCCACTCCACTATAAACCTCAGCTCTAGTTCTGTGGCCTGGAGGCACTCCCCTTTGTAAGCAAACCTCCTACTCAAGTCACTCAGCTTTACTTGTCTGTGAGCCAGGAGACCCAAACTATTGTCCTGTGCTCTGGTTCTTGGTTCTGCAGCTGCTGCTTTGCCACTTGTCTGCTGCTTCTCTGGTGTTGTAACTTTCTGACCCTGGATTGGAGACCTTCAATCTGTGGCCATGTTGGGGTCCAAAGGATGTGCTCCTCTACTGGCTCTTCCTGATAGTAGTAAGATCTCTCCTTCCTGCTTCTGAGATGGCTTAGCTTGTACCCAAGTTAGAGTTTCAAGTATAGCTTTTTATAATATATTAAAAGCAAAATGGATTAATAATAAAAGCACAAATAGAATAAAATAAAATAAATAAATGGGACCAAATAAAAATTTAAAACTTTTGTTAAAGACTTTACCAAAAAAAAAAAAAAGGAAAGAAAAGTTATTAATAGAATCTCTTCTGACACCTAATTTCCAATAAGAATCTAATAAAACCAAAAGATGTATGACATGTTGACAACTTAGCAACAAAAAGACAAATAGCCCAATCATAAAATGGGCAAGGGATGTGAATAGACATTTTATCAAAGAAAGTATTCAAATGGCCACCAAACACATGAAAAGATGCTTCAGGTCATTAGACATAAAAGAAATAGAAGTTAAAACCACAATGAGATACCATTCCATTCTCAATGATGACTAAGATAAAACCCAAATCAAACGAAAACAAAACCAAATAGAAAATAAAGATGGTAAGGATATGAGACATTGGAACCCTTATCCGCTGCTGATGGAAATGTAAAATAGTACAGCTGCTGTGGACAAACAGTGTGGCAGTCCTAAGAAAACTAAAAAATATAACTACCACATGACTTAGTCATTCTACTCCTAGGTATAGTCCCAAAGGAAAATAGACACTCAAAAAAGACTTTTCCACCAATGTTGATTGCAGCATTATATTCACAGTAGCCGAAAGGTTGAAACAGCCCAAATGTCTAACAAGAGATGAATGGGTAAATAAAAAGTGGTACATACATACAATGGAACACTACTCACCCAGTAGGAGACACAAAGTCTTAACACAAGCTCCACTGATAAGTTGGAAGACATTATGCTGAGTAAAGTAAGTGACACATTTTGTATGACCTCAATTATATAAAAGGACAAGAACAGGAAAATGTAGAGAGCTCAAAGATGAATAGTAGTTACCAGTGGTTACCACTAATGGAAGGGTAATTACCAAGTACTGAGTTTCAGTTTATGATGATGCAAAAATAACATTGATTAAGGGTAGGTAGGGTGCAAGTCAATTAAGGTAATTGCACACCTTAATTAAGGTAAATTAACTAAGGTAAGTTGTACACCTATAAAAGTTGAACTGGCAAGAGTTCTATGATAGACATATGCATTTACAACAACTAACACCAAAAAGAGAGAATAGTTACTAAGGCTGCTTATGTATAATCAAATACCACACAGGATTTGGTTTAGAGGTTGGTTGTTGTTGTTAGGTGCCATTGAGTCAGTTCTGACTCATAGCGACCCTATACACAACAGAACGAACACTGCCCAGTCCTGGGCCAACCTCACAAATCATTGCTACGCTTGAGCCCGTTGATGCTGCTACATTACCAATCCATCACGCTGGAGGATTTACTCTTTTTCTCTGACCCTCTACCTTACCAAACATGATATT
>NW_006408554.1:10529578-10538991 GCF_000296735.1 Chrysochloris asiatica | reverse complement strand
GCACCTGACCCAAGCCATGGTATTTTCAACAACCTCATATGCATGTGAAAGTTGGACAGTGAATAAGTAAGACTATAGAAGAAGTGATGCATTTGAGTTGTGGTATTGGAGGAAAATATTAAAAGTGCTACAGACTTCCAAAAGAACAAATAGTCTGTTTTGGAAGAAGTGCAGCCAGAGTGTTCCTGGGAGGCCAGAATGGCCAAACTTCATCTCTCATATTTTGGATGTATTGTCAGGAGGGATCAGTCACTGGAGAAGGATATCATGTTTGATAAAGTAGAGGGTCAGAGAAAAAGAGGAAGACCCTCAGCAAGATGGATTGGCACAGTGGTGGCAGCAATGGGCTCAAACATAGCAACAATTGTGAGGTTGGCACGGGACTGGGTAGTGTTTAATTTGTTGTGCATAAGGTGGCTCTGAGTCAGGATTGAGTAGATGGCACCTAACAACAATAACAAAATATGAATATACCAGATTTTCCAGAATTGGGCAGAATTCAGATTTTTTTTTTTTTTTTAATTCTTATGTTGTCCACCAGTTCTGATTTTTTGGACAAAAAAAAAAATTCTCATTTTATCCTTTGTCCTAAATTAATTCTGCTTCTGCCTTAAAAAAAAAAATCTAAAATAAGAGCTAGACATTTGAGAAGCTACAGATATGTTGATTTCAGTTATTAGACATTTTTGTTAAAATGGTGAGCAAAATGTTTATGTCAAAAAAGCAAAAGGAAATTATTTTCCTTGCTAATATTTCAATTATGTAATCTTGCTAATATTTCAATTATGTAATCCATTTCTTCCTTTGTTTTCAGTATAAAAGTAAAAGGTGGGCTTTGCTGTCACTTTCTGTAAAGCCTATATTCCTTCTATTTCATTTATTCTCAGGAAAAACCTACATTACATCTAAGTTCATTTCTTTTGTTCAGTTTTCCTCACAACCTGCTTTGTTGTTGTTGTTAGGTACCATCGAGTAGGCACCGACTCAAAGTAACCTTATGCACAGCAGAACGAAACAATGTCTGATCCTGGGCCACCTGACAGTCCTATAAAATATGAGTTTTGGTGAAGTTAACATAATCATTGCATTCAAGATTCTCTTCAGTAAAGCACACAATTTTTTTCATGAGTCATATTATGAGATATTGGTTCAGTAAATTACAGACATACAATTAACTTTTAAGGTTAAGAAACTATTAAAACTTATAAAAATAGGTATAAAAATTTTTAATGTATTAAAGAAGTAGGAATGCATATAATTTATTCAATAACTAAAAAGGGAATTGGGTTCATAAAGAAACCGCCTGACTAAACTGAACTCATTTCCATAAAACAGGAATAAATTAAAATCAAGATATGTGGGACAGATGAAACATTCTGATTCAAGACTGTCTACTGCAGTAAATGGATCTGTAGGGTTGTTTTTTGTTTTGTTTTCCTGTGAAAACCTTGGAAGTTAATGAGCTGTATTAACCTATCAATTAATGTTTCTTGACAAAGAGACAGATGGTGGAGTACAGAGGTATTATAGGAAGCAGGATTTCTACTCTACCCTCGTCTACCTGTTCTCTCAGCACCGTTGTTGGAGAAAACCATGCAGAAGACAGGCTGAGTCTCTATGAAGTCATGATCTCCAATCTTGTCTATGCTCTAATTCCTTCTTTACTCAACCTTTGACACTACAACCCAGTAAATGAATTCATATTCTACTTCATAAACAAAGTATCTGTCAGAAGAAATTCCCTTCTTTCCAAAATGTGTTCAAACTCCTCTTCACAACATCTATAACTACTGTCTCCTGTTACAACAGAATCTGCTAATTTTCTCATCTGTGTTTATGTCCCATGCTTTTTTGTCTCAGAAAACTTTTCCCATCAGTCTTTATCTTTCTCTTCTTTAATTTCAACTTATTTAACTTCCCTTCCTCTAAAACCCATACCCAGCAAACTTTGCTTTTTATTCTAAATACACAACAAACTTTCTTGTCTACAGATCGTTTTATGTGGCATTGTCTTGTTTAGGTTACTCTTGCCTCTCTCCTCATTCAGGACATTTAGGAATTTCTTCCATGAAGACTTCTTTGACCTCTTGAAAATCTGGATGAGGTGTTTATTTCATACTTAGAAACTGTACTGTGCTTCACCCCCTTATAATGTTTAATACAGAAGAAGTTAGGATTTTCTGATTGTATGGAGTAAAAGTTACCTACACTAAAACTTTATGGAATTATTCATATACTTTGGCCCTAAATGTTTTCAACTCATGCATAGTCATTGTTCCACTGTTGAGTTATTGGGCCTACTGTTTCACTTTCTTGTTTCATGGATTCCTTTTCCGTAGATGTGATTCTGAACTGCAGAATTAGCTTTGGCAGAAGTGAAAATGATGAGAATGAAAGGGCAACTACAGTTCTTATGGGCCAGCAGAGTAAGCGAATGCTGATGGTGGTGGGAACAATGGGACTCAAGCAAGTCACCTGTAATCTATTTTGTGAATAATATGAATTAGGACTACAGCTTTATATATATTTTTTATTTCTATGTGAGTGATCCTGTGCGAGAAAGATGAAACCATTTTCCCCCATAAAATGTTACAGCCTTGGAATCCTAGAGGAGCAGCGTCTATAAAGTCACTGTGGGTGGGTTATATGAATGCTCAGTTGAGTTACACTTAGTTTAGCTAAATCACAAATTTCCTACTATATTATAATTAATTATGCTTTATCATTTAAACAGATAACAGTTAACATGTTTAACTGTTGGGTTTAGAATTTTAGGTTCATAATTTTATTATCCCTCTGCATCCAATATTTTTAAGATGTAACTCCATTGTCATCTGGCTTGCATTGTTTCAGATAAAAAATGTAATGTCATCCTTGTCCTTACTTCTCTACATGACAAATCTTTTTGTTGCCTGCTTTTAAGAATTTTCTATTATTGCTGGGTTTTAGAGGTTTGCTTAAAATGTGTCATGGTGTTGTTTTCTTCATATTCATTCTGGTTTCAATTTATTTTGGTTCTGTAGGCATATACAGTTTTTTAAAAATCAGATTTGTATAAGTTTTTGCCATTATTTATTCAAACATTATTTTTGTACCCTTAACTTAATCCTGTTTTCTTTGTGACTCAATAACACACATATATTAGGTCACCTGTTACTTTCTAACCACTTGCTAATGCTGTATTCAACTTCTATTTGTGTTTCTTTTTGGATAATTTCTATTGCTGTGTCTTCAGCCACCACTCATCTTTCAGATGTCTGCTACACATTTGTCATACTGTTGTGGCTTTGATGTTGCTGTGATGTTGGAAGTTGTGCCACTGGTATTTAAATAGTGGTCAGATTTCAGTGGAGCTTCCAGAGTAAGACAGACTAGGAAGAAGGAAAGTCAGATCACTTCTAAATTGTTAGCCACTGAAAACCTGTGAACAGCAGTGAAACATTTACTGATATACTGCCAGAAGTTGAGTACCTCAGGTTGTAAGTCACCGAAAATTCAACTGGAGAAGAGCTTCCTCATCAAAGTAGAATTGACCTTAATCACATGATGAAGCAAACCTTTAGAGACATTCATTTGCTGATGGGGCATGACTCAAAATTAGAATAAACCACTGCAAACAACCATTAATAGTCAGAATGTGAAATATACAAAGTATGAATCTAGGAAAACTGGAAGTGGTTAAAAATGAAATGGAATGCATGAAGATATATATCTTAGACCCTAGTGGGCTGAAATGGACCAGAATTGATAATCACATGGTTCATTATGCCAGGAATGACAAATTAAAGAGGAATGGTGTTGCATTCATGATCAGAAATAGCCTTTCAAGATCTATCTTGAAGTACAAAACTGATCTGATAGGATACTATCCACATGTCTACAAAGAAGACCAGTTAATACCACAATCATTCAAATTTATACACCTATAACTAAAGTCGGAGTCCTGGTGTGATGCTGTAGGTTAATGCACCAGACTGCAAAGTCATTTAAACCATAAGGTCAGTGGTTCAAGCTCACCCATTGCTCCTTGGAAACCCTATTCAGGGTCACTATGGATCAGAATTAACTCAACGGCACTTAACAACAACAAACCACTAAAGTCAGTGAAGATGAAATTTTAAAATCTTATCAGCTTCTTTAGTCTGAAATTGATCAAACATGTAATCAAGATGTATTGATAATTCCTGGTGATTGGAATGCAAAAAGGAAGTATCATTAATTGGAAAATATGGCCTTGGAGAAAAAAATGATGCTGGAAATCACATGATAGAATTATATAAGACAATGATGTACTCATTTTAATGACCTTTTTAAAACAACATAAACAGTGACTATACCTGTGAACTTTACCAGATGGAATACAGGCACCAAAGTGACTACATCTGTGGGAAGAAACAATGGAGCAGTTCAATATCACCAGTCAAAAGAAGACCAGGCCCCCTCTAAGACTGAAACTCAAAGGAAACACAGGAGCAGGCATGCAAGCTTGCTAGTGACTATGTTGGTCTACTGGTGAGTTGAAGAGGGGGAAAGGCAGCGATGAAGAAATGTGCTGAGTTCAACCACGTTCCATAGACTCCTGTTGACCTGGAGATGAGAGAGAGAAGAGGAAAGGCTAGTTAGTCCAAAGTGTGGTGATACCTGGGGACACCTAGCTCATGGACAAGGACATAGCCACAGAGGACTAGAGCTGAGAGTGAAACATCCAGCTGATAGTAAGTAAGGGGAGAAACACAACAACACTCAAACTTGCAGATAATACCCATTTGACCTAGCCTCGATGGGTTGATAATCAGAACTCAACTAGAGGATGATAAAATAAATAAATAAATAAAAATTTGATAAAGAAAATAAGGGCAAAATTGATACAATTTTATGAACTTGACCTATACTCATGGATGTGGTAGCTCAAAATACTAACAGAGAGGGACGGAATCTTCACATCAAGTATCAGTGCTATCCTCTCTATATATAGGGTAGATAGAGACAGACAACTTAGACATTGGCTACCTAAAATGAGGGGGCGACAAAGGCATGAAGTGACTGACTTACAAACTAAACTAAGCTCCTTTCGGAAGAAGTTTAGTTTAAGAGTATGTCAGGGAAGATAGAGTCCCTACTGAATAGTTTTCATCTTGTCAAGGTGGGTCTGGTGAAAAGAGATGGGAATAAGATTCTTATGATTCAATAGTGAGTAATTGCTATCATGACTAATTGAGACTGTCACAAGTGTAATGGTAGAAATTTTGTAACAAAAAGGGAGGGTAGTTAATCTTACTGTCCAGAAACAGAGGCCTCTAGGACCATCACGGGAGAAGAGCACCAGATTCATGGAAAGAGAGGGACTAAGAGCTGGTGGTCAGAAGTCAGTCTTGCAGAATGTGCCCTTTGGTGGTTTAAATTATGCCCGAGTGTTTGAAAAAAACAAAAGGTAAAATGAATAGAGAGAAATACTGTTAACTGATGGTACATCGAAAAACTGTGGAACAGACCATCAACTGCTCATATGCAAGTTTAGAGTAAAGCTAAAGAAAATTAAACAAATCCATGAAAGTCAAAATATGACCTTGAATGTATCCCACCTGATTTTAGAGAGCCTCTCAAACTATAGATAACAATGGGAACAATGGATTTTCCAGAAGTCTTAATTGTGCTCATGAAAAACCTATACATAATCTAAGATGAAGTCATTAGAACAGAACAAGGGAAAATTGAATGGTTTAAAATTAGTACATGTGTGTTCCAGGGATGAATTCTTTCACTATACTTATTCAATCTGTTTGTTGAGCGAATAATCTGAGATATAGTATTATATGAATAGGTGGCATCAGAATTGAATGAAGACTCATAAACAGCCTGTGATATGCAGATACTACAACCTTACTTGCTGGAAGCAAAGAGGACTTGAAATACTTACTGATTACAGCCTTCAGTATGCATCTCACCTCAATGTAAAAGAACACAAAGATCTTCACAACTGAACCAATAAATAATAGCATGATAAATGGAGCAAAGACTGAAGTTGTCGAAGACTTCATTTTGCTTGAATTCACAGTCAACATTCTTAGAAGCAGCATCTGCTGCAAAAGACTTTTTTAAAGTGTTAGAGAGCAAAGATGTCACTTTGATGATTACGGTGCACATGACTCATGCCATGGTATTTTAAATCACCTTATTTGCATATGAAATTTGGACAAGGAAGAAGGAAGAGCAGAGAATAATCAATGCATTTTAATTGTGATGTTGGGGAAGAATATTGAAAGTACTATGGACTGACATAAGAACATACAAATCTGTCTTGGAAGAAGAACAACTATAAAGCTTTTTACAAGTAAGAATGGTGAGACTTAAATCTCTCATTCTTTAAACATGTCAAGAGGGATCAGTCACTGGAGAAAGACATCATGCTTGGTAAAGTGGAGAGTCAGCAAAAAAGATGAAGACCCCCAACGAGATGGCTCGACAGAATGGCAGCAACAGTGGACTCAAACATAACAATTGTGAGGATGTCAGAGAAGCAGGTAGTATTTCATTCTGTAGTACAGACAGTAGCTAAGAGTTGGAATCAACTCAGTGGTACCTAACAAATATTTTCAAGTTCATTCATTGTTCCTTCTGCAGTGCCTAATCTGCTTTGATTTCATCCAATGTATTTTTCATTTCAGCTTTATTTTTCATCTACAGGTGTTTGATTTAGGTCTTCATATAATCTCCCCCCCCCCTCCATTTTCTCATTTGTCCACTAATTGTATCATCTTATATCTAAGTTCATTGATATTGATTGATTTCCTTCTGGATTGTCATTCTTTTCTTCCTGCTTCTCTGAATAGCTCAGTTTTTGTTGTTGTTGTAAGGTTCTGTATTGTGAGGATGGTGTAGAACCATGCAGTGTTCTGTTCTATTGTACATAAGATCATTATGAGTTGGAACCAAGTAGATGGCACCTAACAACAGCAACAAGGTTCTGGATATGTCTCTATTCCTTTAAATATTTTGAACTTTTCCCTGTTGTGAAGTGCTGTCGATTCAGTTCTGACTCATAACAATCCTGCATAGGGTTTCCAAGGAGCAGCTAGTGAGCTTGAACCACTGACCTTGCACTTTGAACTGACCTTACAGTTCAGCGCATTAACCCACAGACTCCAAACTTTTCCCTAGATAAACTTAAATTATTGAGAATCAAACCCACCAGCCATTCCTTGGAAACCCTATGCAGGTTCACTATAAGTAGGTATGGATTCAACTACACTTAATAACAACAATAACAACATTGAGAATTTATTATGTTACTCTCAAATACTTGCCTATGTTGTTGTCATTGTTAAGTGCCGTCAAGTAGGTTACAACTCATAGCGATCCTGTATAGGGTTTCCAAGTCATGGCCAGTGATTTTGAATGGCCCACCTTATGGTTCAAAATGACTTTGTAGTCCAGCTCATTATCCCACAGAGCCACACCAGTGTAATATCATGTTCTTTTCATTATGTTGGCTTTATATAAAGTTAAAAGGTTTACAAGGAAAATCTCTTCTACCCTTTACATAACTTTTTTTTAGCCATGCTTAAATTTTTTTTTTAAATTTACATAAAGTCTTTTCCTACTTTAAGATTTTAATGTTGTTATTGTTAAGTACCATCAAGTAGGTTTTGACTCATAGCAACCCAGTATACAATTTCTGAGGGGTGACTGGTGAGTTTGAACTGTAGACCTAGCAGTATAAGCTAACCTTGCAGTCCAGTATTTATCCTGTAATACCACACCAGGACTCCAATTATATCTTAGTCTTGTTGGTAAGTGCCATTGAGTTGACTCTGAATCATACCAACTAGGGTTTCTGTGGAACAACTTGTGGATTTGAATCACTAAACTTGCATTTAGCAGTATAGTGCTTTTCCTACAGTGCCATACCAGTACCACAGAAATAATTTTTGTTGTTGTTGGGAGCTATCGAGTCAGTACTGACTCATAGTGAATTCACGTACAATGTAACTAAACACTGCATGTCCTGCTCCAATCTAAGAGCACTTGCTGTGCTTGAGCTCATTGCTGCTACCACAGTGCCAATCCATCTTGTTGGGATCTTCCTATTTTTTGCTGACCTTCCACTTTACTAAGCATGAAGTCCTTCTTCAAGAACTGGTCACTTCTGATAATATGTCCAAAGAATGAGAGATGAAGTCTGGCCATCCTGGTTTCATAGAAGCGTTCTGGCTATACTTTTTCCAATACAGATTGGTTTGTTTTTCTGGCAGTCCAGGGTACTTTTAATATCATACACTAGCACTATAACTCAACTGCATCAATTCTTCTATGGTCTCCTTTATTCATGGTCCAACTTTCACATGCGTATGAGGTTATTGGGAATACCATGGCTTGGGTCAATCACACCTAGTCCTAAAACTGATAGCTTTGCTCTTGGACACTTTAATAAGGTCTTAGATAGCAGATTTACCTAATGCAATATGTTGTTAAATTCTTGACTGCTACTTCCAGGATTATTGGTAGTGTATCCAAGAAAAAATGAAGTCTTTGATAACTTCAGTCCTTTCTCCACTTATATTGATGTTATTAATTGGTCCAGTGGTGAGGATTTTAGTTTTCTTTATACTGAGGTGCAATCCATACTGAAGGCTGTGGTCTTTGATCTTCATCAGTAAGGACTTTAAGTTCTCTTGGGTTTCAGCAAGTAAGGTTGCATCATCTGCATATTGTATGTTGTTAAACAATCTTTCTCCAATCCTAATGTCACATTCTTCTTTACATAATCCAGCTTCTCAGATTATTTTCTTAGCAAACAGATTGAATAAGTATGGTGAAAAAATACAACCCTGGTGAACACCTTTCCTGATTTTAAGCCATTCAGTGTTCCCTTGTTTTGTTTGAATGAGTGCTCTTTGGGCTACATTGTTGTTGTTGTTAGGTGCAATCGAGTTAGTACCAACTCATAGCGACCCTATGCACAGCAGACAAAACACTGCCCAATCCTAGGCCAACTTCACTACTACTGCCATGCTTGAGTCCATCGATGCTGCCACTTGACCAATCCATCTCATTGGGGGTTTCCCTCTTTTTTTCTGACCCTCCACCTTACCAAACATGATATCCTTCTCCAGCAAATGGTCCCTCCTGACAACATGTCCGAAGTATGAGAGATGAAGCTTGATCATCCTGGTGTCCAAGGAACACTCTGGTTGCATTTCTTCCAAAACAGATCTATTGGTTCTTTTGGTAGCCCATGGCACTTTCAATATTCTCCTCCAACACCACAACTCAAAAGCATCAATTCTTCTGTGGTCTTCCTTATTCACTGTCCAGCTTTCACATGCATATGAAGTTATTGAAAATACCATGGCTTGGGTCAGGCGCACCTTGCTCTTCAACACTTTAAAAAGGTCTTGTGCAGCAGATTTGCC
>NW_006408554.1:10527577-10528483 GCF_000296735.1 Chrysochloris asiatica | reverse complement strand
TATTCCTTCCATCCTGTTTTGATGCTTTTTGCATCATTCAATATTTTGCTCATATAAATCAAGGCCTGAATTTTTCATCAGTTCTTTCAACTTGATAAATATCTGGTGTGCCCTTTTCTTTTGGTTTTCTAAAGCCAGGACTTTGCACAGTTCATTTTAATATTTGGCTTTGACTTCTATAGTTGCCTTTTGAAATTTTCTGTTCAGCTCTTTTAGCTCATTATTTCTTCCATTTGCTTTAGCATATCTATACGGGAAGGATATGCCCAGGATCCTTGCCCAGGGTGCAAACAGGAAATACCCAGAAGTCTCAGTCAGGTTTGGAAATTAATCCTTGGTGAGTTTTTATGATGCTTGACTTTGGGATTTAGTCCTGACTTTGTTCTTGCTCCTACATTTGTGGGAGTTCCTATTTATGCCTCATCTAACAAGAAACAGCAACTCCAGGCATACAGTCAAGCTACATTTGCACCCTGCAAAACCCCAACAGAAAGGCAAGAGCCAATACCAGCTGCTATATATCAGAACAGTGTGTACCGTCAACACCTGTTAAAGGCACTCTAAAGGGAGCCACAAGATCACTGAACAGAGAAGCCCATGTCCTGATTACACCCAGCAAAAGACAATTTGGAGTGTGCTTAAGAATACACAATTATACATTCTTCTAATTAACACAAATACAAGAGCACCACAATACATAAAAAGCAGCAGGAAATTTTTGCTCATATGTGGAAGCAAGACAGAGTAGCACAGACAAATGACCAAGAAGAAGAGTTAGGAATTATATTAGAGGGTGAAGAGGCTCTGTAATTGGCTGAAGGAGAATTTAGGAGAATGATATTGAGGTGCATCCAAATGTTCCACAGAAAAGCAGAGGAAAATGAGGAAGTCAGAAAAGCATTACAT
>NW_006408554.1:10525126-10526161 GCF_000296735.1 Chrysochloris asiatica | reverse complement strand
AACCTACAATATGCTGTCTCTAAGAGACTCACCTAACACACAAAAATAAAAACAGATGAAAAATTAAATGGTGGAAAAAACATATACCAAGCTAATTGCAATCAAAAGTGAGCAGAGTGGCAATATTAGTATCAGACAAAAAAAAACTTTAAAGCAAAAACCAACATAAGAGACAAAGAAGGTCATTATCTCATGGTTAAAGTGTCAATTGAACGAGAGGACATAACCACAATAAATATCTATGCTCCCAACAAAAGAGCCCAACATTACATAAAACAAACAGCTATATAATTGAAGAAAGAAATAAACATGTCTGCGATAATAATGGGAGATTTTAACACACAACTTGCAAAAAAGGACAGAAAAACCAGAAAGAAGCTCAGCAGAGACACAGAGGAACTGAGCAACACATTGAACCAACTTGATCTCATAGATGTGTACAGAGCATTCAACCCAAAAGCAGCAAAACAGATGTCATTTTCCAGTGTACACAGATCATTTTCCAGAATAGACCATGTGTTAGGCCACAAAACAAATCTCCATAAATTTAAAGACAGACATCACAATATCACAAAGCGTTTTCTTAGATCAGAATGCTATAAAATTAGAAATCAACAATAGAAAGATCAAGGAAGCAAAACCATATACATGGAAACTGAATAACACACTGCTTAAAAGCTACTGGGTAGTAAAACAAATAAAAAGTAACAATTAAAAATTCCTGGAAACAAATGAGAATGAAAACACAACATACCCACATCTTTGGGATACAGCAAAAGCAGTGCTGAGAGGACAATTTGTTGTAATAAAAGCACACATACAAAAGGAATAAAGAAAAAAATCAACACACTAACACAACATCTCCAACAATTAGAAAAAGAACAACAAAGTAAAGACACAACCACCAGAAGAAAAATAAATAATAAATAAAGATTAGAGCAGAAATAAATGAGATTAAAACCAGAAAAACAATAGAAAAAAATCAATAAGTCAAGAAGTTGGTTGTATGAAACAATTAATAAAATTCACAAACCT
>NW_006408554.1:10522446-10523720 GCF_000296735.1 Chrysochloris asiatica | reverse complement strand
TTTATTTGGAAGGGAAAGAGACCTCGGATCAGCAAAGCACTGCTTAGGAAAAAGTACAAAGTGGGAGGCCTCTCGCTTCCAGACTTCAAAACTTACTACAAGGCCACAGTAGTCAAAACAGCCTGGTATTAGTACAATGAAAGAAACATAGATTAATGGAACAGAATTGAGAACTCCAAAGTAAATCCATCCACATACTGGTCAACTGATCCTTGACAAAGAGCCAAAATATATTAAATGGGAATGAGATAGTCTCTTCAATAAATGGTGCTGGCAAAACTGGAAATCAATTTGCAAATGAATGAAACAAGACCTATACATCCCACTGTATACAGAAATTAGCTCAATATGGATTAAAGATCTAAATGTAAATCAAAGAACTAGAAAGATTATCAATGAAAAATTAGGCAAAAACTTAAGGGCTCTAATATATGGCATACATAGACTATCAAACATGGCAAAAAAAAAAACACATAAAAAAGAGAGAACTAAGTAGATGACCGGAACATATTAAAAATTAGAAATTTATGTGCATCAAAAGAATTCACCAAAAGAGTAAAAAGGGAGCCCATGGTCTGGGAAAAAATCTTTTGCAAAGGCACATTAGACAAGGAACTAATCTCTAAAATTTATAGGAAGCTACAACGCATCTACAAGAAAAAGACAAATAACCCAATTTAAAAATGGATACAGGCTAAAGGAGTAAAGGAGAGGATGATGTTAAGATGTTTGTTCACAAAAGGACAAATATTGCGTAAGACCATAATTGTAAAAGTGTAAGAAAAGATGCCCATATTAAAAGAAAAAAAGACAAACTCTGTTGGATGAGTACAAAACCAATGTTCTGCCATATAAACTATCACTTAATTCATAATAAAAGCTTTATGTATTTTTTAAAAAACGTATTTGCAATGAAGAAGTCATTGGTCTTGCATAATTCTATCATGTGACCTCTAGCATCATGTCTATCACCAAGGCTGTGTTTCCAACTACTAATCCTTCCTCTTTGCTTCCAACCTTTATATTCCAATAGCCAATAAGTATCAATGCATCTTGATTGCATGTTATGTTAATTTCATATTGAAGAAGTTGGGAGAATTTTTCAATTTCATCGTAACTGGTTTTAGCAGTTGGTGTATAACTTTGAGTGATCATTGTATTAACTGGTCTTCCATGTAGGTATATGGATATTATTCTATTACAGACAGCATTAAACTTCAAGATAGATATTGAAATTTCTTCTTGATGATAAATATGATGCTATTTGTCTTCAA
>NW_006408554.1:10513516-10521778 GCF_000296735.1 Chrysochloris asiatica | reverse complement strand
GGAATTGATGGAATACAAATTCAAATCTCTCAAAAAACTAAGGCAGCATTGGAGGAACTCACTCATCTATGCCAAGAAATCTAGAAAACAGCTACCTGGCCAACTGATTGGAAGAGATTCATATTTGTGCCCATTCCAAAGAGAAGTGACTCAACAAAATGCAGAAATCATCCAAAAATATCATTAATGTCATATGCAAGTAAATTTTGCTAAAGACCATAAAAAAATGGCTGCAACCATACATTGACAGAGAACTTCCAGAGGTTCAAACCAGATTCTGTAGAGAACATGGAGCGAGATATATCATTGCTGATGTCAGATGGGTCTTGGATGAAAGTAGAGAATACTAGAATGATGTTTACTTTTGCTTTACTGACTATGCAATGACTTTTGATTGTGTGGTTTATGACAAGCTATGCACAACAATGTAGAGAATAAGTATTTTGGTACACTTAATTGTGCTCATGAGGAACCTATACATAGACAGAGAGGCAGTTGTTTGAACAGAAGGTTCACTGAATGAACAGAAGGACACACTGAATGGTTTAAAATTAAGAAAGGTGTGAGCCAGGGTGTATTCTTTCACCATATTTACTCAATCTGTATGCTGAGTAAATAATATGAGAAGCCGGATTATATGAAGAAAACTGTGGCATCAGGATTGGAGGAAGACTTATTAACAACCTGCGATATGCATACGATACAATCTTGCTGCTGAAAGTGAAGATTTAAAATACTTACTGATGAAGATCAAAGACCACAGCATTTGGTATGGGTTGCACTTCAATATAAGGAAAACTAAAATCCTCACCAATGGACAATAAATAACATTAATATAAATGGAGAAAAGATTGAATTTGTCAAAGACGTCACTTTGCTTTGATCAACCATCAAAACTCATAGAAGCAGCAGTCAAGAAATGAAACAACATATTGCATTAGGCAAATCTGCTGCTCAAAACTTCTTTAAAGTGTTTAAGAGCAAACATGTCAGTTTGAAGACTAAGGCGCCTGACTCAAGCCATGATATTTTCAGTAACCTCATATGCATGTGAAAGTTGGCCAGTGAATAAGTAAGACCATAGAAGAGTTGGTCTGTTTGAGTTATGGTGTTGGAGGAGAATATTAAAGGAGCCACGGACTACCCAAACAACAAGAAGTTGGAAGAAATACATCCTAGAAGCTAGGATGGCCAGACTTTGTCTCTCATATTTCGGACATATTATCAGGAGGGACCAGTTCCTGGAGAAGGATATCATATTTGGTAAAGTGGTAGGTTTGAGATGAAAAAGAAGACCCCCAATGAGCTGGATTAGCAGAGGGACAGCAGTAATGGATTCAAATGTAGCAACAATTGTGGGGTTGGCACAGGACTGGGCAGTGTTTCGTTATATTGTGCTTAGAGTTGTTATGAGTTGGTACTGACTTGATGGCATCTACCAATAACAACAATGCCTAAGATGTCAATGTTTATTTGTTCCATTTCATTCTTGACAACTTCCAATTTTCCTAGGTTCATACTTTGCACATTTCGTGTTCTGATTATTAATGGCTGTTTCTCCTCATTTTGAGCTGTGCAATGAATCAGCAAATGATGGTACTGAAAGCTTTATTCCACTTGGGTCATCATAGTTAACTCTACTTTAGGTAGGCATCTCTTCCCCAGTTGTATTTTGAGTGCCTTCCAACCCGAAAAGTTCATCTTCCAGCACTATTTCTGACAATATTCTGGTGCTCTTCATCATGTTTTAAAATGCAATATTCTGTTGTTTTCTGACAGTGTTCCATGTTATTCATAAGGTTTTCAGTGACTGAATTTTTGAAAGTAGTCCATCTCTCCTTCTTCCTAGTCTGCCTTAGTCTGGAAGCTCAGCTAAAACCTGTCCACTCTTGTTGACTTTGCTGATATTTAAAATACTGTTAGCATAGCTTCCAGAATCACAGCAACACGGAAGCAACTATAGTTGACAAACTGACAGGTACGTGGTGGAGAAATTATTTCATTTTACTAATAGTTTTTTATGTTTTAACCATTATATTAATGAAGCATATCTTCTGTTTCTCTTTCTTGCTCAGTATTCCCAGTATATAGTAAAACTAGTAATTTTTACATATTTATTCTACAAAAATAAATAAAAAATTCTCATAAATTATGTTGTTAAGTGCCATTGTGTTGGTTGTGACTCATAGTGACCTGTATAAGGTTTCCAAAGAACTGCTGATGGGGTTGAACCACTGACCTTTTGGTTAGGAATCCAGTGCTTATCTTACAGCACCACATCAAGACTCCATCTGTCAAACTGATGTCATTGCATGAAACACGTTTTCGCTTAGGATTTTTATTGTAGTTGTTGCTGAGTTTTATCAAGTGCCATTTCAGGATCTATTGAAATAATCAGTATTTTTTCTACATTAATTTGTTAATTTGCAAATTATGCTAGTGGGATATTTTTATTTTATATCACACATTTACTCCTAAAATAAATCCTAATTATTCATCTTGATGAACTGTTTGTGAAAGGGTTGAATTCTATTATGAAAATTCAGATACTTTTAGATTGGATTAAAGTGAAAAACTACATTGATTGTAGGTGCTATTCTTGAAATTATTAATTAAAATATTGATAATAAATATGAGTAAAGAGACATTAGGAAAACACATTTAGAAGAGACAAATAAAAAACAAATAAAATTGATCAGATTGGTAATATTTAAAGCTGAAATATGCATAATAAAAGAGAATATTATGATAATAAGAAATACAATTTATGAAGAAAGTAATAGCTGTAAACATTTAATATCATAAGTATAAGCAGTCCTGTGTGGCACTACAGGATAAGCATAAGAATGCTAACTGCAAGGTTGGTGGTTCTAACCTACCAGTCACTCCTCAGAAAACATATACAGAGATGTTCTGAGCAGAACCAACTTGATAGCCCTTAACAACAACAACAAACCTTTATCTACCTAATAATATCAGTTAATTACCTACAGTACAAACTATTAGAAATGTAAACATAGCAGTCAAATACCAAAAGCATAAGCTATGAAAATATAATTAATATGGGGTTTTAATAGAGTTCTGTTAAAATTGTATAAACTGAGAAAACAAAAGTTAAAGATAGAAAGGAATTAAATAATTTAACAAAATCTCCATTTTATGTTTATATTTTATTACACTCTTTAAATTAAGAAAGTACACCCCCGCCCACACACATGATCATGGCACATTTGTCAAAAGTGATCATATAATTGGTTACACATAAAAACATACTTGCTATAAGCAGCAATCACTGATCATAATTCTTTAAAATTTAAAATAAATATTAAAATGATGACCAAAACTAATTATTAGGAAATTAAGAAACACACTCCTCAATGACTCTTGGGTAAATGAAGAAATTGAAATAAAAATCTCAAACGGTCAAGAAATCAGTGACGAAAGACTATTGAAATCAATGAGCCACATAAGCTACTTGCATGATAAAATGGATGGCTTCCATTACCTTCAGCATTAAAGAAAAATGATTCAATATAAAAAAACCATTTAGTACTTATCTTAGAAAATTAGAAGTAGGGCAAAAATTAAAATATGAGGAAAACAGAAAGAAGTTTATAATGAGATGCTAAAATAATTAAAAAGAAAAATGTATTGGAAGAAAAATTCCAAATCTGATTACATACACAGATCAGTAAAATAAAAAGTCCCGTCACAAACCTGCTTAAGAAGGAAAAGAAACAGAAAAAAATATAAAAATATTTGAAGTAAGAAAAGCAACATAACATAAATGTGGAAAGCTTTAAATGTACTATTGCGTATGTTTTAGTGGCAACAAACTGGAAAAACTATGATGAAATAAAAGGCTATCTGGCAAAGTATAAATAACCAACATTCTCACAAGAAAAAAGAGAAAATTTAAGTGAGTATTTGAATGGCTGTTGTTAAGTGCTGATCAGTTGGTATGGACTCAGGGCAACTCACAGGGTTTCTAAGGAGCAGCTGGTGAGTTTGAACCACTGACTGTGTGCTTCAAACTGACCTTAAGGTCGAGTGCATATCCTACTGTGTCACACTAGGACTCCATTTTCTTTCTTTTAAAAGGTAGATAGGTAGTTTTATTGGGTGGATGGGTTTATAACTGACCTCTATCTAACTTTTAAAAACATATAATTTCCAAGTTACTTATTGCACACCATAGATTATCCTAAAAATCACCTAACTTATGATAAGACAGTTTTGCCTTAATAACAAAATATGTGAAAGAGTGTACAAAAAAAGAAAACTACTCGTCCATCTCTCTTATGAATAGAGATCCAAAATTCTAAAATGAAATCATATTAAGTAGCATCAGGAGTTGTGTTTTATTTTTCAAAAGAAAATATTTGATCACATACAAATGTGGAGGACAGAATGTAAGAGCCAAGAGAAACCTGTCTAGGATGTGCATGTTTTTCAGTATTTTATGGATAGATAGTATTTCCCTCCTCTTTGTCTTACTTCTCCCTCATGTCTGAGATGCCGCTTGCTGTCCACCTGTCAACAAGAGCTGGACTACAGCTGCAGAGAAGTTTGCCACAATAACTGCAGACAAATCTGGAAAAGTTAGGATCTACATAGTCTCCTAGGGCTTAGTAGTTGTTAAAGTGAGAAATCCCAACTATTGATGGAATGCATAAATATAAGAGAAGATAGAGATCCTAGAGGCCAAGAGACTTCAGAGACCCAGATGTATGAATTGTAAGGCAGATCCACAGATCATTCTGGGTGGCAGCTGTGGTGGGTGTCCTGGAACTCAGAATACTACCTAAAATCCAGACTCCACACTTTACATCAACTTTTTGCTCATTTGTAGATGATTCTGCAATCAAACATGTTACCACCTTAAAGTTGTTGTGAGTTCTAAAAGTAGGAGCTTCTCCCAGTGTACTGATGAGTCCTTTAATTTAGCAATCCAGGTGATATTCGGTCTCTACTCCACTGCCCCTATTTCTGCCTTGTATTGTAACCTTACTTTTTTTTTTTAATTTTTTTTTATTAGCTTTTCTGCACACACTTGTTACAACTCAGTGCACGGTGGAAAGCAGACCAACTTTTTAGCAGTAGTTGCAGCTCTCTTGGAAAGCAATGTCACTCAAAAATGTAATATTGCAAGGAGTGGGCTCGGAGTAACAGCAGCAGCTGGAGCAGACAGATGTGATCATTCTGATGGTGATGGTTTAGACACTGGTGGCAGCAGTTTTCATGGTGGCCATGTTGATCTAAGGAAAAACAGAGGAAGACTAATGGACATAATGAGTTGCTATTATCTTGTCAGTTTCCTACTGCTACTGTAACATAAATACCAGAAGCAGGTGGCTGTAAAGAACAGAAATTTATTTTCTCTCAATTCTGGAGGATAAAAGTTCAAATCGGGTTTTGGACATATTGATTTTTTTCCTTGAAGGTATTTCCAAGTGTTCCTTGACTTGGCGGCCAGTAAATGATGCTGAGATGATGTCTTTATTTCAATGTGTGTGTGTGTGTCTGCATGTGTGTGTGGAGTGTTTTCATCTGTGCTGCTCTTTATATAAAACTCAGAAATGATTACATTTAGCATCCACTGTATGCTTGTATGACCTCATTATGGATCATATTACATGAGATTGCATTTTGGAAGGTGATCACATTATATTAGATTACACTCTGGAATGTGATTATATTACATTGCTTATCATTATATTACATTACACTATACTGCATGTGAGGTTATTTACATTAGATTACATTGCATTGCATTACACCCACAGGTATAGGCAGTTAGGAATTCAACGTATGTTTTGGAAAGATACAATTCAATCTACAAATTCTTCCCCATGTGTCATGGACATTGTACTTGCCCTTCTTGGACTTATTTCATACTCCTCTCCATTGGCCTTGGTGAGACTGAATTATCTTCATACTATTGAAATGTCACCTAGTTGACCAAAGCCAATCATGACCATCTTTTGCTACAACAATTATTTTAAGGATAAGCATAAAATCAGCTTCCAGTTAGTGCCTAGGATTCCTTTGGCCACAGTGACTGTTGAAGGAATCAGCAGATAGCACATAAACAGTTCAATTAGAATCAATGTTAGGAATCCCTGGTAGATGTTTCAGCAATCTATTACTCAAGAATAAACTATCCCAAAGTGTGGTGATGGTGGTGGTGGTGGTTCTGTGCTGGGGAGTTGGTTCCGACTCATAGTTACCCTGTATAGGATTTCCGAAGCTGTAAATCTTTATGGGAGCAGAAAGCCTTATATTTCTTCCACGAAATAGCTGGTAGTTTCAAACTGCTGACTTTGAGGTTAGCAGCCTGACTTATACCCAGTATGCTCCCAGAGTACTGACTTAAAATAAAAGTGATCTATGGAGTCCTGGTGTGGTGCTGTGGGTTAATGCACCAGACTGCAAAGCCATTTGAATGACAAGGTCGGCGGTTCAAGCTCACCAGTCACTCCTCAGAAACCCTATACAGGGTCGCTATGGGTCAGAACCGACTCAATGGCACTTAACAACAACATTACTTTTCATAATTCTGTGAGTTGACTATGTGAGTAGTTCTTTTGGTTTTGCCTGAGATCATTTACACAATTAGTTAACTTACAGTCAATTGGGACTAGCAGGTCCTGGATAACGTTTTTCCTTTATCTGGTAACTGATACAGTATCATGCTTGATAAAGTGGAGACACAGCAAATAAGAGGGAGAACCCAATTAGATGTATTGGCCCAGTGTAAGTTACAATGGGCTCAAGCATAGTGAAAATGATGAACATGGTACAGAACTGGGCTATGTTTCATTCTGTTGTACATAGGACCACTACAGTTTTTAACCAAGCAACTGACACAATTTAACCCACTACCGATGTGTACATATCTGGAGGCTATTATTCCTGACATGGTGCTGTAGGATAAGCACTGGACTGCTATCTATAAGGTCAGCAGTTCAAACCCACAAGCCACTCCTTGGAAACCCTATAGAGGATCACTAAGAGTTGGAACTGACTTGAAGAAACTTAACATTAGGCAATACGTAGAACTCTTTAAAATTTTTTCCAGGGAAGAGAGTTAGCATACAGTTTGAAGGTATGTAAAGTTGGAGAGGATTTTTTTTTAAGGCTAAGCAGGCAGAGCTCTGGTAGCATAGTGGTTATGAATCGGGCTGAGAACCTCAAGGTCAGCAGTTCCAAACTACCAGCTGCTCCATGGGAGAAAGATGAGGCTTTCTGCTCCTGTAAAGATTTACAGCCTCAGAAACCGTGTACAGGGTCGATTATGAGTCGGAACCAGCGCTTAACAACAACAACAAGCAGGTAGATGTACATTCTAAGGGTACCGTTTTTCTGATACTAATGGCAGTCATCAAATCTGTTCTTCAGATGATCTCTAAATTGAGGTGGGATATATTCAATGTCATATTTTGGCTCTCGTGGACTTGTTTGGATTTTTTTTTCAGCTTCAGTTTGAATTTGCATATGAGCAATTGATGTTCTGTTCCACAGTCTGCCCCTGGCCTTGTTTTGACTGATGATATGGAGCTTTTCCATCATCTCTTTCCATACAAGTAGTCAATTTGATTTCTGTGTATTCCATCTGGTGAGGTCCATGTGTACAATCATCTTTCATGTTGTTTTTAAAAGACATTTGCAATGAAAAATTCATTGGTCATGCAAAAATTCTATCACGCAATCTCCAGCATCATTTATATCACCAAGGCCATAGTTTCCAACTACTGAACATTCCTCCTTATTCCCAACCTTTGCATTCCAATCACCAATAATGATCAATAAATCTTGATTGCATGTTTGATCAATTTCAGATTGAAGAATAATGCAGAAATCATCAAAAGAAGATGGAAGGAATACACATTCACTGTACCAAAAGGAAATGGTTGATGTTCAACCGTTTCAAGAGGTAGCATATGATCAAGAGCCAATGATACTGAAGGAAGCAATCCAAGGTTCACTGAAGGATTTGGCAAAGAATAAGGCACCAGGAATTGATGGAATAAAAATTGAAATCTTTCAAGAAAGTGAGGCGGCACTCACTCACCCATGCCAAGAAATTTGGAAGACAACTATCTGGCCAACTGATTGGAAAAGATCTGTATTTGTGCCCATTCCAAAGAGAGGTGACCCAATGGAATGCGGAAATCATTGGACAATCTCTTTGATATCTCATGCAAGCAAAATTTTACTTAAGGTAATACAGAAATGGCTGCAAGCATACATTGACAGATA
>NW_006408554.1:10507549-10512916 GCF_000296735.1 Chrysochloris asiatica | reverse complement strand
CCTGACCCAAACCACAGTATTTTCAATAACCTCATATGCATGTGAAAGCTGGATAGTGAATAAGGAAGACCGTAGAAGAATTGATGCTTTTGAGTTATGGTGTTTCAGGAGAATATTGAAAGTGCCATGGGCTGCCAAAAGAACAAACAGATCTGTGTTGGAAGAAGTGCAGCCAAGTGCTCCTTGGAGACAAGCGTGGCCAAGCTTCATCTCTCATAATTCAGACATATTGTCAGAAGGGACCAGTCACTGGAGAAGGATATCATGTTTGGTAAGGTGGAGGGTCAGAGAAAAAAAGGGAGACCCCAAGTGAGATGGATTGGCAATGTGATAGTATCAGTGGGCTCAAGCATGGCAACAATTGTGAGGTTGACCCAGGACCAGGCATTGTTTCGTTCTGTTGTGCATGGGGTCACTATGAGTCAGTATGAATGTGATGGCATCTAATAATAACAACAATGACAGTCATAGCTGGCTATTTATTTTATTAGTATGGTTTCAGGTTTAGTTTTCATAATGGGAAGGTGATTATTCTTTTCACATATGGCTGTGAGTATGACTGGATCTTAATCAAGCTAATCTGCAAATTACTGCAGCTTTTGGGTCTTGTTAAGGCATGTTGGAGTTGTAGTGTGGCACTGTAGGATAAGTGCAGGACCACAAGGTCGACTTGAACCATAACATCAACAGTTCAAGCTCACCAGTCACTTCTCAGAAACCCTATACTTGGTTGCTATGAGTCAGAACTGACTCAGTGGCACTTAACAACAACAACAAAGTAATATTGAGTCCTGGTGTGGCATTGTAGGATAAGCACTGGACTGTTAACTGCAGGGTTGGCAGTTCAAACCTATCAGCCACTCCTTGGATACCCTATTTAGTGTTGCTGTGAGTCAGAATTTATATTCCAACAATAATGATTTGTGAAACTTGTATTTTGTCTTTTAAATTAATACATTTTCTAAAAACCTTGATAAGGTAAAATAGAATTATTAAAAACTCCTAAAACCATACTTCTTTTGGCTAAATGATCATCAAATAGATGTAATTGAGAGATTAGCATGAATTATAAAATAAAGCAGAAAATATTTTCAGAATTTCTGTTTATACAAAACTCTAAAATGCGTATTAATATAACTCCAATGTGCCCATACTATTTTTTCTATACTGATATAACCTAGAGTAATCTGTCGTCGTCTAGGGAAGATTATAGTACTCAAAGGCAGGCCAGAATTCATTCACTTGTAAATAAAGGACCATCTGACTCTTTGAGTTCTTTATTTTATAAGATGGCAGTGCAACTTTGTATACCTTTAAACTATACCCAACTCTTCACCCTGGAAAAATTTCTAGAGTTTCGCAGTTAGTAATCTTTCTATTTGTGTATGTGCTATATACTTTTCTGGATGAACTTCATCATCAGATTTAATCTATCGTTAATCTGGGCAAGTAGTAATACTGAAATGACATTGAGAATACAGTGACCTCAATGTGTAAAGTGTCCAGGGGGAGTTCTCTGCATGCAAAGAAGCTGCCCTGAATTTTTCAAGCCTTTAGTACAGCAGTCATCCTTCTCTAGGCCTGAGTAAGGGAAGCCCTACTCTGCCTTGGACTTTGGCTCATTGAAATTTCTGATAATTAAATCAAGCACACGCTGTTTATAAGTTTAATGACTGAGCTAGTTTACTACTCAACCTCTTCTATTTTATTTTCTCCTATCTCATTTTTATAGAATGCTTCAATCTAATTAATATTTAAGGGTCAAAAACTGGAGCCTGCAGTTTTTGATTGTTGCTTTAGTTTTCCTGGCAGAGAACCTAAAGTTTCAATAGAGGAAGATGAAAGAGATGTAACATATTCATACCTTACAAAGACCTTATTGAACCATCAAAATGAAGGTTTCCACATACTCCAGTCCTGTTTTCTCATGTTCTTATGTCTTTGATGAAGGATTACTAACTCCATCCAGGGCTGCAGAAGATGCTGAGAGGTGTCTGGCAGAAGGCATACCGTAGTGCTCTGAAGTTGTTCATTAATTTAAAATTATATTGAGGAGTCACTGGAGGAGCAGAAACACAGGCAGAAACTTTTTATGTAATAAGATCTCTATTGGGCACTTCTCAGAGAAATCAAATTTAAACAATTCAAATGAGTATCTTTCTACAAGCTCCCATTTTCCTTTGTGTGTGTGTGTGCAAAGTATTCATTGCCATTTGCCTTTTAATAAAGTTAACTATACTTGTGACTCTGTTCTTCACTCAATTTTACATCTTTAGAATTGTTGTTGTTAATTGCTGTGGAGTTGGTTCACTATGATTCTGACTCATAGTGAACCTGTATAAGGTTTCTGAGAAGGACTGGAGGGTTTGAACGATTGATCTTGCAGTTAGCGGTCCAGTGCATATCGTACAGTGTCACACCAGGACTCCTTCTTTAGTATGTTGGTTCTCAGATATTGTTATTGTTGGTAGGTACCTTCAAGTTAGTTCTAACTCACAGAGACCTCATAGATAACCGGATGAAACACTCCCTGGTCCTGCGCCATCCTCATTATTGTTGTTTTGGTTGAGCCCATAGTTGCTGCCACTGTGTCCATCTATCTCGTTAAGGGTCTTCCTCTTTTTCGCTGCTCCTCTATTTTACCAAGCATGATGTCTTTCTCCAGGGACTGGTCTCTTCTGATATTGTGTCTAAGGTATGAGAGACAGAGTCTCTAAGATACAAATTTCTAAGAAAAATATCTTCTAAGAAACATTCTGGTTGTATTTTTAAGACAGGTTTGTTTGCTCTTCTGGCAGCACACAGTAACTTTTAATATTCTTCTTGAACACCATAATTCAAATGCACTGATTCTTCCAAGCTCTTCCTTGTTCAGTGTCAAACTTTCACATGCATATGAAGTGATTGAAAATACCATGACTTGAAAATACCAAGCTGACACCCTTGTTCTTTACCACTGTAAGGAGGTGTTGGGCATAAGGCTTGCCTGATGTAACATATCATTTGACAGCTTGATTGCTGCTTTCATGAGTGTTCATGTGGACCCAAGTAAAATGAAGTTTTTGACAACTTCAATTTTTTTCTCCTTTTATCAGAATAGTATCTATTCAGTTGTGAGGACTTTTGTTTTCTTTACTTTGAGGTGCAAATTTATACTCAGATCTGCAGTGTTTGATCTTCCTCAATAAGCATTTCAAGTACTCTTTGCTTTTAGCAAGTAAAGTTGTGTCATCTGCCTATCACAGGTTGTTAATAAGTCTTTCTCCAATCCTGCTGGCATGTTCTTCTTCATATAACTCAACCTCTCAGATTATTTGTTCAGCTATCAGCAATTATTCTCAAATATTAGTGTACATAAATCTGAGTACCTTGTAAGTTAGTCTAGGACTTTGAAATTCTCATTCACTACATTTGGGATGGGGCCCAGGAATGGTCATTTCAACAAGCACTTCAGATAACTCTGATGCATTGGACTGTGACCCACCTTGAGAAATATTGTACTAGAGATCTCTGTTGAATAAGCAATGGACTACTAACCCCAAGGTTTGTGAGGAATTCTCAAGATGGTCCATCTTCAGAAATAAAGGGCACATGAGATTGCTAGACCAGACATGTTGTTGATTCATACCCAGGGATATGTAAGCAGGATTAATTATGGGAAGGGGGAAAGAAATCTGTTATAGGAGTAGGAACTTTTAATAATAATACAGTCATTAAGACCATGGGCATCATTTGGGCTAGATTGTGGCACTGGAGGAGGGGCTTTTTTGAGACAGGGCAATAAAACTGTTTGTGGGCCAGCCATGTGGCATGGATGCCTTTGTCAACTGGGTTGGGAGCCTGATTTTGCAAAATTGAATAAAGAAAACCTCACTCTCACTAGAATGAGTATAGATTGGATTCTTGAGAGTTTGTCAGTATAGACAACGTTTCTCACAATTCAAATTTACCAGGTGCTCTGTGAAAGAAAGATGAGACTTTCTGCTCCTGTAAAAATTTATAGTCCCCGAAATCCTATATAGGATTGCTATTAATTGGACCTAAAAGTGACATCATGATAAATGGAGAAAAGACTGAAGTTATAAAAGATTTATTTTGCTTGGATCCACAATCAACACTCATAGAAGCAGCAGTTAAGAAATCAAACAATGTACTGCATTTGGCAAATCTGCTGCAAAAGATTTCTTAAAAGTGTTCAAGAACAGAGACAGCAAACAATTTGAAGACTAAGATGAACCTGACCCAAGCCATGGGTATTTCCAGTTGCCTTATATACATGTGAAAGTTGGGCAATTAATAAGGAAGACCATAGAAGAATTAATGAATTTGAATTATGGTTTTGGAGAAGAATATTAAAAATATCATAGACTGCCAGAAAAGCATATAAACCTGTCTTGGAAGAATTGCAACCAGAATGTTTCTTAGAAGCCATTTTTTTTTTTTAAGAAAAAAATGTATCTTAGAGATTCGGGTCTTGGAAGAAGTGCAAATAGAATGTTTCTTAGAAACCAGAATGGCAAGACTTTGTCTCTTATACTTTGGACATGTAATCAGGAGGGAACAGTCCCTGGAGAAAGACATCATGCTTTGTAAAATAGAGGAGCAGTTAAAAAGAGAAAGACCCTTAATGAGATGGTAAAAACAGTGGGCTCAAACGCAACAATTATAAGGCTAGTGCAGCACTGGGCAGTGTTTCTCTGTGTTATGCATAGTGTCACTTTAAGTCTGAGTACATGGTATCAAACAGTAACAACAACATGAGTTGGAAGGGACTCATGGGCAGGGATTAAAAAAAAAAAGAGAGAGAGAGAGAAATTAGGGTCTGTGTGATCCACAGGCTCAAGTACTATGTAACTCGCAAAACTCCAGTTGAGGTAAACACATTGGTTGGGTAAGTTCCCATTGATAATTCACATTCATACCTTCCTATTGTTCTCAGAAGTGAGAATTCGGTTCTAGCGGATCGCACACAGACTTATTTTTTGATAGAAGACGATTGTATAAGCAGTTTTCTAATTGGAGACAATTGGTAAGAGAGAATTGAGATTTTATCTCCGAAAACATCTGATAGAAAGCTTACATTTTTATTAGCTTCCTTTTTCCAATGGGAAAAGGTACAGACCTGGGGAAGAAAAAATGCATCCTTTCCTTTCCTTCCTCGCTGTGGGAAGGTTAAATTCTGTTTGATTTGTCTTTTCAAACAGGACATGTGCTTCCTATGTCTTCTGTTTCTTTTGTTTATTGTTTACTAGGTGTTATGAGGTCTGCTTTTCAATGTGCCTTGTCCTTTGTTCTTCTGCCACAGCATGTGAATCATCTGCATTATTTACCCTTTGCTCTGGTAGCGTAGTGGTTACGAATCGGGCT
>NW_006408554.1:10501085-10506864 GCF_000296735.1 Chrysochloris asiatica | reverse complement strand
ACACACACACACACACACACACACACACACACACGAAAGCTTCAAAAAGTTCCTGAAAAAAATTAATTAAAGGACAATGGAAAATTTCCACAAACTTTTTGAAGCCCCCTTGTATACGCACACATAATACATCCACTTACATGTACACATATGCATCTCTATAACCCATCATTTTATGAATATTCAATAGCAGCTTTATCATTTACAAGCTAACAACTTTCTTAATTCAGAGCAGTTTTTAGGAATAAAACGGGCTCAAGTATCCTTGCCACTAATTGATTTTACATACTATTCTGATGTTGAAAAAGATTTTACAGGCATAGATTTTCCTCCAAAAAACGTAGCCCAGCTCAATAGTGATGCTTATTGTATTAGAAGTTTATTGTATGGGCCTGGCTGTCACTTTCCCATAGTATCATTTATTATGCTAATTCACTTTCCAAAGGCAGAGAGAAGTGTGTCTGCTTGGTAAAATATTCGCAGTTGGTGGTGGTAGTGGTGGGGGCTGAAAGCAAACCTGTTTTGTGCCTGAATAAAACCCCAAACCAATGTGTTTCTTTTCAAAGAGAGGAGGGTAAATACCGTGGTTGTTTTTCTTCCCGTCTAGTTATGTAACCGTGGGGACTTGTTTCTTTGCTTTCAGGATTTGTACCAAACACATTAAAACTAAACAATAGGCGGGAGTCTCAGGAGAAGCCCTCCGGCTGTGCTTCGGATCCTTTTGAGGGGAGTGTGTCCTCTTTGGTTTGGGAACCTCCAATTAATTCCATCTCAAGTGCTGATTCTCTGTGAGTCTATGTCTCTCTGTGTGTGTTTAGTTAGCTGGCACGCAACACTTCCCCAGAGTTGTGTTTCCTTTTTCCTGAGATTTGGCGAAGGGTAAAAGGTCGGAGTCACATGGATACAAAGCATTTGATTAACGTCCAAGTCACCGCTGTGGCTGCCGGAGCTGCCTCCTCTCCAGCCCGGGCCGTGTGAGGCCAGAGCCGCAGGGCCGGGCGCGCTAGTTCGGTCCCGGAGCCCACTCTCTGGGGAACTGCCTCTACAAAGCCCGCGCCTCCCGACTCCGAGTTCGAGCCCGAGCTCCCTCCTCTTTCCCCGCCCCAGTCTCTCCCGCTTGTCGCTCCACGGACTTTCTGGAGACAACAACTTTTTTCTCGTCGCTCCGGGTCCCGGGCAAGCGCCGGCAGGCGGGCAAGCGTGTAGCAGGGCCTCCAGCCCCGCGCCCCGCCGCCCACCATGAGCGAGGAGAGCCGTGGGGATGGCCGCGCCGAGAGCGCCAAGGACCTGGAGAAACAGCTTCGCCTGCGCGTGTGCGTGCTCAGTGAGCTTCAGAAAACCGAGCGGGACTACGTGTGCACTCTGGAGTTCTTGGTGTCGGTGAGTGTCCCCGCGCGGGTCCTGGAGAGACCTCCGGAAGCGCGCGCGGCATTGTTTGTGCGGTGACCGCGCGACAGGTTGGGGCGACCGGGTCACCCGAATCTACGTGCAGATGATGTGCGTGCTGGCGCGTTTACCCCCCTCGCGGGGATTTAGACGCACTGAGTTGCCTGGGCCTTGGAGAGTTCCAGCAGGAAAAGTTAGCTCGAATGGGAGAAGGTACTGGGTAGCCCCGGGAATCTGGATAACCCCGTGGTTCCGCACTCTTTTTACCTTCCTCCTTGGCTGGCTCAAACGCATTGTGTAGCCTCACCACCACTCCACTTTCATCTTCATCCCCTGGGGATTTTGTGTTAAGTCTGCATTAGTTAAAGGTCCAGTCTGCTACATACTCGTACAAATGCATTTATTTTAAAAATCTACTGGAGCTTGAATTATTATTCTGATTACAAGGCAGTGAAACCCGTTTAGTTATAATAATCTGTGAAACCTAGGATTTTGTTCGGGGCTACAGAAAGAGCAGCGGGGTTGTGATCTTTAGCAGCTGTTGGATATCAAAGCCACATGTAGCATTCACCCCATCCTAAAGATCTCCTTTCCCCTGGCTTCTACTCTGTGGGTCCCCTGTTCCCACTAAGCCTAAGTGGTGAAATAAAGGTCTTGTCAGAATCGTTGAATTCATTTTAGGGATCCAAATCAAAACCTAACTCACTGCCATTAAGTGGATTCCGACTTAGAGCGACCCCATGAGACAGAGTAGAACTGCCACAGAGGGTTCCCAAGGTTGTAAATCTGTACATTTTTACAGAAGTGTCACATTTTCCCTTGTAGAGCAGCCGGTGGAACTGGTGAGCCTTTTGCTTAACAGCCGAGCACTTTAGGCACTGCACGACCAAAGATCCTCATTTTAGGACCAACAGGGGAAAAATTGAATGAAGGAAACTTTTGAGACATTCCAAAGTTGATTTCTCCTTATTCACCCCGGAAAGGACAAAAACTGTGGGAATTGGCGCCTGCGCGCCTGGCATGCAGGCGACAGAGCATCTTTCAAGGAAAGAGAAACTTTATTTATTTAGCCTTTAAAGGTCTAGCTCAAGCCCTCTTTCCTCTCCTTCCAGGACCCTATTCCATAGCCCCTGGTCTGAAGGGAAGTGTTTCAGATACCTAACTTCCTGCTCAGTTTTCTGACATCTGTAATCTTTCTGCTTATCATGATAGAGGAAATTCACTTCTTGGCTGTGGTAGGAAGGAATGATGTAAGATGCTCAGGTTGTCTGCTGGTTGACTTCTCAAGTTAAACGCGATATAGTTGAGCTTAAGGGCCATATTCTTGAAGACTGTTTGAATATTTGAAAGAGTACTGAAATTAGTGGTATGCAGAATTGCTGTCCAGGTCCCTGGAACACTGACTGTCTTAAAAACACATTTCAAGGAATTTTGTTTTTTACTAGTTCCAAATTTAGCTTTCATGATACTTTATTGGTAACAGATTCTTTTGACTTTAGAGAATCAGAGCCATTTAAAAATAACATTAGTTATTCCTTTTTGGAGAGATATGATAAAAGTACCACACAGAAGGCTAATTTGCAGAAATAAGTATCCCACTGTACCTTAAGAAATATCAGTTTTTACTTAAAATATCAGTTTTTTCTTTAATTTTAATACTTATTAAATTGAATGTTCTCTATTATTACAGTTAGGTAAGAAATTATGGTAATATCAAATAAATTGTTATTTTCCTTTTTCCAAGTAGAGCATCAGTCTATGATTTTAGGCTTCTTATACTATTGAGTTAATGACTCTTTCACTTTTTCTTTCCTTTGTTCATTGTTTGTGCACCTATAGATTTATACAAACAAACAAACTCCCACATACTCACAAATTGGCCTGGCTTTGTTTTGGTCTTATAATCATTCAAAGGCCTATCATTCAGTTTTATTATTAGAATTTCTCTTTTTGAATATTAGTTATAGCAAGTTAATCCTCATAGAATTACATTTGTTCACCTTCAGTTGATGTAGTCAATTTAATTTTACTATTTGTTGTATTATCTGGTGGTGGTGGTTATGTGCCGTGGAGTCGGTTCCGACTTATAGCGACCTGTACAGGGTTTCCAAGGCTGTAAATCTTTGCGGGAGCAGAAAGCCTCATCTTTCTCCTGCAGAACAGCTGGTAGTTTCGAACTGCTGACCTTGAGGTTCGCAGTCCGATTTGTAACCACTCTGCTACCAGAGCTCCTTCTAGTTGAGTCCAACTCATAGTACCCGTAACTGACAGAGTAGGACTGTCCCACACTGTTTCCTAGGTTGTAATCTTTATGGGAGCAGATCAGCAGGTCTTTTCTCCCATGGAGCTCATGGTAAATTCAAACTGCCAAACTTTTGGTTAGCAGCTGAGCACTTTAAATACATGTTGTAAATCTGTGTATTTTATCTCTGATTATAATATCATTTGGGAATGGGGTTTCTTTGTTATGTGACTGAGACAAGATTAGTAACTTGTTATTTGCCATCCAATCTGTAAAGACTCATAATAATCCTATGCACAACAGAAGGGACTACTTCACAGTCCTTCATGGTCTTCACAATTGTTATATTTGAGCCCATTATTCCTGCCAGTGTCAATCCATCTCATTGGGAGACTTCCTCTTTTTCCATGACCCTTCCTTTACCTAGCATGATGTCCCTCCCCAGGAACTGGTCCCTCCTGATAACAAGTCCAAAGTACAAGAGATGAAATCTTGCCATCCTTGATCTTTGCTTGTAAGGAACAGTCTGGCTGTCCTTCTTCCAAGACAGACTTGTTTATCTGGTAGTCCACGGTACTTTCAATATTCTTAGCCAACATCATAATTCAAATGCATCAAGTCTTCTCTAGTCTTCCTTATTCATCGTCCTTACTCACATGCAACTTTCATATACATAGGAAGTGATTGAAAACATCCTGGGTTGGGTCAGGGACACCTTAGTTTTCAAAGTGACATCTTTGCTCTTTAACACTTTTAAAGATGTTTTGTGCCAAAGATTTGCCTAATGCAATATGTTGTTTGATTTCTTGATTGCTGCTTCCATGAGAGTTGATTGTGGATCCATGCAAAATGAAGTCTTTGATAACTTCAGTTTCTTCTCCATTTATCATGATAATATTTATTTTGTTCGCTTTACACTGAGTTGCAATACTGAAGGCTATAATCTTTGATATTCATCCATGAAGTATTTCAAGTCTTCTTTGCTTCCAGCACGCAAGGTTGTGCCATCTGCATTATGAAGATTGTTAATGTGCCTTTCTCTGATCCTGAAGCCATGTTTTTCTTCATATAATGCAGTTTCTAAGATTTTATTTTTTTATTAGCGTACAGATTGAATAAGTATGGTGGCAGGCTACAACTCTGGCATACACCTTTCCTGTGCCTTCCAGTCTATCTACAGATTCCTCATAAGCACAATGAAGTGTTCTAGAATATCCATTCTTCCTCCCAGTGTGACCCATAATTTGTCATGATACATACATGTGTAGTTAATAAAGTACAAGTAAACATCTTTATGGTGTTCTCTGTTTTCAGCCAAGATCCATCTGACGTCAACAATGAGTTCTTTCATTCCATGTCCTCTTCTATGTCTGGCTTGACTTTCTGACTGCTCCCTGTTGATGTACTGCTGTACTGTATTTTGAATTATCTTCAGCAAAATTTTATTATGTATGATTTTGTTTGATGATTTTCAAATTCTGTGGGATCACCTTTCTTTGGAATGGTCACAAATATGGATCTCTTCCAAATGATTGACCAAGAAGCTGTCTTTCAAATATATTGACATAAAAAAGTGAGGGCCTCCAGGGCTGCATCAGTTTGTTGAAACATTTCCGTTTGTATTCAGTCAATTCCTGGAGTCTTGTTTTTTGTCAATGCCTTCAGTGCAGCGTGGACCGCTTCCCCCAATGTCATTGATTCTTTTCTTTTTTTACTTTTTTATTGTGCATTCTGTGATAGTTTACATGGGCGAATATGAGCTTTACATTCATCCTGTCGTATATCATCACATCGCCTCGGTTACAATCTCCTCCATGCATCATCAACCAAACAAAGGGTACACCCCACAAGACTGCCCCCTGGTTGTCAGTACACAGCCCCTCTCCCTTTCTGGTTCTAGATTTCCCAGCCGCTCCATCTCTCCACGTCATAGTCTCTGCCTCCATCTCTGGCATCACAGTTTCGCTGGGTAGAGTCCCGCACTCTGTTCTTCTCCCTTGATGGTCCCAGGGGCCTCCGCTCCTGGCCTGCAAAGTCAACCATGCCCCTCCATTTGCTACAAAATGTCTATCTGTACATTTCCAACTCTCACATTCAGTCCTGATAGTAATTATTCACTATTTGCCTTTGTAGCCCTCCCCGCCCCCCCGG
>NW_006408554.1:10490334-10500912 GCF_000296735.1 Chrysochloris asiatica | reverse complement strand
CATTGAAGCCAGGTCAAGTGGGTATTATCTGCAAGTGTGGGTGTTCGTGTGCATATGCCGTCTCTTATCAGCTGGGCACTTCACTCTCCACTCTAGTCCTCTGTGGTTATGTCACTGACTCTGGGCCCAGGAGTCCACAGGTCTTGCCAAACTGCTGGCCAACCAGGGCTCCACCCGAATTCACTGTATTGAACGTGGTTGGACTTAGCTCGCAGCTGCATTGCTGTTTTTCCCTCGCTTCCAATGTCATTGGTGTTTGATCACATGGTACCTTTTGTATTGATTGAACATTGCCCAATTCTTTTTAGTACAGTGACTCTGTGTATTCTTTCCATATTCTTGTGATGCTTCCAGCATCATTCAATATTTTGCCCATAGAACCTTTCAGTATTGTTACCTGGGCCCTGAATTTTTTCTTCAGTTCTTTTAGCTTGAGAAATGCTGAGCATGTTCTTCCCTTTTGGTTTTCTAACTCCAGGTCTTTGTATATATTATTATAATACTTTTTCTTCTGGAACGTATCTTTGAAATTTCCCATTCATTGCTTACCTCATCATTTCTTTCAGTTGCTTTAGCTTCTCTACATTGAAAAGCAAGTTTCAATCTCTTCTGACTTCCATTTGGTCCTTTCTTTCTTTCCTGCCTTTTAAATGACTTTTTGCTTTCTTCATGTTTGATGTTTTTAATGTGATACCACTATGCTTCTGGTCTTAGGTCATCAGTGCCTAATTCATCAAGTCTATTTTTTAGGTGGTCTCTCAGTTCAGGTGGCAGTTTTGCTGTCATGAACTTACTTTAATTATCTTCAGCTTCAACTGAACTTGCACAAGAGCAATGGATGGTCTGTTCCATAGTCGGCCTCTGGCCTTGTTTTGGCAGATGATATCAAATGTCTCCATTTTCTTTTTCCACAGACCTAGTCAATTTGATTCCTATGTATTTCATTTGGTGAGGACCATGCCTACAGTAGCTGTTAATGTTGGAAAAGGTACTTGCAATGAATAAGTCATTGGTCTTGCAAAGTTCTATCATGTGATCTCCAGCATCATTTCTATCAAAAAGGCTATATTTTCCAACTACTGATTTTTCTTTGTTTCCTACTTTCACATTCCAATCACCAGTATTATCAATGAATCTTGAATGCATGTTTGAACAATTTGAGACTGAAGACACTGGTAGAATTCTTTAATTTCATCATAACTGACTTCAGTGGTTGGTGCGTAAATTTGAATAATGGTATACACTGGTGTTCCTTGTAGGCATATGGATATTATCCTATCATGGATAGCATTGTATTTCAAGATAGATTTTGAAATGTTCTTTCTGATGATGGATGTGATGCTATTCCTCTTTAATTTGTCATTCCTGGCATAATAAACCATATGATTGTTCGATTCAAAATTGCCAAAATCTGTCCCTTTCAGCTCTAATGCTTAGGATATCAATTTCTATGCATTCCATTTCATTTTTGATAACTTCCAATTTTCCTACATACTTTGTGCTTTCCACATTCTAATTATTAATGGGTATTTGAAGCTGTTTCTCTTCATTTTGAGTTAATGAAGGCCCCAAAAGCTTTGCTCCATCCAAGTCATTATGGTTAATTCTACTTTAAGGAGTCCGCTCTTCCCCAGTTATATTTTGAGTGCCTTCCAACCTGAGGTACTCATCTTCTGACTCTCTATCTGACAAGGTTCTGTTGCTATTCATATGGTTTTCAGTGGCTAACTATTCAGAAGTGATTTTCCTCTCCTTCTGTTTCAGTCTGAAAGCTCTGCTGAAATCTCTTCCCTCAATATCCACCATGGGCAACTCTGCTGGTATTAAAAACACCGGTTGCACAGCTTCCAGCATTGTAGCAACACACAAGCCACCACAGAACCCCAAATGACAAACGAGTGGTGGAAGGTTACTATAGGTATGTTTTAAATCAGTCTCTTTTGAGATACAGAAGAGATTAAACAATAGGGAGAGGAGCAGAGATGAGGAAGAGAGATGCCAAACAGAATGAATATTGCCGGGAACCAGAAGCTAAAAAGAGAAAAGAACCTTCTTCCAGAGCCAAGTGCACTCTGAGTTCAGATTTCTAGCCGCCTAAACTGAAAGAAAAGAAATTTGTTTGCTAAAGCCTTTTACTTGTAGTACTTCTGCTACAGTAGCACCAAAATACTGGATTACCCAGTAATCAAGGTAAACATGGCCTTATTTTTGCTTATGTACCAATCTGTAAATAAGCACAAGTGAACCAGTGCTAATCTTGCTTATTGGGTAACCTGCCTCTGACTATGTAACTAAACAGCTAATCTGTACTCCTCAAAAGCTTTAAAAATATTTAAACTTGTTGGCCTGGTAATTCCTCTGCTAGAAATCTATCCTAAGAGAATGGTCAGAAATAAAGGAAAACAATAAATTAGTCTTAAAGATTAACTTGTAAATGAGTGGTGAATTGTTTACAAAAATTTGATTGTATAGCCCTAAGTCAAATTTAAACATCTGTTAGACTAGGTATTGTTTTAGATGTCATTGCTTCAAGCCATTAGCATGGATGAAGGGTAACTCTTATCTTTATTAGGAAAAGGAAGAAGAGATAAAAAATGTATTTTTAGTTCTATCAAGAACATATTTTTACTAATAGATCCACTAATAAGCAAACAAAATAGTATTTCCTTTGACTAAAAGATTATTAAACTGGGGAAACTTGTCTCACCAAGATCTTACTTCTGATTCTTCTCTCGTCTTTTTATCAATCACAGCCCTTTGGCCTTTTAGGAAGTGAGCACCTCCTCTACGCTCCTCAGATCTGTTTTTGACATAGTGTCCATGCCACACAGTCTGGCTGTATGCATCTCATATTTGCCATGCAGGCACAAACTTCTAGTGTGAACAAAGCTTTTGTCATTTAAAATTAGCCCGCATTTAGAATTAGCCCGCTGCACTCAGTTTATATGGTCCCAATTTTGTTGGCAACCTCCATAGCATCGTAGTCAGGAGCCAGTGGAACATTTGCTTTCTTTTCTCCATCAGGCCTGATCAAGGTGTTGTCCTTGGCTACGTCAGTGTCATAGAACTTCTTTACAGCCTGTTTGATCTGGTGCTTGTTGGCCTTGACATCCACAATGAGCACAAGCGTGTTGTTATTTTCAGTCTTCTTCATGGCTGACTCAGTAGTCAGAGGAAACTTGATGATGGCATAATGGTCAAGCTGATTTCTTCTGGGGGCATCTTTCCAGTATATTTGAACTGCCTTTGGAGTGTCAGTGTCGTGAGCAGCAGGAAGGTGGGTAATGTGCAGATCTTTTGTGTGTGTGTGTGTGTGTGCATGTGTGTGTGTGTGGCTGTGGACCTCTTTCAGCACTGCCTTCTTGGTCCTCAATGCCTTTTCTTTGGCTTTGGTTCTGGGAGGAGTAGGAGCTTCCTTCTTTGCTTTCAGTGCCATCTTCATAAAAAGGTGCCAGGTTTTCTTGGACCTCTTTGCCTTTACTCCTGGAGGCGCTTAGCTAATTGGGGAACTTCTACTGGGCTTTCAAGGCACAACTTCATGAAACCTTTAATGAACTATTGTTGTTTTTGTGAAGTGCTGTCAGGTCAGTTGCAACCCATAGCGATTCTGTATAGGATTTCCGAGGCGCGACTGGTCAACTTGAACCATTGACCTTTTGTTGTTGTTGTTATGTGCCGTCGAGTCGGTTCCGACCCATAGCGACCCTGTACAGGGTTTCCGAGGGTGTAAATCTTTACGGGAGTAGAAAGCCTCATCTTTCTCCCACGGAACAGCTGGTAGTTTCGAACCGCTGACCTTAAGGTTCGCAGCCCGATTCGTAACCACTATGCTACCAGAGTCGGTGCATAAACCCTTATAGTCCAGTGCATAAACCCACAGTGTCACACCAGGACTATGGTCCCCTTCTAATCTTAACTCCGCTCCAAAGAGAATCATTCTTTCTGCTTTGTATCTGTTGTTATTTTTAGCATCTGTGGCACTGACTTCCTAGTCATGGCAACTCCATGTGTTAGAGAGTAGAAGTGTGCTCCGTAGGTTTTTATTGGCTGTCATCTTTACAGAATCAGTTTGCCAGACCTTTTCTTCCATGGAGTAGCTGAATGGGTTTGAACCTCCAATCTTTAGGCTGGTAGCCTATCACCAGACTTCTGCTTTGTGGCACTGTTTCCAGTGTAAATCTTTGTGAAAGCAGAAAACCTCATCTTTCTTATGCCGATTGGCTGGGCTGGTTTTGACTTTGTGGTTTTAAGTCCAGTGTTTATCTTACAGAGCCACTGGACTCCCGCCTGTTAAGATTGTTGTTGTTAAATGCCATTGAGCCCTTTCTGACTTACAGCGACCCTGTAAAGGGTTTCTGAGCCTAGGAAATCCTATGGAACAGTACTATTTTGTTATATAGGGCCCCTATGAGTCTGCGTCGACTCCAGGGCACACAAGAACAGCATCACCCTCTTGAAAGCCTTACTAATTTTTTTCATTGAACTTGTGTTTTGCAACTAAAGTCTTGTTGGACAGTGAAGCATGTATATGAGCAGAAAAGATACATGAAAGAAAAGAGCTTCATATGTTAGTGTCTTTGATAGCACCTTTTCTTTTTTCTTTGCTTTTGGAACAAGGGACCTCACATCTTCAATTTTCATTGTGGCCCACAACTTATGTAACTGGTACTGAGCAGGTAAGTTTTACTATGGGCAACTGACATTAAGGTAAGATGAAGATATAATGTATGGTCTAGGATAAACACTGGACTGCTAACCAAAAGGTCGGTGGTTCAAATCCACCAGCTGCCCCTCGGAAATCCTATATAGGGTCTCTATGAGTTGGAATTCACCCAACAGCACACAGCAACAATAACAAACATCTGAAAGTGCAAGGAAGTGCTACTAATAATTGCATTATGAAATGGAAGAAAGCTGGGGTTGTTTATGGCAAGTAAGAATGGGGTCATCCCACACTGTTGGCACATTTTTGAGCTACATGTCTTGTTATGAAGAAAGGATATTGTAATTTATGTTGATTGTCCAGCCATTGGTCTTAGATACCCCAGCTTATGAATCCTCTGCCTCATTTATTGACAAATTCCTAAACTCTTTGAGGTGCATTTCTTTACCTATAATAACCACATTTCTCAGGAGTACTATACAGACTTTCTATGAGTCAGAACTGACTCAGTGGCAATTAACGACAACTAGATGGATGGAATACTGTGCATTGGGCTCCTAGGAGGGCCTTTAAGTCATTACTGTTTTCCTCTAATACTGCAGTAGTTATAAAGAGCCACACATGTTGGTCATCAGTAAGACATCATTGTGATTTTGATTATGTTTTACTCTGCCCTTTTTATATGAGTATGCCTCAGAGTTTTGCGTCTTTCTTTTCTCAATGCAATCTTTCCCGTAGTACCCTTGTAAATAAGATATTCTTTTTCCAACAAAACAAAAATCCTCATCACTGGAACCATAAATGGCATCATGATAAATGAAGAACAGATTGAAGTTGTCAGAGACTTCAGTTTTCTTGGATCTACAGTCAGCACTCATGGAAGCAGTAATCAAGAAATCAAATGACGTAACAGACAAATCTACTGTACAAGAGCCCTTTAAAGGGCTCAAGAGTAAGGATGTCAGTTTCAGTACTAAGGTGCTCCTGACCTAAGCCATACTATTTCCAGTAGCCTCATATGCATTTGAAAGTTGGACAGCAAATAAGGAAGACCATAGATGAATTTGTGGGTTTGTGTTATGGTGTTGGAGAAGAATATTACAAATACCATGACTGCCAGAAGAACAAACAAATCTGTGATGGAAGTAGTGCAACCCAAATGCTTCTTAGATTCCAAAATGACCAGACTTCATTATACTCATACTTGGGATATATTGTCAGGAGGAACCAGTCCCTGGAGAAGGAAATCATGTTTGGTAAAGTGGAGGGTCAGTGAACAAGAGGGAGTCCCCCACTCCCCCACATGATGGATTGGCACATTATTGTGAAGTTGGTGCGCAACCAGGCATTGTTTCATTCTGTTATGCATAAGGATGTTATAAGTCATAACTAACTTGATCACACCTAACAACAACAACTTGATGGATAAGCAGAAGTGCTGGAAGGGAATTTTCTATCTAGGAAGCACAGCATGTGCAATGTTACCTAGATGTGGCCAACCCTGTCACTCTGGAATGAAACTATTCTTTGTGCCTGCAGATAAATACCTTTTGGGTATTAGTATGAGCCCTGGTAGCTCAGTGGGTTACTAGTTGGGCTGTTAACCTGAAGGTCAGCAGTTTGAATCTACCAGTCTCTCTTCAGGAGAAAGATGAAGTTTTCTGCTTCCATAAATTTTATATTTATAGCCTCAGAAACCCTATATACGGTCACTGTGAATTGGAAGGGACTCAACACGCCACCACCACCACCACATGTGATGAAACTAGAGAGGTAAGTTTAGTCCATTTTGAGAAGGGTTCCATTTTTACTTTAACTGTAGGCATTGAGAGTCAATTGTGAGGATAAACATGCTCCCTTGATAAAAATAGACAAATGTGAGATCATCTATGGTTGGTACTGGGAAGGGGGTTTCCCATTGGAAGAAGTTGCCAGGTCAGTTGTTTCTGAATCGTTGTCTCTGAGTTTCATCTTGGGGTTAGCTCTCTTCACCTGCTTCCCCCATCTTACTGGTCTTCAGCAAACACTGTTTCTTCAGCAATCCACACATGCATAGAGAGAAGCTGCTTCCTTGTTCCTCTTAATCTATGGAAGATTATCACCTTTAAAAAGTCACTGCTAGTTATTGTGCGGTGCTGTGGGTTAATTCGCCAGACTACAAAGCTGTTTGAACTGTGAGGTCAGCGGTTCAAGCTTACCAACTGCTCCTCGGAAATCCTGTAGAGGATCGCTTTGGGTTGGAATCGACTCGATGGCACTTAACAACAACAACAACAACTAGTTATTAAAACCAAGTTCTGGTGTGACACTATGATAATCACTGGCTTGCTAACTTCATGGTTCAAACCACCAGTTATTTCTCAGAAACCCTATAAGTGGTTGCTATAAGCCAGAATGGACTTGATAGCACTTAACAACAACATTTATTAAAGAAGAGTACAAGGAGCCCTGGTTGTTCAGTGGTTAAGTGGTTGACCACTAGCCGAAAGGTTGGCAGGCCACTATGAATCAGAACTGACTGGACTGAAATATGTTAAGGAAGAGCCCAGGCCAGTAACTATAGAAACCACAGGAAGTATAAACATAGTCTACCTTGTGTAATACAGGCTCTGATCCTAAAGTGATCTTGCCCTCAGTCTCTGCATACTCTACCCTATTTTTACCAAAACCCTTTTGATCTCCCTGGCGAGGCATTACTCATGGTATGACTTGCTTTGGTTTGTTTTAAATTTTTCCTCCTATTAACATGAATGTATGATGGCATCAGGAAACGAGCTTCAGAACATTTTGATTCTTGTGGTGAAGACACCATGAATTAAATGGGGTTCTTTCTTAATTCTGATGTCTGGGGTATTTATCATAGCTAGGAACCCCAGTGGTACGGTAGGATAAGCACTGTACTGCTGCGGTTGAAGTCAGAAGTTCAATTCAAACTCCTCACAGAAGAAAGATGATGGTTTCTGCTCCTGCAAAGATTTACCACCTTGGAATCACTATGCATACAGTGGGAATCAACTCAATGGCAGTGGGTGTTTTTCTTTTCCTTTGGAACCCACTCACTACATCTAGAGATGTATCTGCATAATTATGCTTTATTAGAATACCATTGCATTAGCATAATAATAGTATCTATTCAGATTAAAATTGTTTCTTAGCTGGTGAATTCTGTCAGCCTGGTTAAGGAGCAAAGACTAGAGTATGGGTTGCCCATTATGGATTCCTTTTATTGGCTCAGTTAAGAAACAGTGATTATCTTGTCAAAGTTATAGAGAAGGAAAACAAACAAGACACAACCAAACAAAACCAAAGGGAAACATATCAAAAACCCAAATGATGAGACATTTTGTAGGTAGTTGTTGTTGTTAAGTGCCATCGAGTTGATTCCGACCCATAGTGAGGGTATAGGGTTTCCAAGGAGCAGCTGGTGAGCTTGAACCACCAACTCTGCCGTTCAAATGGCTTTGCAGTCTGACGCATTAGCCCACAGCACCACACCTTTAAAATTTTGTGATCACTCAAAAGTGGAGGTTTAAGTAGAATGGAGAAAAAGGGATGGTATTCTGGTAAAAAACATCCATTAATAATCAGAACATGGAATGTATGAACTATGAATCTAGGAAAATTGGAAATTTTCAAAAATGAACTGTTACACATAAATATCAGTGTCTACTCCCGTAAGGATTTACACCCTCGGAAACCCTGTACAGGGTCGCTATGGGTCGGAACCGACTCGACAGCACTTAACAACAACAACAACAAGGCATTAGTGAGCTTAAATGAAGTGGTATTGAAACCATTTTTGATCTAACAATAATGGTTTACTATGCCGGGAATGACAAATTAAAGAGGAATAGTGTTGCATTCATCATCAAAAAGAACATATAAAGATAAGCTACAGTGTTCAACTCTGTCTGTGATAGGATAATATCTACACGCCTTTTTATAAGGAAGACCAGTTAATACCATTATTATTCAAATTTACAAACCAGTCAGGGATGATGAACTCAAAGGATTCTACTAAGTTCTTTAGTCTGAAATTGATCAAACATGCAATTAATATGTGTTGATAATTACTGGTGATTGGAATGCAAAAGTTAGAAAAAAAGAGGAAGGATCAGTGGTTGAAAAATATGGCTTTGGTAATAGACATGATGCTGGAGATAGCATGGTAAAAATTTGCAACACCAATGATTTGTTCATTGCAAATATCTTTTCATACATATGGATCTCACCAGATGGAATACACAGAAATCAAATTGACTACATCTGTGGAAAGAGATGGTAGAAAAGCACCTTATCATCAGCCAAAACAAAGCTAGGGGCAAACCATGGAACAGACCATCAATTGCTCATATACAAATGCAGGATGAAACTGAAAAAAATGAAAACAAGTCCACGAGAGCCAAAATATGACCTTGAATATATCCCACCTGAATTTAGAGATCATCGGAAGAACAGATTTGATGCATTCGACACTAAAGTCTGGAGGTTAGAAGAGTTGTGGGATGACATCAAGAACATCATACAGGAAGAAAGCAAAAAGTCATTGAGAAGATAAGAAAGAAGAAAAAGACCAAAATGGATGTCAGAATAGACTCTGAAACTTGGTCTCCAGTGTAGAGATGCTAAAGCAAATGGAAGAAGTGAGGAGGTACAAAAGCTGAACAGAAACTTTGATAGGTCAGTGGTAGCAGCAATGGGCTCAGGTGTAGCAACAACTGTGAGATAGGCCCACAGACGGGCAGTGTTTCATTCTGTGGTGCATAGGGTCACTGTGAGTCAGTACTGACTTGATGCCACCTAACAACAACAACAGCAGCTCTGGTTTCTAGTTTTGTAGCCGAAATGGACATTGTCATTAACTTAGAAATGGAAAGAGGAGAAAAGTGAATTTGACTTTAGAAACATTGAACCGTAAATTCTGCTAGAACTTTGAAGACAGGAATGTGAAATTTAAGAAAAAAGTTGGGGCAGAAGTTTGAAATTTAGAAATAAACTGATTTTATGTGTCTTGGTGCGGTGCTATAGGATAAGCACTTAACCGCAAGGTCAAGTTTGATCCGTAAGTTTGGTGGTTCAAACTCACCAGATGCTCTTCATAAATCCTATACAGGATCACTGTGAGTCTGAATCGACTCGATGGCACTTAACAACCATAACATATGTTGAAGCCATAAGGTGGATGCAAAGACAAAGTAGAGTAATTAGAGCAAAAGAAAACATTCTCATTGTTTCACTTACCTAATGCTGCTATACCAAAAATACCACAAGTGAATGGATGGAACTACTAGAAATTTATTCTCTCACAGTTTAGGAGGCAAGAAGTTCAAATTCAGAGTGTTGACTCTTGCAGAAGAATTTTTCTTTGTTGGGTCTGGGGAAAGGTCCTTGTCTCGGCTCAGCATGCATAGACCTGTAGTCTTTGGAGCTCTCCATAAATCTTGGCATCAAAATTCTCCTGGGTCTAGGAGCTTCACAGCTCAGAGACCCTAGTCCAAAGGATGTGCTCTAGTCCTGACTTTTTTATCTTGGTGATAGTGGTTCCTTCTCTCTCTACTCAAGGTTCTCTCCTTTTATCTTTTGTAAGGTTAAGAGTGTTGCATGCTACACCCTTGGAAATCTCCCATAAATTGGATCATGTTGGTAGTGGGACTTAGGGTGGTGTGATGGTGGTGGTTGTGTGTCATGGATTCAGTTCTGATTCATAGAGACCCTTTATAGGATTTCCAACGTTGTAAATCTTTATGGGAGTAGAAAGCTTCATCTTTCTCCCACAAGCAGCCTAGTAGATTCAAACTGCTGAACTTGTAATTATCAGTCTAACTAAAAACCCACTACACTACTAGGGCTTCCACTCTTAATCCTCTTATTGGTTTATCGCCTCATGGAGGATAGCTACATCTCAACTGCCAAAC